>NC_063067.1:18495703-18805703 GCF_018812025.1 Megalobrama amblycephala
ACTTAGCAATAATTATTTTAAATTATAATTAAGGGTTTTCTATTGTTGCAACTGGGTCCTGAGCTTTAGCATTTTGATATATGAATCTCATGATGTAGCAGTCAGAAGACCAGATAATCGCTGTCTAAGTTTTTGCACTGCGGCTGAGTGTGTTAAGGGGAACACTCTCAAAAACAATGACATCATATGGCAAAAATGGACAAATTTCCCCAGTCAAAACTCATCCACAGGGACAGACAGAAACTGATGAAAAGAGACCAAGTCTCAACAAAAATTATATGCTTTACCAAGAATTATGTCAAGGAGGCCATTCAGGAACATCTTGCATCACAAACACAAACAAAACCTGCCACCAATCAACCAGCTAAAATAACCGTGATTTTAACTGTAAAAGGTTGTAAAAATGCTACGGTGAAAAATCGGTTGACAGAAAGTTTCCGTACTATATACAGTGAATAACTGTAATAGATCTAACGGTACATTTAATGTAGTTTTCTGGTAAAATACCATTAAATTTACAGTTTTTTGGATGTGAAAAATAACAAGTCATTGTATAATTTACAGTGAAAACCATAAATTGATATTCCCACAATTCCCTGCATGACACATTTGATGTATTTCTGTTGAAATAACTAATTTTTCTAATCAGTTATGTACAGTAGATTAATGTTTATTGCATTTTTAAAATTGTATGCGTGTTACCATGATGAGACTGTGTGAACCTTCTAAAGTATTGGTCCTCTCAGCTTATGGAAAAGCATCTTGTAATGAACTTTGATTTATCATGAGACTTTCATCACCACTGTGTCAGTGTATTATAAAGGTACAAAACAGATATTTGTACTTCATTAGGTTGGTAAATTAACATTATATCAGTTAATGAAATAAGTTTTTACCATAGTTTTTCTTTACATTGCTACCGTATTTTTTTATGGTAAAGTTCTGGCAACCACAGCTGCCGGTTTTTATGGTAAATTTTATGGGAATATTTTTTTACACACAACCTGGTGATACTATGGTTTTGCATGTTTTTACTATAGTATTTGAATATGTATGTAAATAGAATCTACAGTGAATTAATCTATATACATTCTAAAGAAGAGTTCTGTTGTGTTTATCTGAGTCCATTATAAATACCCATACACTGTAATAGTGTGCATTCTGCATGTTTTTTCCATCACCGCCCTGGGCAACAATAACATTCTGATCACGTGGGCACACAGGCGGAGAAAACCAACACCTGTTCCCTGTGTGGGATTATTAAGTAAGAGAATAACAGAAGAACTGGCATCCCATTAAGATGAGCACACTCTCCATAAACATCGCTTCGGTCCATAAACAATTGTCTGAAGTTATTCTTTCAAACTACTTTGTGTCTGTACCTCATATTCCATTGCAAAACACAGCATTTATGCATGCGACAATGTGTGTGTGTAGGCGGACCTCCCGGTGTGTAAGCTTTTATCTGCCTACAGCAGCTTTTGGTTCATGTGGCAGGATTTTTGGGCCCAGATGCCACTGATTGGACGGCTCATGGAGATTGTTCCAAAAGAGAAGCCCTGCAGTATGAGGGTGTCCACGTGGCACAGCCTGTGTGTGCATGGATCTCCACAATTATGATCATTAGAAGCAAAAAAAAAAAAAAATCTCCCTGAAGATGCTCATCCACCTCCCTGTTACTGTACCCACACATGACCACAACAGAGCATCATGCATTGCAGAGAGCACAGAAAATACAGATTTTTTACAATCTAGTCACACGCCATACCCACAGATCTCCCACAGTCCATTCGATACAATCAATAACTTGACGCAACAACAATAACATCTAAACATATATATATATGCAACACAATTTTTGATAGATAGATAGATAGATACATAGATACATAGATAGATACATAGATAGATCTGCTCAAAGCTCAGTTTATTTAATCATCTAAATGGACGCCTGATTCTTAGCAGGTTGGGAATTTAAAAACCAGGGATGCCAACTATTTCCATTCTAATGATTTTGTATTTTGCTTTGTTTCTCAGTTATGTTGAGGTAGTTTAATGGGTGTCACCATCTGCGTGGGAAGATCTCTGCTTTGTGTAATATACTTACAAATGATGATGCTTCCAGTGACTCATATGGTGCATTGTAGTTAACATGACTGATTGCACACTGTATACAGTATGTGCAGACCAATAATGGTTGTTAAGCCTCCAGCGCAAATTTTCATTCCTTCCCATGTCTCTCTGTTTCTTCTAAGTCACATTGCCATGGCAACTAAACCCCAAGGGAAGAGAGTTGGGGACAACCACACAAAAGAAAAGCTGTCAAAGAGACACGTTATGGGCATCGACTGACATATGCATGCACACACACGTCTGAAAGTTCACTTTACACAGTGAGCTTGTTATCACTCACATCAAAGTCATGCTCAAGCCAATCACTGTCATGTTCAGCCTAAGAGATTGACTGACTGAAAATGGCGAGAACCATCAAATGAGTGAAGGGCTGGTGTCAGCAGAGCCTGCATTTGTTAGGTGAAAATCTTTCTTTTTTTTATTTTTTTTATTTCTCTCAGTATCAAAATCACCAATTATTAATATATATCAGCGCACCATTACCATCTGCTATCAGATCACAGAAACATGGTACTTTCCAGTACTTTTTGTTAGTACTTTCTCCGTACTTTTATGAGAAATACTATGGTATTTAACAAATTTTTTGGCATGGAGCTGGAGATAATACCATGTTTTATAGACATGTGCCATGGTATTACCATCTGATAACCTTCTGGGCTCCTTACAAAAAAAATACAGTGATCCACCATAGTACAGTGGAATCTAATGGTAATACCTTCGCTACTTTGATATATATGGTACTGAAATGTATGTCTGTGTTTAGCCTATCATAAATCATATTCAACTATCTACAATCTTTTATCCATAGACAGATATATGGATACAGTATGATTTATGACAGATGGCTACTGTATATGCCAATCCATGGTATTTATATACAATATAAATAACATGTCATGTGAATTTCATAAAGCCATCAACAATAGGACTATGGTAAAATTCAATGTACCATTGTTTTACCACTCCATACTGGAACATGGTACATTCTATAGTATTTCATTGCAAGGTTTCCTTCTTTTTTACTTTTTTTTGACAAAAATGCCATGGTATCATATTATATTACCAATATGATTTTGGACATTTACTTACCAATTTTTTAAAAACGTACCATGATATTACCATGATATCATTTGAAGCACCAAGGTATACAATGTAAATGCTATGATATCTGAATGTCATCAATCATCATTCAGTACCATGGTATATATCGAAGTACAATCATTGGAACTTGGTACCTCAGTGTTCTTTCTCCCCATGTTTCTTTTTCTAATTAAACCAGCATTGGGCCACATTTGGCACTTAGATCAGCAGTTTAAGCTGAAAACCACAGGAGCGACTTAACTAACAAAGCTGAAGCAGCACACATTCTGTTCTAAGATGAAAGCACATAATGTCCGCTTAAAAATCACTGTCCGTTATACGCATTTAATTTCCGCCCAAGGTCAGAAGTAACTGTATACAGACATGCATTTCTTAGTAAGTCGCTGGCTTGTTGCATAAGAGGATAACGCGCTGGATTTCATAAACAAGCTATTATTCTCATGCTCGCTCTGAGCCTTAGCAAGGAGCATCTGTCCTTTTTTTGTATTCTGTGTACACGAAGTCAAGCTGCTGTTGGTCCAAGAGGTTAAAGAACTGTTTCTACTCCACCACAATTTGTTTGTTCACTACAGGAAAATATGTCTACCAATGCTGTCCATGGAGAACCCTCAAGGGAAACAACTTCAAGAGACTGCCAGCAGTGACAGAAAGACCTTTGTGTTGAAAAACAATTCAATAATGCACCACTAAAATACACATCAACGGTGAATGAAAACACTCCTCTTTCCTTCAAGATAAACACCAGAAGCGTTTTGCTCATTCTGGCATTTGTAATGTTGTGAATCACAGCACAATTTAGAGCAGAGATTATGTTCAAAGAACAGCAGAATGTGGAATTCAGAAGAACGATGTCCTCCCTCTTTCTTTTTTTCTAAACAAGGCATGGAATGCACTCCTGCGTCTAATAACTTGTCCCCTCATTCTTCCCATCCTTACGCCGATGCAAACAGCAAACACAATGCTGCTCCAGCACCTCGGTGCAGAAAACAAGATGAGATATGTCCGTGGGGGTTCCAAGGGGTCAAGGTTTAGCTGGTAGGTGCTGTAACTACACCTTCCGATTAGCCAAATGACATTTACAGCTTCAAAAGATCTGCGGTCTCATGAGCAAAGATGGCGGATTTCAAATCACACACTTCCAAGGATGCCAACTGAGCAGCGGCCTTAGACCTCCCTATAGACCTCCTTGGGGAGTTTGGGGTCAGAGACAGAAAGAGAGAGTGGGAAATGCTGAGGAAAAGAAAAGGTGAATATAGTTGAGGAGGTTATTGTATCCAGCTGTGGACAGAAGTTTAATTTAGCCTGGTTTAGGGGGAGAGAGACAAAGAGAGAGAATCAGAATGTGAGATTTGCCCCTAGAATGATCTTAACGCTCCACTTGACGTTCACATTCCTCACAGGCATATCATACAACTTTCTGCCCAATATTCGACTGAGGCTATTTCTTCATTCTGCTGGAGGAGCTGCATGTGTGTAAGAGACTGAGTAAGAGATGGAAAGAGTGAGAGATGGAAGGAAAATATATCAGGGAGATTTACAGTGATAGAGAGGGAGAGCAAAGGAGGGAAGGAAGGAAAGAAAGACAGATAGAGAGAAAGAAGGGGGATGGGGTGCTGTGTTAAAAATATCTCCTACTACTTAGCGAGAAGCAGTCTCAAGTACCTCAGCTTGCTTTCGTTTTTGCTATTTTTGCAGCTTTTTCCATAATGCATGGAGGAACGAGACCTTATAAGTGGATGACAAAAAGGATGTCTGCAAAGTCAAAAAAGAACATCTATAAACTTCAGTGGTCTAGTGGAATTTGAACATCCTTCCATCCATACATCTCTCTATCTATCGTAAATCATATACATCAATCTATTAATCCATAGTAAGATAGTTAGATATGATGGATGGATGGATGGATGGATATGATTTATGTATGGATGGATGGATGGATGGACTTAATATTTAAAATTACTGGATTTAATATTAGGTTGACTCTAAAGACCAGGGCTGCTGCCGCAAAGGTTGCGGGTTTAGTGCTAAAGAGCTCATCCCATTGGGCTTTAATACTACTGCACCCTTGAGAATGGCACTTAAGCCCAGGTTGTTCCGAGCATACAAGCCGTGGTAAGTGGCCTTGCATAAATAGCAGCTAATAACCTGTCCAATCAGACAATCCCTTGAACAGCCACTTATCAGCGTTCATGTGCAATGGGAGCAGATCAGTCTTTTTTGTATGAGATAATTATTATTGCTCTAGTTGTGAAGCCCTCTCTCCCTCACTTGGTTGAGTAGCTGCCAAGCACTGTGAGTGCCAGCTCATTACGAGGCTGAGTCAAGATTGTACAGAGAAACTGGCCTCAGGTGGGCTCGTGGTGGCCTGGATGTGTGTGCTTGACAAATCCAGCAGGACCCTGGGAATACTGAGACCAAGAAAAAGCAAAACAGTGTAGGGGCAGCTCAACTTGAAATAAAGCTCACCAGCACAAGTTGAAATGGACCTTAAGTTGGAAGCTGATGCTTCTGGATCTTAAAATGGCTGTATTATATCAAGTGCACAATACAAGACTGAAGCGTGTTTCCTTAAAGACTCACGGTTTCTGGTTTTCAGTCATGTGGATGCACAATTCATGCAACTAATTGCAGACGAAGACCATCAAATATAATCAATTCCTTCCCAGATTGTAGTTCCAATCTGGAAACTTGTTCTCAAAGTACACTTCTATATTGTACTTAAAGTGCTCTATTTTCGTACACTAATTACTTACTAAAAATTCATCTTTAGTACTCCTTAAGATAATCTTAAGAACAACGAAGTGTTCTGAACTGTGCTATTTTTAAAATATGGACTAAAATGTGCTTTTAACATACTCTGTATTTAAAAAATGTATTTAGTTACCACTTGTAGTACACTATGGGTTCAAGTGTACTACAAGTGGTAACTAAATACTTTTTTTAAATACAGAGATAGTATGTTAAAAGCACATTTTAGTTCATATTTCATGGTGTCTCAAAACAGCACACTTAGATATTCTTAAGATTATCTTAAGGAGTACTAAAGAAGAATTTTTAGTATATTAAGTACAAAATTAGTGCGCAAAAATAGAGTACTCTAAGTACATTATAGAAATGTACTTTTTTTCACCAGAGTAAACTTAGCAGTAACATAGCAGTTAATTGCTGACCATTTATATCCCATAGAGCTGGTTATTGACACAAATTCCAAAATTCGATTTGATTTCGATTCACAAGCTTGCAATTCGATTCGATTAAATTGGTTTCAATTTAATCGAATTTAAACCAATTTGATTCAATATCGATTATTTTGGATATATATCATGAACAGTACATGGCAAATTTTCTCAAGGAAAAAAAAATCTCTCAACTAATGCTATAAAATATACATGAAAATCAGTTGGTACTACGTTACTATAAAAAGCTCCTCTCTAGAGTTCTAGCTGACTAACAAGCTTGAGCTTTTCCATGAGACAGGATATGGATTTCGGTAAGTTGTACTGTATCTTTCAACATACCTTCAGGTGTTCATTCATGTTTATTTTGCGCTGTAACTGGTATTAATGCGGAGGAGATGATCAGTTCACGTGCATTTCCCGCTGCCACCTCTCTTGAACAGAGGCGCTACAGCGATCTGACACGCCACAATTAAACAGCGTCAAAACTGTTATTTTTTTGAATTTCATAAGAAAATGGACAGAATTTGAAATCTGAGACTTTGTTTCATATCAAAAGTAACAAAGCACAAAGCTTATTGCCATTTATTGGATGGAAGGAGTTCTACAATGTTCTATTCATTCATTAACTGAAAACAGACTATACTAATCGATTCTTGGGATTTAAGAATCGATATCGGTTCGTAAAAATGAGAATCAATTAAAATCGAGAAATCGTTTTTTTTTTTACCCAGGCCTAATATCCCATAATAATGCATTGTATTAACAGGTGTAAAATTGATGTACTCAACAGTTAGCTGCAGTTAGCTGGAATTTTGCATAAAAAAAGCTGGATGGAAATGTCAAGATGTGCATAAATGTAAAAATCTTGTGCACTCATATGAGGCAGATACATTTTATATCCAATAAGAAATGTGCAAAAACTATGATGAAAAAACATTTACTGAGTGAATCCTTCGATGCACAAAAAAAAACTCTCTTTGCCTCAACAGTGGATGTTGACTGGACTAACCAGCAGACCAATTTTATTGCACAGCATGGTTTGATCATTCTGAAATGTCTGAACCAAAGTCTGTCATCAAAATGATTTGGATTTTCTTCCAGAAGTGTCTCACATGATTGCATTCCTAAACACCAGGCAGCCGAACGTAAGATAACATGACAGCATTATTGTGTTTTGTCTGTTCGCTCTGAGACACAAGTCCTTTATTATGTAGGAAAAAAATTGCCACAGTGGCTTCACCAATTGCAGTAACTTACATTTTTATTACAGATATTTTGCACCAATTTCCCAGAAAGTGATGGTTTTGTTTGTTTTGTTTGTACATGGGATGCTTTATTCGCAAATGTTTAATGTGACATTCCAATTTTATGCAAGTTAAATTCTCAACTTTGGATGGAAACATAGCTAGTGCCTGATTCACTCTTTCGTTTTCATTTACTCCTTTAAGTGGACCATCTTTGTGGAGTAACACAGGGAATAGTGAAGGACAGTACAGAGGGTGATTTCAGATACAAGCCAATATGTCAACAAACAATACAAAGGTAGGGTTTACTCCCATTTTTCACAATGATTTGCACAGAACAGGGGTTTGCACTATGTGTACATGAGAGAGTGAGAGACAAACGGTTCTCCACCCCTAATTTCCCTTTATCACGCCTTTCAAGCATCACCCCAGTCAGCTCTCAAAACTGGCTTGGGGTGAAAACAAAAAAGGAAACCTGCAGGTGAAAATGAAGGCATGGGGAGGCAGAAAGCGTGGAGCCATTGGTTTCAATATATACGCCTTGGCCAAAGAAAACAGAGGCTTGGAAAGCAGAAAATTTTCTTGGCAAAGCACTGACGCTAAGGTCCTTCTTACTCGATTTGCTCCCTTCTTTCCTGCCACTGGAGCCCGTCTGATTTACTCACACACATTATGACTGCCTGTACTCTGGAAAAGTATATTTAAAAGCAAGATTACCTGTAGGTTTGCAACTTACCACGGGAGGTGTTCAGGCTTTGCAGTGGTAGAAATGCAATATAGCAACAGATGTTGTGACTTACTGCAGAGTGGTACTGTCTCCTTCTTAAACACTACCATGACGAGAAGCACATGCTCATACCCAGGCTTCATTAAATCGTCGTTCTTTACCAGCCATCTAAAGCAGATGGATTAAGAGGCTTTACAAGCCTCTGAAGATCATAGCTTGGTAATGTAAAGCTGTTTTTGGGACCGCCATTTTGTTTTCATGATATAGGCTGCATTTGCAGGATAATGCTGAGGATAAGGCTAGAGCTTGAAATATCTGCATCACAACAGACTTCCAGGGAAAGCAGGGAAATAAAGTAATCATTTATCCATTAACAGCCGAATGCATTGAAGAGAGCAAAAAACATTTCAAAATCCTTGCAGGTGCAGGATTTCTTCTAAACTTAAATGGGTCATTTCAAAATTTTGAAACATAAGAGGGTCTTTGAACATCCTACAAGTTTCATAGCTTGAAACATCCTCCTCAGTACAAAAATAACGTTTATTTAATCAGTTCAAAAATGTCTCATTTGGATATGAGAGGATTTGTGACGTTACACAGGCAAATACATTTACATACAGCTCTCTCTAGAGCAACACATCGACCAATAGTTTTACATCAACGCACCATTGGCCCCACCCACTGGCATTCAGTTGCTTAATGGCTGACACCCATCTACACCAGAAGCACCACAGTTTAAAGCAAATAGAACCACTGACGTGGTCTACACTGGACACAGTATACAGATGCCCATTCAATTTCTGACACACTAACACTACGTGTTCGAGTCTGCTGACAACATGACAAATGGATGTGCATTAGCATTTGCTTTGGCGCATCATTTTTAAATAGCTCTTTTAGTCTCTGTACAGACTTCAGAAGGACCCCAGCATCAGGAAAATGTGGATGGTTTATTTTTAATAGTGTCCCAGATCGTGTCAGAAGATTATATGTTTGTTCGGAGCATTTGACTGCAGATTATTTGTGAATAAGGCACAGTGTAATGGGGAGTTTGCAAAGAAACTTTTGGTGAAAGATGGAGCTGCCAACTCGCAAACCTTAAGTAAACAATTTCATTATGCTTTGTCTGCAAATTATGTTTTTATATGAATAATGTTTCCAAAACACAGAGAAAGGGGGCACTGATACTTTTTCCTATGCAATGATGTTGGCCAATCCTAACAGTGGCAGTTTACTGACAAAGCCTTAAGGTTGAAGTAATCATTTTTGTGTGATATATGGCTGGTTTTCTGTGTAAAAATACTTTATTAACATTATGAGTTAACCTCAAGAAACATTAAAGGGGACCTATTATGCAAAATTCACTTTTGGACATAAATGTGTGTTGGCAGTGTGTGTATATAACCACCCTATAATGATAAAAATGCTAGCACTCCTTTTTTAATCCCCATAAATCATAAGCAGTGTCTCAGAACAAGCCGTTTGCAAGTTCCTGGCAATGTGACATCACATTAGCCACAGGCCCCGCCCAGGAATGTTGACAGACACTGCCATTTTAACGTAGAACAGCCCTGAGTGAGTTCACAGCGAGTTGTACACAGTCCGCCATTGCTACACTGATGAGAATGTCTCCCAAGCGTTTAAGGTATTCTGTAGCTGGATGGATTAATCCACATAGCTCTCTACATTTACTCCTGAAATCTGAGGCGCTGAAGACGAGGTGGATTCATTTTGTTTTCAAAGAAAATGCTCCGTCAACTCTACTGAAATTTGTTTATGTCGGCATGAATCATTTCACACCGGACTGCTTTGTGAAAGAATGTCAATACAAAGGGACAATACAAAACAGAGGTTGTGCTAAAAAGTTGTTACTCAAGGATATCAGTACAAACTGTTCGTGATCCAGCTTACAGTCTCCAGAGTGATACTGGATATGGCAGTAATGAAGGTGAGAGCACTTTATTACAGTTCATCGGAGATTTACGGATATAAAGTTTACCAGTTTATTAAGCACCACCCGAAAATGCATAAGGTCTTTATATTTTGTTTACTGTTAGTTGTAACAAGTGTTTCTGTGTAATTCGCTATGTATGTTGATGATAATGCAAGGGAGAGAGAGAGAGTTTATGGATAATATTTTAATGCACATTTGCACTGTGTTTTAAGCTCTTACATTGATTTTCTAGAGTGAAAACAGAAGCTTCATATTTTGTGTGAAGTACAATAAACGTTATAAAACTCATCGGTAAACTGGCTTGTACTAATAGAGTGGATAAAAACAAGAAGACAATGTAAGTTATAATCGTAATTAAACTAAACTATACCTGTTCTGTCTCCATGCAGCATATATTCGCAGTTTTTGACATTATAGTGCGTCCTGACTAACTCCTGACATCGGAGAATGAGCTCTTGAAGCTCCTCCCTCTTAGGCCGAGCGCAGCAGCTCATCTGCATTTAAAGGGCACACTGAAATGGCACGTTTTTGCTCACCCCCAAAAAGTGCTAATTTTAACATGGTATAAAAAATTATCTGTGGGGTATTTTGAGCTAAAACTTCACATACACACTCTGGGGACATCAGAGACTTATTTTACATCTTGTAAAAGGGGGCATAATAGGTCCCCTTTAAAATAAAAATAAAAAAATCAATGTCATGACCCCTTTAAGCGAATTTACTAAATTGTTGACTAACTAATCCACTTTAACCAGAAAATATCCACGCAGGACTTGCAATTTCTAGTGACTCGCATGCTAAAACAAGCCAGCCGGTGCATGTTAATAAACAACATGACCATGCTAATCAGTGGGCACAATTCCTATATCTTTTCCATGGGACATCAGAAAAGGCTTTCAGCCTGTATGTCATGTTCTTCTCAATGAACACAGCTGCAAAAATCTACAACAAGCTCCTTTGTCCAGCTCATTTTAGGCAAAGACATGTTTTTTCCTGAGGTAAAAACTTAGCTTCCTGTTTCTGTCAGAGCCAAGCAAGTTTCAGAAAAGATAACACAAACTCTTAGCTCGGCTCAGAAACAATTCTTGAGTTATGCCTCTTCAGACTGTTTGCTTCCATCCTTTACTTCCTCCCTCTCTATTTTTCTATCCTTTTTGCTCTTTTTTTCTAAATCATAAAATTATTGTCTTACAAACTGCAAGTTCATTGTGATGCTAGTGGCAATCACTTTGAAATGTGCTGTCTCCGCTGTAAGCTCTGCTGATGCTTGATTTTATAAAAAAAAAAAATCAATGCATGGTGCCATTACGTCCAAGATTTCTGTTCTAAGTTTATTGATTCTCTAAGTGGGTCTATGAATGATACATACACACACATGCAGACAACCTATTTAGCAACCCAGTGTTTTCATTCAGATACCAGTGGGGAACTGTTTCAGCTACATAGTCATGGTCACCTTAATAGTGTCTGAGCAGATGATTGTCATGCGTCTCGAAACTTGGTGCTCATTAGGAAGGAGAGAAGAGATGTCATATGGTGGATTCCTGCTGGGCTTGTAAATAATAGCCATCTACAGCTGCAGCATGGAAAAGAAACAGCTTTCACTGCTGTGCAATTACCAGAATGATGGTTTGGCTAAAAAAGCAATGTGATTGCATTCTGCTGGTCATTGAAGAGATGGCTACACCACTGGGGAACTGATGGAAGTGGTTGAGTTTTTGTAATACTGATGCATATAAATTAAAAATGTACAATTTGAGCATGAAGGATGATAAAATGGGTGAAAAATGCCATACATTTACATTGAATCAAGACATATATAAAGACCAGGATGTAATTTCTGACTTCTATCTTGGAATTTCCATCTCGGCGAGTATTCAGGTAAACAGCTGAAAATGCATGTTGTGTAACAGCATATTGGATCCGTGAATAAGCTTTTAAAGTGACAGCAGCCTAATATTCCTGCTGCTGTCTGTCATGTTAATCAAAGAACAAATACAAAAAAAAAAAAAAAAAAAATCACTCACTGCTCTTGTGAACTTTAATTTTAGCATTAATCTGTATTTAACTTTTACAATGAAGACTATCCAGAGTTAGTTTACATTTGATTACTTTAATTTCTGTAGCATTTCTTAGTGAATCCTACTGTTAGACCCACCTGAAAAAATTAAAAGCTGTATATTTTATTTGTTTCTTTATTCTATTTTATTTATTTGTGCTATAATTTGCAATTTGTTTATGTGTTCTTATTTTATTAATTACTTTTTGTTTGTCTTTTTTTTAGTTCAAAGTATAAAATAAAGCCTCCCTTTGCTGTGTGTAAACATAATTATCAAAAAATTATGAGATAATAACAAATGATCTGTATGATTGTATATATGGCAATTTTCCCCTATGGTTTTAAAAATGCTATCGAATATCAGTATTTTTTAAGGTATCTTATCGAAATGGGAAATTCCAGTATCTTGACAACACTAGTTCCTGGAAGAGCACGTTCTGAACTTTTCCATCCATTACACCTTCACAGACAGGAAAAACCTTTGGAGAACATCTGATTTTTGAAGATGATTATCTCTGCACAATCTAGATTGTTTTTCCTATAAACATCAAAACAAAAAGGGTGTATGCAAGTGTTTGCATTGCACTCTCGGTATGAAACGTGTCTGCGTGTTTCAGACACGAAAGGGATGTGCATGACACCAGGCCAATAGCTCTTCCCGCACATGCGATCACTTCTGCCCCTTTAACCATGCAGAAAACAGCACGTCGACAGCCCTCCTGCTCTGTGAGCATTCAGGTTGTGTACTTTATTCCCAGGGCTGAATAAACATTTAGCCCTCATCCGAGCGTGATTAAACACTCTTACATAAACCAGTCATTTATACTCCCTTCTATCATAGAGAATAGAGCTTAGGTGTCAGAAAGAGGCATATAATCTTCAAGGCAGGAGAGTCAGGCTTGGAAAGTGAAAGAGAGGGAGATGGTGGGAGGAAGTCACATATGGGTTTAAGCGTCTCCATCTGCCTACAGCTTTCTCCTAAAGTGATTTATATTTAAGGAGGAGAGCCTAATACTAATGCCCAACATTTAAATTATATTTGCTCACTTAGAGCTGCACTTGAAATCGACTACACGTAACCACAGGGTACCGTCACTTCGAAGCGGTCATCATTGCTAGTGAAAGGAAGTGCACTGCCATTTTCCACTTAAGAGGCGTTTTATTTACTCTCCATGGATGCTTAAAGGTGCACTCAGTAATTTTTGTTTGGCCGATACAGCAGTTTTACTAGTATCATGCAAAAGCAATAATTATCTACATTGTTGAAATGCATTATTCACAGTCAGCTATGATTAATTTATTCTGTGAGCGATAATAGAGGGGTTTCTGTGATCAAATTAATAGTATTAATCAGGTCATGTGATCTAAACATGATGACCCACATGATGCCACCCACTCTATGTAAAATAAAACGTATTATGCTCACAAGGTTTGGCACGACTAGAATAGTGCATGCATTGAGCATTGCACACTGTAAAAAATAAATTCACGATTTGTTATCACAATAAGTCAACTCAACTTCAATAATTAATGTGGTTCAGATCACATAATATTTTGAGTTTCTGTTGATTAAACCAATCGTCTTCATTGTATTAACTCAAATTTTCAATTTCAATGAACTCAAAATTGGCAACCAGGAAACTTATTTTTTTTAAGTTAAACCAACAATTATTATTACAGTGTAGCTAATCACAGACATGTTTGTTGAAAGTGTGAACGCAATGGTCAGTCAGAGGCGTTTAAGTTAGTCAGAATCCACTCAATAGTTTGTTTCATTGTAACCAAGGAAGAATATACACAATGCAAAAAAAAATTCATTGAGCAGTATAGACATTTTTTTTATAATAAACGGGAGCTTTCAGGCAGTAAACTTAATATTAGCTTCATTGATTATAAAGGGAACGCTTTTTGCTCGGTTTCTCAACTTTGCTCACTTTCTGTATAACCTATTCATAATTTAAAAGTTATATATATCAAAGAAAACTTTTATTTCTTAAGCTGCTACACACTGCAAATTTTCATATTAAAATGCAGGACTGAATATGAAATTGCAATGTTTGTAATAACCATATGGGATGAAAAAAAAGTGATTAAGTCAAAATAGATCTGTGTATTAAGTCTTGCAGTGTACAGTAAGTGCAATAGACCTGCCACTTGTACTGTTAGCAGTAATGTTTCTTTTTCATTTTATTATTTTAAACCTTTCATTTGATCTTTTTAAATGCAATGTTTACTTAACTGAACAATATTTGAAGGCTAAATGCTAATGTTTAATTTGCGTAAAATTATTTTACTGGTATTAGTAACAATTACTGAAATTTTGGTCCTGTAACAACACTATTTCAGAATGATGTTGTAGATTAACTTGGATGATCCTAAGTGAAGGTAGAAAGCACATACTCTGGCTCAGAGGAAGAATATCCATTACATAAGCACTGGAGATTAAAACTAGAGGCATCTAAACTATGCCAGAGCCCCGCAGAGTCGAAACGATGATAAAAGAGCACACGAAGAAAGCTTTAAAGCAGTGTATTTTACATAAATTATACAATTTTAGACTCAAAACAGATGGGATATAGCACAAACCAATTGTGTAGATGTAATCGCAAGACATTTTGCTTTGGAGCTACCATTTAACATGCAATATTTTACTCAAAGTTGAACTCCCTACTGCAACATTAAAGGAATGAAAATATGTCATTCCAAACCTGTATGACTGGCTTTCTTCTGTATAACACAAGAGAAGATATTTCGAAGAATGTTTCAAAAACGTATTTTGTCCATACAATGAAAGTCAATGGGATTCAAAACAACATTAAACCCACCTGAACTTCATTGTACAGATAAAAAAAAAAAAAAAAAGTTTGAAATGACATGAAGGTAAGTAAATGAAGATGAATTTTAATTTTATTGATCAACTATCACAATAGAAACCTCAGTAGCTGGCTGAAAACCTTGAGAGACAAACAAAAAAAGATAGGAAAAAGAGACATGGGCTGTATTAGTCAAAGTCTCAGTTTTAAATAGGGGAAGGAATGTTTCTGTGCAGCCCCCAGAGTTTCATCCACCCACGTGCTCCTCCAAAAGCCCCCCTTAACACATGGCACCCTGTCGTACACGCAAACACACTGCATCTAATGCACGACATAAACATGCACATGTACACACGCCGTTCTTGCCACTCGATAATCGTGTACACGCCTTTGAGAGGGGGAGTGAGATGAAAAGTGTGAGGGGAAGCCGTAACCAGGAGAAGTGACAGACATCTGTTGCTCCAGCTGAGCGCGAGCACCAGTAGAAAAAGAGGCACAGACGAATCCCCCCGACACGCATGCAAATACATTCACACTCAGAGAGTAGAGATAAGAAAAAGGTGGGTGAGCATCTGCCAATGCAGATTTGGAAGGCAAGACCCAATGGAAGAAGATCATTAACCAAAAAAGAAAATCGGAACCGGAAAACTCCAGGAATAACATGAAAATTAGCGTTCAACAAAGCACACCCGACCAAGAAGTTGCAAACTCAAAGGGTAGTAGTAGTAGTTTTCTTATCCTTCATCTCTTTGTAATCAAGTCAACTGTGACAAAGTTAAAGTCACTGACCTCTGACCCGGGCATAACAGCAGCCGCACTTTGCCAGGACTTTCCGAAACAAGTGGTGGCAGGCGCAGCCCCGATGGTGGTGGCCCCCCTTCATGGTCTACCCCAGTCAATGACCACAAGATTAGCAGGCATGGGCATGGCACATCACACGCGTTCACGCCGGGGATATCCCTGTAGCGGTAATTCCAAAGAGGTGTGAAGGAAAACCTCAAAACAAATCCCAAGAGGAGGAAAAAGTCCAACTAGTCTGCTAGGAAATCATATACCGTCCGGATATCCAGTCTCAGGTTGTCACTGCACAAGCAAGAAGACAAGTCAACAGCAGGCAAAAGCACAGCTCAGTCTCCCTGTTTTTCCTCCCTCCTGCTCTCACTGTCTGCTCAAATGACAGACTGTAAGACTGCCAGAGAGAGAGAGAAAGAGAGAGAGAGGAGGGGGGTGAGGGGGTGGAGTTAGCAGCTTGACTTGCTGGCTATTCCAGGATACAGCTCCCACTCCCCCTTTTATCCCCTTCATCATGCGTTTACTCTTCTCATAATTTTCTCTCTGCTCTCCAGTCTATTCAACCATCTGTCTTGGACTTTTTTAGCACATAACAATTTTAGAAGGTCTCAGATGGCTGGTCCATATTCGAGCCCCTCATGAGTTAGATCCAAGATAAACAAGATGGAAAATAAAAATCTGCTTGTGAGCTTAATTGCATGTGGTAATTATTTCAGGAGAACCAGGCTAAGGGTAGCCAATGTCTACAACTAACTCCACTCAGAGGAGTGTTCACAGACCTGCTGGGACGAGGTACGGGTGTGTTGTGTTTACTGTACACAGGGTTTACAGTACATACATGGGCGAAGGGACGAAGGTAGCTGCCTTTTGATTAGTTCTGAATGTTAAAGGCCTGGGAAGACACACAAGCGTTGGCTGTGTTGAATCCAGAATATCACATTTCAACTGGTAATGTTTATATGTTTTGATCACATGTGTCTGTGTTCATACTTCACAGAGGCTGGAGGCTAGATGGCGAGTGTGTGTTTTTGTGCTTGCCACCTCTGATTGGATGTTCTGTTGCAGCGCTGGTGATTTACAATGACATTTCAACACAACCAATGTGGGATTGTTACTGAGGTAAAGCTGACATAAGGACTTTGCCCTCCAGATATAACCAGCAGTAAAAACCGGTTTAAACCCCAGGTTTCAATTTTTTTTGGTTATATATTATATGATACATTTCACTATAATTGTACCGATGATAAATAGCTATGATAATTAGGACCGTTAGAATATTACGAGCTGTTTAGTGATACAATCCTAAACTGCCTTAGTGCCTCAAACTTTCAAACGCTGTTAGATTTTAGAATCTAAAAAAATTGGCGACTAAATTGTTGAATGACAAATATGTTAAATGAAGAGACACTCTTTTTTGCAGTGTATTTTAGAAGACTTCAGAAAAACAGAGGATGTACATAGTGACATTTCCACAGATGGACAAGCAGTTATTAAAGGAATAGTTCACCCAAAAAATCATCCCATAATTTACTCACCCTCAAATCATCCTAGCTTCACAATCAGAGTTATATTAAAGCGATAGTTCACCCAAAAATCATCTGCTTTCAACCAGGCCATCCAAGATGTAGGTGACTTTGTTTCCAACCGTTGCGGTCTGTCAGCCGTATAATGCATGTCAATGGGAATTCCATCTATGAGAGTCAAAAAAACATGCACAGACAAATCCAAATTAAACCCTGCGGCTCGTGACGACACATTGATGTTCCAAGACTCTCATAGATGGAATTCCCATTTACATGCATTATACTGACAGACCACAACGGTTGAAGTTAAAAATCATCATTTGTGTTCTACTGAAGAAACAAAGTCACCTACATCTTGGATACCCTGGGGGTAAAAACATAAAATTTTCATTTTTGGGTGCACTATCCCTTTAAATAATATTCTGGCTCTTCCCAGCTTTGTAATGGCATTGAATAGTTCCCAAGTTTTTGAAGCTCCAAAAAACTCATCCATCCATAATAAAAGTAATCCATACAACTCCAGTGGGTTGTCTATAAAACTTCTCCTCTTAGACTTCTAATATGTGACCGGCTTTTTGTTTTGCCCTATCCTCTGTGTTTCCGTGTTCGTCAATTTTCACCTAAGCTTATGCTACGCCTATGTTATACATCCTACATCATACATCAAGTCAGAGATCACCCTTCCACTGGAACTCTGATTGTGCTTGGATGAAAAAAGAAAGTCATATACACCTAGGATGGCTTGAGGGTGAGTAAACTATGAGATAATTTTCCTTTTTGGGTGACCTGTTCCTTTAAAATTGATGCTGTACTACTTGTCCAATTAATAGCTAGTTTCCATCCAAGTTGCAAATTTATGTTAAAGGTGCCCTAGAACTTTTTTTAAAAGATGTAATATAAGTCTAAGGTGTCCCCTGAATGTGTCTGTGAAGTTTCAGCTCAAAATACCCCATAGTTTTTTTTAAATTCATTTTTTTAACTGCCTATTTTGGGGCATAATTAGAAATGAGCCGATTCAGGGTGTGTGGCCCTTTAATTCTCGTGCTCCCCGCCCACGGAGCTCGCGCTTGCCTTAAACAACATAAAAAAAAGTTCAAACAGCTAATATAACCCTCAAAATGGATCTTTACAAAGTGTTCGTCGTCATGCAGCATGTCTAATCGCGTAAGTACAGTGTTTATTTTGATGTTTACATTGATTCTGAATGAGTTTGAGGCTGTGCTCCGTGGCTAACGGCTAATGCTACACTGTTGGAGAGATTTATAAAGAATGAAGATGTGTTTATGAATTATACAGACTGCAAGTGTTTAAAAATGAAAATAGCGACGGCTCTTGTCTCCGTGAATACAGTAAGAAACGATAGTAACTTTAACCACATTTAACAGTACATTAGCAACATGCTAATGAAACATTTAGAATGACAATTTACAAATATCACTAAAAATATCATGTTATCATGAATCATGTCAGTTATTATCGCTCCATCTGCCATTTTTCGCTGTTGTCCTTGCTTGCTTACCTAGTGTGATGATTCAGCTGTGCACATCCAGACGTTCTGCCCTTGTCTAATGCCTTTCATCCAGACGTTAATACTGGCTGCTCTTGTGTAATGCCTCAATCATGGGCTGGCATATGCAAATATTGGGGGCGTACATATTAATGATCCCGACTGTTACGTAACAGTCGTGTTATGTTGAGATTCGCCTGTTCTTCGGAGGTCTTTTAAACAAATGAGATTTATATAAGAAGGAGGAAACAATGGAGTTTGAGACTCACTGTATGTCTTTTCCATGTATTGAACTCTTGTTATTTAACTATGCCCAGGTAAATTCAATTTTTGAATCTAGGGCACCTTTAATAGATAAAAAAATAACAAGAACAAATCAGAATGTTTAAAGTGCAAATGCTAAAAAAAAAAAAAAAAAATGAATAAATATATTTTACACAAAATTAAAACAACAATGCTAATAAATATGCAAAAATGGACAAAACCTGGTTACCATTGATCTCATATGTTCATTGTATAAAAGAAAAAAACTTAACACGGGGTTTACAGATGTGCAATGTAAAATTTCTAAACCTGACTACCCAGGTTTCATTACCAAAACAAGATGAAAGTAAGAACAATGTAAAATATGGAACAAGATAACCAGGGCTAAAGAGATTGTCTCTTAAGCAGAAGAAAGAAGAAATTTGCAAGAAATTTCTAAGTGAGGACAATTTTCATTTTTCAGTAAACTATCCCTTTAACAGTTTAAGAAACAAGGCTTGTGTAAGAAAAGTGTGTGTCGGAATGTGATGCTAATGGTAAAGAGGAGCAGGAAATGGAGTGCAGGCCTCTTTTCGAGTACATGAGCAGCTGGGGATTTTGCTGAGTTTGTGTGTGTGTTGATGGAATTAGTCTCTCTCTAGAGCCCAATTACCCAGTGTCTATTGCAGAAAAGCAGAGCGGCTCCATATAAGTATGATACAGCCAATGAGAATGGAGAATTCACTGAAGTAGCCAACAAACCATTCCCCTGTTTAAAAGATAAAAACATCAAGACTGAGACTGCCACATGCTGAATATATGCAATGCATAAAAGTCAAACAACCTATATCTTGTATATACAATAATGATGAATTGAAGCTGTCTTTACAGGTACCTCTAAATGTCTAAAAATTTTGTGTGAATTGTATCATATACAAATCTAGAGAGTATGCATTTTCATGCAATTTAAAAGTTTGGTTTCAGTCAGATTAAAGCATAAATCTTTTTAAGACACTTCAGTCAGACTGAAATTGCATTATACATGTTAATCAGACTACAATTGGCCTCAGCGTTGAGCACTGAGAGACAAAGATGACATGACATTTTTAATCCTTCAAATATTTGTTTGCGCATTGTCATACTTGGCCAGAGAGATGGAAAATGTAGCTTGACTATGCAAAAACCTTCTGTGGCTCCATTATAACCATTATAAACATACTGCTAGTCAGCCTATCACTGTCACTCATGTCACCTCAAATTGGCAACTCTCAGTGAAAACAAATGATGTTACTTTGTTACAGCAAATTGCTGTCATCCCCTTAGCACCTCCACCAGGTTGCAGTGTTGTAAACAGCTACTCATCATGCTGCCGTGTCTGCCTGTGACGTGAATAACAGAGGATTTTACTCGCAAGAACAAAGGAGAGCTGCATTTTCTCTCTTATAATCTATAATCCAACTACACAGACAAAGAGAACAAACAGTATTTTGATTTGGTTAAAAGGAAGACAAATTAAATTGAAACTGAAAAGGCAATTTTAAAGCACACCGTCAGATTCAAAGACTAACGCTGCACATCAAACAAGCAGTGCTGTCCTGTTTCTGTTCCTTCGTATTTCAAGTGTACACTGCTTAGCAAAAGAAAGGGAGTTTCGTGGCTATGACAACAATTATGGTGATGTTTGTATATGATCACAAGTCAAGTTTTCTGTCCTCCTCTCTCTAATCTTGTCATCCTCTTTGCCTAACCAGTTTGCTTTTTCACTCTTTGCGTTACTTGATTAAATTAACCATGACAGGAATGCAAATTTTGATAAGTTGATCTGAGCATTTGTTGTGTTTGCTTTTCCAGTTAAGGTACAGTATTTTGTTTCTTTAAAGACTAGCAAGCAAATACCTCCCTCAAAATCAACATACTGTACAATATGTCTATACTGGTTAAGGGAAGAATGTAACATGAACATCCATGTGATCAAGCCTTACATGTGTGCTGTATGGAGTGCATTAACATTTCTGATCAGTAGAGGGAGTGTATACAAGGTGCCTGGATGTTGGGCAAGTCTTTACCCCTCTCATGAATCTTCTTCTCTGATTTGAAGATGCTCAAGCAGGAAAAACAGGCTTTTCAATGACCTTTCTAGGAGTGTCTGATGAAAATATGCACTGTTTAATTCTGTTAATTGCAGTTCTGTTATTTTTACATTACATTATATGCATTTTTACAGCAAAAAAAGCAAAAAAAAAAAAGCAAAAAAAAAAACTAATTTTATTAATATAGCTGTGTATAAATATCAAAGTAAAATATATTAGTATACTAAAATAATGCTATAAACATTCATTAATAACAAAAAAATGACAAAACACTTAATAATAATAATAATAATAAGAACTAATAACTTAAGAAAATATTAAAAATAAAAATACAAATACAACCAGATGTAATACATAACACAGTGTCTTCTGAAAAATACTAAGGTGAGGTGGCTAGTCTTTTATTGTAAAATACATGTATTGTCCCATTAAATATCATAATTTCTGACTAAATATAGAATAAGGTCATTTCCAGTTAACCAACAGACAAGTTTTTACTCAAGTTTTATATTCCTTTTCTGTGTTTATGTAAACACGCGCTTGACGGACGTGCATGACCGTTACGCTCGCGTCTCGCGTCTTTTGCAGCGATTCGCACATGAGCGCTGCGTTTTTAAGACGCCGTGTCAAGTTAAAAGAATTTCAACTTTTACACGCAGCGCAGCTCATCAATGTCAGTTCCAAAACAGTGGACCAATCAGAAGAACTTGGAGGCGGGGCAAGCGTTGCGAGTTGGCATGACAACTGTTTTATATAATGGCAACATGGCGGAGGAGGCGCTCATTATTATCTTATTTTCTTTTTTTAAAATTACAAAGATGTTCAGAATCAGAATGGCAGTTTCCTATGCTGAACAAGTCAATCTACTACACAATCTATCTGGCATTTGAATATTGTAATCCATCTGGAAAGTCACATTTTAGAATTCTTTGACAACAGGGCAAAAGAACAAACGAGGCAATGTGAGGTGAATATTGCATTTAAACCCATACCTCTCTTTTCATTTTCCCTTCTCTGTCTTTACCCATTCCTCTTCCTCTCCCTCCTCTGTTCTTCCCTCACCCTTTCCTGTTTATTCACTCATTCTCCCCACTTCATTGCCTCCATTTATGAGTCTACCCAGGCACGCACATATTCAACACACGTAGGCCTAAAATCATTCACACTCACCCTCATACATTCTGTATGCACTAGAGTTGCACGATTAATCGTTAAAGGGATAGTTCACCCAAAAATGAAAATTATCCCATGATTTACTCACCCTCAAGCCATGTTAGATGTATATGAATCTTCTTTCAGACGAACACAATCAGAGATATATTTAAAAATATCTTTAGTCCTCCAAGGTTTATAAGGTTGTGAAATAATGCATCCATCCATTAAAAAAAAAAAAAGTAATTCATACGACTCCAGTTGGTTAATAAAGGCCTTCTGAAGCGAAGTGAAGCATTTTTGTAAGAAAAATTATAAATTCAAATAACTAGTTTACGGCAGACGAGGTCAGAATCTGCATATCTCGGCAATGTCATCGAGCGCCTCTGAAGGATATCTCAATTTGAAGAATCCTTGGAAGGCAGCCTTTGTTTCGTGTCCTTCATTCAGCTCATTTTGAAGGATGCATCAAGTGAAACCTTTCCTTCAATCACCCACAATTAGGGTGACCAGACGTCCCGTTTTTCCCGTGACAGTCCCGTATTTCAGCTTTATATTTAGTGTCCCGACTTATTATGAAAAAAATCATGTTTTGTTCCGTATTTAATCTTTCCTAAATTGTCTTTGCTAGGTGATCATATAAAATGTGTTCCATTCAGAAGGGCTCATCCCTATGCCCTAATCCCTTCAAAGGGTTTACCCTCCGGAGTGAGAGCTTCGAAGGGATGAAGGGTGTAGGGGTCAAAAAACCTCTTCATTTGGAACGCACTTCTGCGTCATCTTAACGAGACAATCAAGGAGGAGTAGATTGTGCAAGCTGCGCCCCTTGTTTAACGTTAGTGTATTTATTTATTTATTTATTTTTGGTTTATCGCACCATGTGTCTATGTATTTGAAACATTTGAATGGACTGATAAAGGGAGCTGTAATGTATTTTTGTTGAAGTACAATGTCGTTTTGACCATAATAATGTACTAAATCTAACTCGTATAAATATTACAGTATAAAAAAAATACTATACAGGGAAAATCGAACTCCAAACCTCCTGTACCCATTCATGACAAACAACTTCCCTGTGCAAAGGATCATGGGGGCCCGGAGTGTCCATCAGTTGTACCCTTCGAAATCTTTCATTCTGAAGGGCCCTTTAAAGTGGCCAGTTTTAAGCACTTTGGTTTGGAACGACCCTTCAATATGGCGGCCATGATTGTTTTCACTCCGAAGTGCCCTTCAGAGGGCGATATATCCCGTTTGGAACGCACCGTCAGCCTTCTGTCACGCGAGAATAGCCTAATCAAAGGTAGCCAATCTCGTCAAAGTATAGACCCCTTAAAAGCTTGTAAACATTGCAACGTTTCCTGGTGTTTCACACCAGAAGCGCTCGTTCCCGATTCAGTTCTCTTTGCGCCTGCATGGTCAAATACAGACACATCATGTATCTCACGTAAATACAGTCAATTATGGCTTAAGATGTTATGGCTTAAGTGAACGTATACAGCTCGGTGAAAACCGGATATGTGTCAGTAAATTCTTGCATTCGGTTTTAAAGGGACTAAAATACCTATCTGTGTCATTAATGTTAATTAAACAAAAGATGTTAAATAATGTATACATGTTTAAATCCCATCTGGCTAGCTCGCTTTAACGTTTACACATTAGGTCAGTAGGTGGAGAGTAGGCGGTCTTTTGTGGCTGTTCAAACGCATTCGACAACATGAGCGTTTACACTACAAAAGTAATCCGATCGAATGCTACTTCTGGAAGTGGTCGAAAGTGGACAGGCTCAAAATGATTTTACACCTGTATTTAACGTTGTCCACTTATGATCTGATTGACCAAAACGCATCTTAATACCAAGTGTAAACAGAACATTATTCATCCAGTAATGAAACAAGTGAAGTCTTTATGAGTGAGTCATTCATTCAAACGGATTTTAAAAAGAATAATAATTATGATAGGCTAATATAATAATAATAATAATAATAATTCAAATTAATTAAATATTTTTTAAATAGACTACAGCAATTAACATTTTGTCAGAACCTCTAGTAAATTACGTAATTTTATTTATAGTTCTCTATTCAGAATCGTGGGAAAATCATCATCTCTATTTTAAACAATATATATATATAGGCTAGCATGCAAAACTGCAAATATAATTTTCAAACTGGTTTTCCCATCATTCATTCATCAGCCAAACAAACTTTTTCCCCAAACTTACACCATGGAGCCGAACATTATTGTGTTGGGATGCTCAAAAAACATTATGAAGAAGATATTATCAATGTCGACTCATGTTTGTACACATAAGTACATAGACATAAAAAGTGGATGGACAAATAGCTTAATGTAATGTTGGCTGTTTTCCCACTCCCCTCTGACTTGTTTTTGCCCATGCTGATGATGATGATGATGAATTCCGGCATTGCTCACTGCATGCTAATTACACAAACAGCGATTCAAGGACTAACAGCTTTGACAGTGAGATGAACAGTGAAAATACTAGTAGTTGTGGTTTCGAGGTCAGCAAGCTTGCAATTATGCCATCATGCAATAACCTAGTTCATTTACCTTGATGTGTGTAGATGAAAATGAGTTACTTAATCTACTCTAAATGTATTCACTACCCATTTCTCCACTTCTCCAACCCATTCTTAATCATCGCACAGCTATGTCTTCGCTGTACCGTGTTTTTATTGGGATGTTTAGACCTCTCGAATTCTCATTCTTCCTCTTTCTCTTTCTAAAAGCAGGAGCTCCAATTAAGGCCTGCATGAATAGGCAGGCAGCAGTGTGAGAACAGAGAGACAGTTGGCAGAAAGCCGGCTGGCTGCAGTGAGCTGGTGTTGTATGCTCTGCACTTTGTTTTGCTGGTCTGTCTCCCAACCCAGGCCAAGAGATTGGCCAGGACTCTCACAAAAATATATACAAAAATGTACACACACACACACACACACACACTCACGTATTCAGACGCAAGGGATCTACACCATTGAGAGCTGAATCTAGAATTTTAATTCCAATTTAATTCCAATCCAGTTCCTAAATTTGAAATGAGGTTGCAAATAAGATACAGAATTTAACATTTTAAATTCAAATTTAAGGAGTTTTAATTAAAATGTAATGATATTCATTCAAAAATTTATTCATTTTAATTTTATATTTCATATTAACAGCTGCTGTAATTGTTTTTACACTCCACTTTTCAGTATTAATTACCCATAAAACATTACCCCCAAGCAATATTATTAACAATAAATGCTTGATATGTCACCTACAGAAATTTGGGTCTAACAGTAAAAACATTTATGAGATTTCTGTTTAAAATAAATTCTCTTCTTTTGAAAATTCTATTAATCAAAGAATCCTGAAAACCACAAAAATATTAAGCAGCAGAAAATTCAGTTTTGTCACCACAGGAATCAATTACATTTAAAATTGTAAAAATATTTTATAATATTACTGTTTTACTTTATTTTTGATCAAATAAAGAGACGTCTTTCAAAAACATCAAAAAAATCTTAGCAACCCCAAACTTTTGCATGGTTTTGTGAGTGACATACACACATTGTACAGGGCTTGACATTAACTTTTTTGCTCACCAGCGACTGTGGCTAGTGGTTTTCCAAAGATACTAGCCACTTTTGACATTGATACCATGGGGGGAAAACTCGCATATTGATAGTTTTAATATTATCTTATAATTTGGCAACAGGTATATTAGGCTTCTGTCACTTTAAGATCTGACGCATGGATCCATTATACTGTTACACATGTTTTCTTTTTCAATTGTTTATGTATACTTAAAACTTAACTGAATACTCGCCAAGACTGGCATTTTGATATTATTTTGTGTGCATTTGACTGTTTAATCACAATAAGCAGCGAAAAATTTTATTTAGTGCTGAGAGGCGGCTTTATTTGCATGCACTTTGGGTGTGAGCACAAAATCTGCAGGAATGAGTATTCACAACAATATTCATCCGGAGGAAATGCAATAAGTGAGTGAGATGAGGCGGGTTTGTGTGTCAACTCTCCATCAGAGTCAAGCCCTAGACACAAAATACACAAAAGCACATTTAAATACATGTAATTCATAGACATACATAGATAGGGTAGAAACACATATGCATGAAAAAGCTGGAAACTTATCAAGCAGTGCCTCCCACAATCCCTCTCACCAGAACTCCCCATTCCTTGCATACTGTATTTAAACAGATGCACCTCAGCTGATTACTCTCCCTAGATCCTATAAATCCAGTCGCTAAGATGTCCCGAAGAGGATTTTTAGGATTTTTAAAGATTAGTGTTGAGATATTTAAACATACAGGTTTATCTAAAGTAAACACAATCCTTCTTACCATGCATTAAAGTTCATTCAACCACAAATTAAAGCAGAGATTATGTAAAGCATATCTGTTTTAAATTATATATACAGACACCAGACTTCTCCTGCTTCCATTTCCATATAAAGTCTCCTCTTGCATCTTATTCTGATGTCTAGAGCAGCATGCATTTCCTCTGTCCTTTATCTCATCCTGGGATTTTTTGGGGGGTTTTTTTGCATAAAACTTCACAGTGTGGAAATGCCATCTGTGGACCAGTTTTGTTCCCTGATACATAAAGAAGCAGATCATTACATCTGATCTCCCCAGATGCAGAGTGCTGTCTCTGTCTGCATGAATGTGTTCTCTGAACACTGTAGCCAAAAAGACAATGATTCAACATTGTCAGGCTACCCTTTTCTCATCTTCAGATCAAAGAATACCTCCCCAAAGCGCTGTTCATCATGAGGACTTGGCTAAGGCATTTGGAGGAAAGTGTAGCAACCTCTGCTCTGATTAATGACCAACAAGGCAACAGTTAGCACCAAAGAGCAAAACAAAACAGACCAACGTCCATCACATGACCCATCCAATTCCCAAGCTCTAACCCAAACCACAGATTTTATAACAACGGGATGCATCTCACCCAACAGTCACCATATATCAACATCCAGTGGATAAACACAACAGAGAAATATACAAACAGCCCTACAACTTTACAACGTGGCTGACACAGGCTCAAACTGTTCTAGGAGTTGATTGAGAGGATGATGTCTGATGGCTGTTGGGTGTGAAGGTTTGGCTTCCGGCCTAGAGTCCCAGCGCAGAGGCCAGCAGTTTATCAATGTATCACCCACTCTGGAGCATTAACTCGAGAGGATGTCTGTGCTCCTTAACAACTCTGGTTTATTTTCATATGCTTTGACCTAACTTAGATTTAGACATCTATTCTTTTTATAGTGATATCTTTTTTGTTTCTCTTTTATTTTGTGGTCATGATGTGCACAGGTTAGACCCACATATTTTCACCATTGCACTGAATTGAGAATGTAAGTAAAATTACATGTATTCCTAAATCTGAACAGAGTTAGCAAAAGTATGCAGAACTGCAACTCAAATGTGAATGTAAGCAAGTAGAATTAAAATTAATTGTAATACATGTAACTAATTTTTAACTAGAAAAGCTTTGTCAAGACAATTACTGAATGCAAATACTGAAAGTTTTTACAAAAAACATTTAAAAGTTCATAGGCATTAAGAACAGAGAAGAATGATAAAACAATAGATCAGAACAATGGAATTGATAGACGGAATGATAGAAATAATTAGTATTATAAAACGGTTAGTTCCTGTCCTTGATTCTAATTTATTCACGTTTATTCACGATAAAACACGGCTATGACCGCTTCACCCAACGGTTCTGTGTATTACTACACAACACCCTTAGCAACCACTCTTAACAACGTAAACTGTATGTTCTCAATTGATATTGTTCATTGAAGCTTACTGTATTATTGTGAGAAAGAGATTGAGTGAGCGAGTTTATTACCTGCATTCAGATTTAGCATTTTCCTTCAGGTCAGTCCTATGTTCATAATAAAAAATCTGTTTAAATGTCTGATGTATTATCTTGTCCTTTTAACAATTAAGGGGTTTTCCCATGACTGACGGCGCTCAAAGCATTTGTCAGTTGCGTCTTGTTCCGTGCTCAAAACAATTCAGTCTTTTCATTATAAAAGTCTTCGCTACTGACTGACACACTCATAAAGACAGTCTTTGCCGCCATCTAATGGCGTAATAATGTAACTTCTGTTGCTGTTCATGGTCAGGGACTAATTTTTCCGGCAGAAGGAAGGCTTTTAGTGAAAGTTTACATCATGAAAGTCGCACTGATACATATTTTTGGCTTTAATAAGTATTGTGTGGCAACTGTTTTATAAAAGCAATAAGGTACTCGAGGCTAGTGCTGTATAGTGAATAAGTCACGGCTGAAGGGCATTGTTAGACACGATGCGAAGCAGAACCTCTTGTACCTTATTGCTTACATAGAATAATATAGACAATGACAGATAGAATGATATATATATATGTGTGTGTGTGTGTGTGTGTGTGTGTGTGTGTGTGTGTGTGTGTGTGTGTGTGTGTGTGTGTGTGTGTGTGTGTTTAAATAAGTCTCTCATGCTCACCAAGCCTGCATTTACTTATTTAAAATAACTCCAATTTTCAATTTTAATACATTCTAAAAGAACAAATTTCCCAGAATGCACTACCTCTGATGAATTGCATTTCAGTAAATTTCTAATCCTGTCATTTACATTCAACTATCTGTAGGGTGTGGCCAATTCTTTTCCAATTTCACCTCATGAATGAAAAGGAAGCCTTCAATTCTGGAAGTTAGATTGGATAACAGACACATTAACTGTCAATGTTTATGTTCTAATAAAGTCTTGACATGCATTAAACATATGCAATAAAACATACAGACGTGAAAAAACGCACACACTGTGAAAGCCTGAGGCAACCTGCACCAATTTTCCCTACGTGTGGCAGTGCAGCTTCAAATCTGTGGTAACAGAGGACCTTTTAAGGTCGGGACTCGCTTAGCCTATGGGACTCTTGGGAATTCTGACTCCACATTCCCCCAACTGTGTGTTTTTGTTTTTTAGTCTAAGGAATATGTGGAAAGGAGGTCTTTATAATGCGCCAACTTATGAATGGATGAGCATTTCTTGCAGAACAAACCATATATAGAGGTTTTTTGAGATACACTGCCACATAAAGTTTTATGTCAAATATCTGCGCCCCAAAAAAAAATCATTGTTTGCACAGCAGGCATCTTCTACTGTAGTGATGATTGCACGACTGTAAGAAAACAATACTTTACAGAGCAACACATGACAGAGCCAAGTAGCTTTGCTGTAACTGAATAATGAATGAAAAATTATGAATAAAATAATTATGAACAAAAAAAATGGCACTAGACTAAGCCTTGCATGCACATGAACCACTACATATTTATGTTCAAAATGAATAATGCAAAAATGATAAACAACAAATATTTCCCAGTGCCCTGAAATATGAAGATGAAATATTTCACCACATAAAACATTTAAAGCAAATATATCTCAGTCAGCACAATGATCTGATTACGTCTCACTCTCTGCAGTCATATTCCTAGGAAACTGTATGTGTATCAGCCATTCACCTTTGAAACTGCAGCACTTGCTGCTTCATGTTGTTTCTAAGCATTCAACCAGACAAAAGATTGGAGATGAAGGGCATACGTGTTGTTTCAAACGTTTGCATAGTCATCCTCAGCCAACCCTGTTACGAAAGAGCTACATGACGTGCTTCTGGGTTTGTCCGCCAAAAATAATTACTCCTTGGGTGGACAGTGAAGCTTGGTGATTTGGGGAAGACACAAGGGCTTCTATCCAAGGAAATGTCCTGAATGGACTGCTGGACATGAGTTTTGGGTATGAAAGAGAAGAAAAAAATGGAGTAAAAAAAAAAAAAGGGTGAATGTGTGCAAGCTACACATCTGCATGTGATTTAGTGAATGTTGGCACTGTCTCGTGATTCCACTGAAGCCACTAAACGGCATCTTGTTTCTAATCTTTAACAGATGGGTGATCTTCCTGTGCCTCTAACTCCTTTAGTAATGCAGCGGCCTCTTTAGCCATAGACAAAGCAAGGAATGGAAATTCAACTCAGAGGCCTTCAGATCTTATTAATGGGGAACTGAAAAGTATTAACTTGAAAAGACATGCATCTTGCAAAACGGCTAAAGCTTATTTGGTTTAAAAGGCCGCTACTGAAGCAAAAGTTCACCCAAATATAAAAACTGTGTCATTGTAACTCACCTTCATGTTGTTCCAAATCTATAGTTTTTTTAACAAAAGGTGAACATTTGAAAAATGTTCTCAATCCTATTTTCAAAGGAATTTCAATAAATGGGTACTGAAGCTTTCTAGCTTCAGATAGGATGCAAGGCAATATCTTAAAAGTGTTTCTCATGTGCTATATTCAAAGTTTTTAGTGAGAAACTGCTCAGATTTTAAATCATTATTGACTGAAAATATTGAATCTCTCTGTGCATTCATGAGAGAAGCAGTGATGTCTAATTTCCCTTTTGAAAAAAAAGGCATATGCTGGTAAGGTATGTTTTGAAGCATGATAGCTGGTTTGAGATTGTTTAAGGTGGTCCTTAGTTGGTCCTTAGCTGGTTCTAAGCAACTAGCTCCAGCTCAGGATAAGCTCAGGACCAGCTTAAATCAGGTCATGACCCACTAAGGACCAGCATAAACCAGCTCAAACCAGCTGTCATGCTTCAAAACATACCTTACCAGCATATATGCTGTTTTTTCAACAGGGTTGTGAACAAATTATTCTTTTGAGTCAAATCTTCTCAGTTAATTGGTATATCTGAAGCACAAAACCAGTCAGAATAATTTATTGATTCAGTTGGACTTGGACTGAACTGATTTGCATCGTAAGCATAAGAAATTCACAGAGACCAAAAGTTTCCACAATATACACCGATCAGGTCTGACATTATGACCACTGACAGGTGAAGTGAATAACACTGATTATCTCTTCATCACAGCACCGGTTAGTGGGTGGAATATATTACGCAGCAAGTAAATATTTTGTCCTCAAAGTTGATGTGTTAGAAGCAGGAAAAATGGGCAAGCGTAAGGATTTGAGCGAGTTTGACAAGGGCCAAATTGTGATGGCAGACGACTGGGTCAGAGCATCTCCAAAACTGCAGCTCTTGTGGGGTGTTCCCGGTCTGCAGTGGTCAGTATTTCTCAAAAGTGCTCCAAGGAAGGAACAGTGGTGAACCGGCAACAGGGTCATGGGTGGCCAAGTCTCACTGATGCACATGGGGAGCGAAGGCTGGCCAACAGATGAGCTACTGTAGCTCAAATTGCTCAAGAAGTTAATGCTGGTTCTGATAGAAAGGTGTCAGAATACACAGTACATCGCAGTTTGTTGCGTATGGGGCTGCATAGCTGCAGACCAGTCAGGGTGCCCATGCTGACCCCTGTCCATCGCCGGAAGTGCCAACAGTGGGCACGTGAGCATCAGAACTGGACCACGGAGCAATGGAAGAAGGTGGCCTGGTCTGATGAATCACGTTTTCTTTTACATCACGTGGATGGCCGGGTGCGTGGCCTCTTTCAGCAGGATAATGCACCCTGCCACAAAACAAAAATGGTTCAGGAATGGTTTGAGGAGCACAACGAGTTTGAGGTGTTGACTTGGCCTCCAAATTCCCTAGATCTCAATCCAATCGAGCGTCTGTGGGATGTGCTGAACAAACAAGTCCAATCCATGGAGGCCCCACCTCGCAACTTACATGACTTAAAGGATCTTCTGCTAACATCTTGGTGCCAGATACCACAGCACACCTTCTAGTGGAGTCCATTCCTCGAGGGGTCAGTGCTGTTTTGGCAGCAAAAGGAGGACCAACACAATATTAGGAAGGTGGTCATAATGTTATGCCTGATCAGTGTACTTACATTTTGATGATCGAGTTGCAGTGGTGAACAGCTTACTGGAGAGTGAATATTGTTTATTTCTCATAAAAAGCTATAGCAAAGCTTCAGAAGACTTGGAATTCAACACATGGAATCATGGACTACTTTTGGTGCTTATGACATTGACTTTATGGTGATTTTGCATCCTTTATTTAAGCTTGAAAGCTTTACAGTATCTTCAGAACTTCTCTTGTGCTCCATAAAAGAGAGTCATACAGGTTTGAAATGACATAAAGATAAGTACTGTAAATGAAACACAAAAGAGTTTTCATTTTTGAGTGAACTATACCTTTGTGGAATAATCATTTGGATCATCGCTTAGGTATGAAAAACAAATCTGTACAACAAATTCACAGCATAAAAGTAAACAAAATAAGTAAAGTTGTATAAGCAAGCAACCTTGATTAAATGGGCACTGCTGTTTGTGCCTGGTATGGCTTAAACTAACATTTAGAAGCAACAGCTTTGACACTGCAATTCATCTAAGCAGACTCATTTGCGACAAACATCATAGTGCTCCTTGCTTTCTTACACACCACGTCCTGAACAGTTAATGATTTGGCTACATGACACATACCTCAGGAATCAGTACCCATCCCACTACAAAGCTCTTTCTGTTCTGATGGTCTCCATTTAATCTATTTAACTCCAAATAATCATAGCTGCAACGTGTATTGCTTTTTTCCAGACATTGGGCAAAGACAGGCGAGTGGGTCTCCCATCTGGAAACTGTTGAGGGCTTTTTTCATCCAGTTTTCGTCATGGAAGATTAGCAGAGATCGTTCCCCCACTACAACTTGATTAGGTAAGTTTGATTATCAGTTCAGGCAGTACAGTTACAGGGTGTGGTTCATTAACCACCTGTTTAGACCTGTGACAAAGCCAATCTGATAAGAGCTCTGTTACCTCCACTTATCTGCACCCAACAGAGTCACTATAACAACCAAAACACAGCTTTAGCCATATTTACCTTTTCAGACTTTCATTGTTGGACTGCAGTTAAAATAATAACATTTACAAAAGTGGCATTTTCCTTTTGTAATTGTATCCAGCCTTCAACAAACACTAAATAATTAAACACTGGAGAAGGTTGTGATATGGCCGAATTGATGTTCACTAAAAGTAAGAACGCAAGCATGATATCCATTTTACACAGAATTTCAAGAAATTAATAATAAGTAACTTACATTTTAGACATAATTTTGTCAGTGAATGTGTCTAGTTTCGCTACGTCAACAATAATATTTCCAAAACAAAGCCAAAGCACGATAAAAAGCAGGATTATTTCCAAAATGTAGCAGTGTGTTTATACAATGAACAAATTGGTTGAGTGAATGATTCAATGACTCACTCATGTCCCATCCTAAATGAATCACTTTATTTGAACAAACTCTTTGATTGAATGATTCAGTAAGTCACTTACACATAGCCACTTGTCACCACCTACTGGCATAACCTGTAATTATGTTGTTACAGTTTGGTTAAAACATTCTTAAAGGTGCAGTAAGCAATATCTGAGAAACGCGGAAATTTGAAATCACCAAAACAAAAACGAAACCCCCATCCCAACGAGTGGACACGCCCCTTACTGCTGATTGGCTACAAGTTTGTTTTGATGCTCAGGGTCCGGTCCACTTTCAACAGTGTTTCTCAGAAATCACTTACTGCACTTTTAATAGATCTTAATAAAGAAAAATGCACTGTTGAAGTACTGTGTGTGAAATATGAAATGTATGGTTTACTTACGCAAAGGTAAAGAAGGTCTTAAAATGGTTGTGGCTGATGTAAAGTTGGAGGAAAATGTATACAAATTTGTTTAATTCATTTTTTGATATTTAAGTTTTATTTATTTATTTGTTTATTAATTTTAAACATTATACTGGTATGCAGCAATTTATAAATTATTACAAATAATTTTAAAATAATGCATCTCCATAATGAACGATTTCCAGGTCTCAGACTGGAAGTGCGAGGAAACATCATACTGAGAAGCATCCAATTAGTGTTTTCAAACAGGCTGCTTATATATGACCCGTTGGTCAGACAAACAGGTAGTCCAACCCCAAACTCATGCCATTGGTTCACCCACTGTTATTAATGTCCTGCTGGACGGAATGGTCAAACAAACAGAGTTATGTTTTGATAGCACCATAGTGTTTACACTTTACAGGGAAATCAAACTATGGCTTTAAATCTTAGGTGAAGTTATTTTCAGCCCATGATGAAACCATTATAATTCCATGTAGGCACCCAAAACAAGCTGGATAGTGTTAACTGCATTTGTAAATATTTGGCAAACACTAAACACTGTAAGCCAGAATGTTTGTTTGTATTGTGGGTTGAGTCCAGCAGAAAGATGCTTTTTTCATATGGTTTCAGACCATAATAAGGATATCACTCTTTCATTAAGTATATTGCTCACATCAAAACAACAACTGATATCACATGTGACAGGAGAGAGGCGTAGTTAAAACAGAAATGATAGCTACTTTAAACAGGAACACGGCCTTACATCAACATCAACACTGGCATGCCATGTACTCCCTTGTTACTGAAGGTCAAGACTGTGCCATGTCAGTTTTCAGACTCTTTTTTTAAATGTGCCTTGGCTCCATTTCCCTCACGTTGGAGTTGATCACTACCAACTCTTGTTGTGTATGTTTAACCTGCTAATACATTTGACCAAATATGGTTGTTGTGTCTTACTTGCTCTGTCTCTTCTTCGGACTCTTTCCAGGCTGTCCCGGGACATATCATCCCAGTTCAGTCCCTCTGTGTCCCAAGGGGTTGTTGTCCTGTCTTCTGGTCCGGTTTCACAGTCAGGTGCTCATTACCCTCTGAGTTCTAAGACCAAAGATGGACAGTCACAAATTGTACATAAATTTTTGTTAGAACAAGTATCTTATTTTAAAAAAAAAAAAAGTCTTTTATGCTATTCATGTGATGGCAAAGATGAATTTTGAGCAGCCAGTGCAGTCTGTAGTGTCACATGACCCTTCAGAAATCGTGTTAATTTGGTGCTCATGAAACATTCTTATTATAACTTTCACTGTAAAAAAATTATTGTGATTTTAACAGTAAAAATGCTACGGTGAAAAACAGTTCATTGGTTTACAGAAAGTTTACATACTATATACGGTGAATAACTGTAATAGATCTAATGGTACATTTAATGTAATTTTTCATTAAAATACCGTTAAATTTACAGTTTTTGGAAGTGAAAAAACGTAAATTGACATTCCCACAATTCCCTTCGTGACACTTGATGTATTTTCAAATAACTTTGTTTCTTCTTAGTTTTTTCTAATCAGTTATGTACATTAGGGCTTTATGTTACATCTAATGTTGTTAAATTAATGTTTATTGCTTTTTTTAAATTTTATGTGTGTTACCATGATGGTGTTTAGTGTTTATGTGAATGACACTGTGTGCACCTTCTATATATTAGTATTGTCCTTCTTAGCTTATGGAAAAGCTGTTTGTGATGAACTTGTGATGACTCTCATCACCACTGTGTTATTGGGGGTTGTCAGTGTATTAAAAAGGTACAAATTAAGAAAAGGTACAAGGTAAATTATAAAAAGGTACAAGGTAAATTAACATTATTTGAGTTAATGAAATACATTTTTTACCGTAAATGTAATGGATTTTTTATACAGTGTGTAAAAATAAACACTTATGAACTGTAATTATTACAATATAAACCTTTAAATTATACAGTTTTTTTTTCAAAAAAATAGACAGTATACTAAGTGCTGTCCCGTAAAACCTAAAATGCTGCTACCGTTTTTTATGGTAAAGTTCTGGCAACCACAGCTGTCGTTTTTTTACTGTAAAAGTTACGGGGATTTTTTTGCTTAATATTTTTATAATGTAAAAAAAGTTCAAAATAACAACATTTATTTGAAATAGATGATTTTTGTTTTGAAAGAAAATTTTACCTCCTTTTACAAAACTATCCAAAAGGTTATTGGATAGTCTATTGGATTGTCACAAAAAGTATACTAGTTTATTGGATAATCACTAAAATATTGTTCAATCTTGTTAAAGTCAACCTTTGAATCTCTAAAACATTTCTCTCTTAAATGAAAATCAAAATAAAACCAAAAATAAAAATGCTGTTAAAACCACTGGAGTCACGTGAATTACTTTAATGATGTCTTTACTACCTTTCTGGGGCTTGAAAGTGGCAGATGCATACACTGTCAATGGAGGGACAGAAAGCTCTCAGATTTCATTAAAAATATCTTAATTTGTGTTCTGAAGATGAACGAAAGTCTTACTGGTGTGGAACAACATGAGGGTGAGTAATTAATGACAGAATTTTCATTTTTAGGGTGAACTAACCGTTTAAGATTTTAGAGATTCAAAGGTTGACTTTAACAAGATTGAACAATATTTTAGTGATTGTTTATCCAATAAACTGATATTGAAATGTTAAATTTCTATATATATATATATCACATTTACTTTTATGTTCTTTGCAGATGGTTTTCTACCAACCAGTCTTAACATTCCTCACGCAAATCTTTTCCTCCTCAGACTTTATTTTGGCAAGAGCAGTGGAACTGAAAACACAAAAGAGTGGTATTTTAAACCTTCTTATTTAAACTATACATATATAAAGGGTTAATTTTAAATAAAAGGGTAATATTATATTCAAAAGACAAAATACTGTTTTGCCTGAATTCCCTTGTGTATTGTCTTACAGTTTGAGTGACAAATCATCAGAGTGGTTTTGAAAAAAAAGGTTATATGATTGAGGGGGGAAAAAAAAATGTTAAATCTTTTTTGAATGCCTTAAAGACAGTAAACAGCCAATTAGACCTACAGCTTGCCAGCTGTTTTAAGAAGACTGCATGTGCGTGTTTGTTTATGAGGAAATGTCTTAATCAGTGCTAGTTTCCTGTGCCTGCAAGTGCTCTAAATTCCTCTAAAACACCCAGGAGAGTGTCTTTCGCGTGTCACTGCAAACCGGTCACTGTGTTCTTGCGTAGTTTTCCCCTGAAATGCTTTTCTGTCATTTTTTGAATGACTTCATTGTTTAGCCCTCCATTCTTTTCCTAGTTCATCCTTTGATAGATGTCATTGTTATGACATAATTTTAAACATATGTTCATAAACACAGGGCCATTTAATCTTTATATCAATTGTTTTTCTGAAGCTTTACACATGTACGGAGAAAGGACACACTTCACATTTTAAGTTTAATTGTTCATCTGTCATTTCTTATTCTCAAATGAACAAATACACATTCTAGAGCATGTTTGCAAATAGTTTTCAGAACTGAAACCAGTTAGATTGGATGACTTACAATAAGCTTATCCTTACATCTATCAAGCATTTCTGTTTGTTTATTTTTTTATTCTTTATCATCCCTGAAAAATAACAGCAACCGACTCTGATCCTTGAATTATGATTATAACCACGCTAAGTTACAGTAAATTTAAAATACATGTAGATTGTTCTACAAACACGCAAAACCACTTATCAAAACAAATGTTGCTTATAAAACCTAAAATCTCTCAGAGCACAAAATACACAATTATTACACATATCAACTGGTATAATTGTGCAATAGTCACATGTGTTGCGTGAATATTGTGTACAAAGTTAGTACAACAACTTAGTACAAAGGTGAAAGGCCAAACAAGTCACTCACCCACTTCTGATTGGGTATCGCCAGAGATGTCAGCATATCCGCCATAGCGCCCAAAATCTGATCGGTTCGTCCCTGGTTCTTTGGAAGAGCCTTCATATTCCAGTAGCCTCTGTCGATGTGACTATCCTTGTCGATATTCCCTCCCTCCTTCAAAATCCCTCTCTTTCTTATGGTTTGTCGTGCCAGAGCTTTGATTCGCAGCCCAGCTCCAATTTTGTATGATCCTCTGGTTCGCTCTTGCACATAAATAATGAATTATGGAGGAGATTTTTGTCTCATTTAAAGTGGACTTCAGCAGACAAGAGCGTGGCGTTGTCCAGACTCAAGCGACTTCACTGTCTCCTGTCCTTCACACAGGTGGGAAGGTCTTGCTTTGGGTCTCAGTCAGGCCTCTCTTCCCCTCCCCCTAAAACCGTGTTTGTTCCTGAGATAAGGTTAACCACAACACTGTAAATAGTAAAGATAGCTTTCTGTTCTTCCTCCTTTCCTTTTCTTTTGACAAAGTAACTTGTTTTTGCAAGCTCCTTGGCTTTTGGGACCTTTTGTGAACGGAACATCTAACCACTCACGAGTCAGCCTTTTCTGGCTTGTCATTGGCTGCGTGAATCTACCACCCCTTCGGCCAACTCCTCTCCACCCTCTTTACATCAATTTCATCTTCCATTGTGACTCCCTTGCACAACACCACACTGATTCTTAGAACATGTTTCTGTCCTCCTCCTTTATCTCCTACTTCTTCGTCCTCCTCCTTTTCTTCTTATACTTTCACCGTCATTCACTCTTGTTGTTTCCTATCCAGTCTGACTGGATGAAAGATGGCTTTTGGCCTGGTGCAAGCATAAAAAGCAGCAAATAACCCAAATAAGGCAGCTGTGCTGGGCTCAGGGCACCGATACAGAAGCTGTCAGATATAATTCATAATGGCTGCCCAGTTTAAAACTTACAACAAAGGCTTGAGGAGGCTTGAGTCTTCCAGAAACCTCTGAACATTTTAATAATTTAGTGTTTCTCAACTTTGTTTTTGTCCTACATATGTACCCTTGGCATAATCATATATACACTACATTTTAACTGTTTGGGATCAGTAAGATTTTTATTTATTTATTTATTTATTTATTTGTATTATTTTTTTTAAAGAAAAATGTATACTTTTATTCAGTAACGATGCATTAAATTGATCAAAGTGACCGTAAAGACTTTTAAATTGCTACCAAAAAGTTATATTTAAAAAAAATAAGTTCATATTTAATTTTGAACTTTCTGTTAATCAAAGAATCCTGAAAAAAATTGATAATAATAAGAAAATAAGCAGCAAATCAGCATATTAGAATGATTTCTGAAGGATCATGTGACACTGAAGACTAAAGTAATGATGCTGAAAATTCAGCTTTGCATCACAGGAATAAATTACATTTGAAAATATATTACAATAGAAAACTGTAGAACATTGTAATAATATTTCACAATACTGTTTTACTGTATTTTTTGATCAAATAAATGCAAAAAAACGTTTAAACCAAAAACATGCAATATTGTGGGCAAAAAAATATATATTATTTTAGCAAAAACTAAAATGAAAACATTTTCATTAACTGAAAAAAATATTTTAATATTATTAAAATTTTTAATATTATAAAATATAGCATTAATAAAGCATAATAAGCAACAAACAGCAAAAATTAGAAAAAAACAACTAAACTAAAATACATCTTCATGACAAAAAAATAAAACAAAATAAAGTGGCAACAAATTAAAGACACACATTAAAACCACCTTCATTAAAAATAATAAACACCACTAGAATAGCAATAGTAATAAACAGTCCAGAGAAGTTTAATACCTTTAAACATATTTATATGAAAAATTAACCCTAAAATACTAAAATTTAAAAACTAAATATCGGATAAACTTGAAAAAACGAACTTGTTTAATCAAGTATAATGCTATAAAGCTTGCTAATCACTGATCTAATTGACCCTCCATAAACTAGACAAAAAGCCTTTTTGTTGGATCTTTTGTTTACTTGTCTAGAACCTGTGCAAGATCTGTGCTTATTTTAGCCTCAATATTTTCCAGGTTAAATGAATGACCGTGTCATGATATGCATACTTGGGTGGCCCACAATATATATGTGTGCTTTTCAGAGTAGACATACGCATTCCTGAGTCTGCTGCTCATTCCCTCTTCACCTGGCCTGGAGTCAAAACACACGTTTATACAATTACCAATGTTAGTCTATTCTCTCTCTCTCTTTCGCTCTCTCTCTCATTGCAGCCCAAACCGCACACAAATTTGGGTCGGATTTTCCTCTAGACAGATTCTTCTGTGATGGTGTATGTTCGTGGACAGCAAGAGTGAAAGAAGAGAAGGACGGCAGAAAGCGGAATGTGATCCGGCTGAGCCCCTCCGAACTGAAGCCAAGCCGTGTAAAGATGGGCTGTGGAAACACTGCCAAGACTCTAATAATAACCCTGCACATGGCTGTCTTTAGCACTGCTTTTGTGACTAAACTTAGAGCTCAGCAGCCCATCGTCCTGCAAACATACCTCATACACACACACATCATATGGTACTAATAAACAGAGCTAGAATGACAAATTCTGACTAGATTTTGCTGGTCTATCTGTTAGATATTAAAAGAAAAATGTTTACAATAACATACAATTAGAAGGAAATTCAGTAGGCTGCACATAATGACAGTACTCTACAATTAGCTACTATTTGCACATGATTAGAATAGGTATATGTGTGTGCATGTAAACAGTTTTACTGTGACATGACTTCTTGAACAGTAGGCCTATATGTTCAAAAACGACGACGAGACACACATCCCCATTAATTATAGTTGTCTCTATGTGTATGTTGACTTGGGAAGCTTTTATTTATGATGGCAAACTGAATTTCCAACCGCCATTACGGTCTTTATTGTCACGTGATCCTTCAGAAATCATTCTGATTCGGTTTTCCATTATAATTAAAGTGTGTTACACATAAAGAAAACCTATAAATAAAAAGTACACTTTAATTAGGCGTATCAAAACTAAGCAGATGAATTGTGCTAGATTGTGTGATGGTACACGGAGTACCCTGAAAACACTACATAACAACACCAAATAGTAACGGATGCAGAACTTAGTGGTGCAGTTTGCTGCCCTCTGCTGGCGCAATGAGCAAAAGACACTCAAAAGTGCTCACGTAAAACAGAAAACACTGCAATTTATCATTTGTGTGGTATTTATATTAACAGACACATTTTAACCAACGCATATCAGTTTTCTTTTCCATTAAATCTCTCTCTCTCCTCTTGTGGAGAGAGTCGCCCCACTTGAATGCTCTCAAAGGCCAGCTGAGCTTCCTCTTTCTCTGTCTCATTTCCTGAGTCTTTGCACTGTAATAACGCTTGTGCTTCAGGTCAACAGTCTGAGAAAATAACTGTGGCCGCACATCACCTCTCCTCCTGCTCTCCGAATCCAACTCATCAGCCAGCCTGACCTGATCCAGCTCTAAACTACTGCAAGGTTTGGCTGGCTTTGCTTTGCACTGAACAGACACTTAACACTTAGATTTTATATAGGGTTACTGTGATACTGACAAAGTCAGGGTTGTATGAATTTAAAGACAATTATAAAGGCTAACATTCTTTTTAGAATAAGATTTTGCATATGCTGAGGGTTTTTTTTTTTGTGTGTGTGTCTGTCTGATTTTGGACACCCATCTTTATCAGACTGAATTAGGTACATGTTCTGACTAGAGATATTTGAAATTATTGTTCAATGATCAGTTGTAACCGGGCTACTATAAATAGAGAAACCATGGATTTCACAAAAATTAAATTTTTTCCTTCTGGAATACACCAGTCACTCATGTTTGTTTTGTTCAGATATTTCATTCCAAGGCCCTGATGAAATGAGCCAAAATGTATTTTGTGGCTATAACCAACAAATGTGTCAGCGCATTTTGCTGGATAAACTTAATTGAATTTGAAAAATACTTGTACTGAGTCTGCTGTGGTTGTTCACAATGCCATGATGTCATGCATAAGTGCCTAGCTTTGTTTTAGGAGTTTCTGCTTTTTCAATATGATAAACTTTCAGGGAAGTAAACACAAAGCTCTTTGGGCCTCATTCACTAATTATTTCATACATGTTGTATATTTACGTGGACACAAAAATTTCTAAGACAAAACCTCTGTCGGATTCACTGTGAATTTAAAAGGCCACTGCACTCTTAAAAATAAAGGTTCTTTATTGGCAAACTGTGATTCCATTAAGAACCTTTAACATCCATAGAACCTTTCCATTCCACAAAATGTAGTTCCAAACGTAGGTTCCAAACGTTTGTTTTACCATTAACCATTCAGACTGAATAGACAGGCGAACTCATGAAAGGTTTTTTAAAATGGAAAGCAGTTCTTTAAAGGTGCCCTAGAATTTTAGAATTCTAGAACATAGAACATTGAATTTACCTTGGCATAGTTAAATAACAAGAGTTCAGTACATGGAAATGACATACAGTGAGTCTCAAACACCGTTGTTTACTCCTTGTGTAAATCTCATTTGTTTAAAAGACCTCAGAAGAATAGGCGAATCTCAACATAACACTGACTGTTACGTAACAGTCAGGGTGTACGCCCCCAATAATTTGCATATGCCAGCTCATGTTCAAGCATTAGACAAGGGCAGGACGTCTGGATGTGCACAGCTGAATCATCAGACTAGGTAGAGCTGTCGCTATTTTCATTTTTAAACACTTGCAGTCTGTATAATTAAAGGGGCCGCAGCCTAAATCGCTCATATTTAATGATGCCCCAAAATAGGCAGTTAAAAAAATTTATTAAAAAAAATCTATGGGGTATTTTGAGCTGAAACTTCACAGACACATTCAGGGGACACCTTAGACTTATATTATGTCTTTTAAAAAGACGTTCTACGGCACCTTTAAATATTTAAAATGTTCTTCATACTAATAATGGTTCTTCTTAAAGCTTCTTTGGGAACCAAAAATGGTTCTTCTATGGCATTACTGTGGAAACTTTACTTTTAAGAGTGTGGGATGTGATATTATTTTTGTATTTGCACCTATTGTTATTTTTCAGTTGGTTCTAAATGTATCTAAAAAAAAAAATTAGAATACATTCTAGTGTGATCGCAATAAGTACACTTTTTCTGTGCAAAATATTTGTATGCAGATTTTATGCACAAAAATGTGTGTGAATGAGACACATTGTTCTGAGTGAATCATAATTTAGGGGGACTTTGGAAGTTCCTCAAAATGTGCACTAATAGAAAATGAATTACAATTGTGCATTCAGGTCATGTCGGGAAGATTGTATTTATGATCTGAATGCACAAGAACGCCACCACAAAGTTGTAAAGTGGTTAAAGGGTTAGTTCACCCAAAAATGAAAATTATGTCATTTATTACTCATACTCATGTCGCTCCACACCCGTAAGACCTTCGTTCATCTTCGGAACACAAATTAAGTTATTTTTGATGAAATACGATGGCTCAGTGAGGCCTCTACTGCCAGCAAGTTAATTTACACTTTAAGTGCCTAGAAAGGATATTTAAAACAGTTCATTTGAGTTCAGTGGTTCTACCATAACATTATAAAGCGATGAGAATACTTTTTGTGCGCCAAAACCCCCCCAAAATAACGACTTTTCAACAATATCTAGTGACGGGCGATTTCAAAACACTGCTTCAAATGTTTTGTTTCGGATCAGTGGTTCGGAGCGCCAAAGTCACATGATTTCAGCAGTTTGGCTGTTTGAAATGCAATCCGAATCACTGATTCGAAACAAAACATTCGAAGCATTGTTTTGAAACGCACACTTCGAATCACTAGATATTGTTGAAAAGTCGTTATTTTGTTTTTGGCGCACAAAAAGTATTTTTGTCACTTCATGACATTAAGATTGAACCACTGTAGTCACATGAACTGTTTTAAATATGTCTTTAGTACCTTTCTGTGCACTGAAAGTGTAAATTAACTTGCTGGCAATGGAGGCCTCACTGAGCCATCGGATTTCATCAAAAATATCTTAATTTGTGTTCCAAAGATGAACGAAGGTCTTACAGGTGTGAAACAACATGAGGGTGAGTAATTTATATTCGTTATATTTATATTCATTTTTGGGTGGACTAACCTGTTAACTCTGAACTTTCTTTAATCTCAGAGTTTAAGGTAATTTTGTTGAAATAAATGAAACTTTTTCATTTACAATAAAACTAAGTTGCATGTACAAAATACCATAGTATTGTACAAATACAATAGACAATAGGCCTACAACAATTTAATTTAATTTAATTTTTTGTAGTAATATCACCTTCTTGCTTGGACTAAAGTGACTTTAACGCACCTTACGTCATAATTACGGCTTCCCAATTCGTAAATACGAACTTCCTCGGAGGACTTGAATGCACTATTAATTACAGATGTCATAACATTCATAAAAATGATTAGCCTAGATTTTCATTTCATTAGTTACAGATTCATGAGGCCTAAATAACAGGTGTCTTCACTGGTCGGCCAAGAAACAATTATATTATTGCAACAGATTAATCACAGTTGGTAAGGGTTTCAGTTTCAGTCCCTCTGATTTTTCACGTGACTGCTGCCAGATGAGCGGCGCCTGGCTGTAAGATGTGTGGCACGAGGTGTTATCTGGGCTTGTCTAATATGCTTAAGCATGTTTTAATTGGCTAAACTCTACTATATTCTGATCCACAGCTATTTCAGGGCATGTAAAACATGGGTGTTTTGAAGACATGGCAGGCACAAGCAAGGAACAATCCAATTCAAATCGCTAGAAAATCAGTTATTGGCAGTGTTATTTTAATAACTGCAGCAAAGTTCATAATACACTTCATGTGCAATTCCCAGCACACACATGATCTGTAAGGTTTACTGTTAAATGGTTTTATAAGTGTAATATTCTTTAGTGGTTGTATTGTCTGAATTAAATTTGCAATATAATTCAAAGTTAATTGAAAAATAATTTGCTAATTTGTTTTTTTGAGTCAGTCATTCAGCACGAAAATATGCCAGCTTTAACCACAGAAATGAAGCAGTGACAATCTCTCTGGCAGCTGCCATTTCTGAATGTTAATCCACAAATCTCTTGTAATCAGGATGAGTGGACATTCCTGTCTTAACAAAGCACCTGTGTCAAGATTTAGAAGGATTCCTCAGTGATCGGAGACCTAAGTGTCCAAGCAGACTCAGAGGGCTGGGAGGAGGGGACAGGCAGGGACACGGCTCTGTCCGGTGGGATCACACAGTCTACTGTAAGAATCCATAGTGGGAGGACTACACAGACACAGCAGGAGGAATGATCTGATCACCCAGAGAAACGTGGACAACATTAAACATTCTTCTGAGCACTTTTAATGGTGAGATACAATGGATGTGTTTATTGATATGGTGCATATAGATTTTGGAACGGTTGGGGAAACAAGTAGAATTGCTAAAAGGGCACAAACAGTGGTACAACAAAAAAGAATAATTGACAAATGTGTATAGAAACAAGTTGCTAGCATATTATTTGTTTTTGTGCTTTTGCTCCAAATGATGCTAAAACATACATTACTGCATGACTATATAATATATATAAGCAGTTAACATTACATTTTATTTTATTGTCCAATTTTTGTACTATTATGTTTTATTATTTGAACATTTGTCTATAAAACATAAAAAGTTTAGATTTCAAAATGTATTTATTTATAATTTTAAGTCAAATTTAAATTGCAATGTATGTACCCATCATGAACACAAAAATGCGTCAATATGAACAATGTGAAATAGAAATATAATTTAAAAATATTTGAAAATAATACTGGCATTACATATTTGGAGATCCGCTTTAAAAATAAAAAAAAAAAAGGTTGTGAATTTACATATTGCCCAAAAAATGTAGGAAAATCTATATACGATTTGAAATCACTCACACAATCGATTTGTAATTGGGTAATCTCTTGGGGATCCTTAAAAAGTTTGCTAGGACCCTAAAAGGAAGTAAATAAACATTTTTAAACTTCAATGTTTATGTGGAACTACTTCCCAAAGTTCATTTATTTTGTCCTGCTGGGGGATGGATAATATAATGCTTAATAAGAATAAAATAAGTTAAAATTAAAATTAAAGTTCTGCCATGAAACTCAAGATGGAGCAGACTGATAGGTCCTTAAAGGACAGTTCACCCAAAAATTGTGTCATCACTTATCCTCAAGTTGTTTCAAACCTTTGTATGAGTATCTTTCTTCTGTTGAACACAACAGAAGATATTTTAAAGAATGTTGGTAACCAGACAGTTGACAATAGCCATTGACTTCTATAGTATTTTTTTCCTACTATGGAAATCAGTGGCTACGTTCCACTGTTTGATTACCAACATTCTTTAAAGGTCCCGTTCTTCGTGATCCCATGTTTCAAACTTTAGTTAGTGTGTAATGTTGTTGTTAGAGTATAAATAAAATCTGTAAAATTTTAAAGCTCAAAGTTCAATGCCAAGCGAGATATTTTATTTAACAGAAGTCGCCTACATCGAACGGCCAGTTTGGACTACATCCCTCTACTTCCTTCTTTAATGACGTCACTAAAACAGTTTTTTGACTAACCTCCGCCCACAGGAATACACAAGAGTTGCGTTTGTAGAGTGTGTTTGTCGCCATGTCGTCGAAACGCTGTTATTTTCATCCCGCAGTCCAATCACCGGGTCTGATTCCGGCTCAAATTGATAGGGTAAAATTAAAGACATGTTTACAATAACACTGAGCGCGTGCATCTCCACGTTATGGTAAGAGGCGTGACCTTTCCGGGCAAGGAGCGCTAAGCTGCTGTCGAATCACAACACAGGAACCGCTGGCACAATCAAAACTCGTTACGTATTTCTGAAGGAGGGACTTCATAGAACAAGGAAGTCATCAGCCCGTTTTTATGACAGTGGAAACAGCGGTATACAGATAAGTAAATTATGTGAAAAATACTGTGTTTTCTTACACGCGAAACATGAACACATGTTATATTGAACACTATAAACACAATCAAAGCTTCAAAAAACCACGAAAAACGGGACCTTTAAAATATCTTCTCTTGTGTTCAACTCAATCTGCTTGCAATCACATCCTTCTCAATAGGGCACAGCTGATTGGTTCCTGCTGTATCAGTAGCCAATGCTCTCGCTGCTCAGCCTTCAAATAATTGGTCAGCATTTTCTGTGCAATTTCAGAAACCCTCCACCATCCCCAGCTCCACCTGTATAGATCTGCTATGGGTACTTCATGTACGCTATATTGTACAGCAGCAGCATGTCTTACTTGCTCAGAGCAGCGTGTCGCGTATATATCAGCAGTAGCAAGTCCTGTACAAAGGCTTCGATTATTTTTTTATCTGCAGCTTGTCAATGAAGCACGGCTTTGTGATCAGTAGTAATTGCTGCGCCATCTGAAAGCACTGTGAGTTTGAGTCACTTATAAAGTGCATTTGAAAAAGCAACACACGTCAAACACCTTTTCAACATGAGAAGCATTTTTGAACCTTTTGTCCAACAAAAGACAACATTTAATAATGTTTTTACTCCAACTCGCTTCATAACATCAGCTGAGTGACAGATGATGCGGCTTCTTACACAGAATAAGGCACACAACAAATTATTTCATAGTATTCTATAGTCATAAAGGCTATGTCGATTAGCATTGAAGTATAAATATACTTTATCATGAAAATACCCAAGAAGGCTTGAAGAACTCAGATAAACCATATATTGCCGTAGTCGTGTGTTTATTAGTGATGTTTAATCAATCAAAGCTTTCAATCTTCTGTTTATTCAGCTACAGCGATAGTATGATGCCCATAGGGATTTCCTGGAATGAAGTACATTATATTTGTCTGGCTTTCACCAGACCAAGCTCAATTTAAATTTGAACATTGGTTTGGGGAGTCTGTATGTATTTTCTACTGCACAAGAGGCGTGATCAACGAGCATTATTCACGCAATTGGATATTCCTTCAACCAATCAGATCAACGATCTGGGTGAAACTCCAGACAGGTTTAGTTTGTATTGGTTTGTAGCATTGATCAGCGGTTTGCAGAAGCAGCAATGGCATCGAGCGATTTTTGCAGGTTGTGCAAAAAAAAAAAAAAAAAAAAAACATGAAAGTGAGTGATATTTACACCCACTCGAGCGATTTGTTTGCTAAACTAAAGAAGTCATTCAGCATCGTCGAGAGGTTAAAAGGAATTGGATTGACGGTAGTGCTTGCCGTCACTTCTCTATCGTCATTGTGTTATACCCGCCAATAGCGAGCAAGGTGGATAAGCCAGTCTGTGATTGGTTCCCACAAAAGTGTAACAGAAGCAGTAGAAATGAATGTACGGGTTTCCAGACTGAGTTGCCGGAAGAAATCAAATCGCCGGCAGATCAGGCTGGGTTTACCCAGTCTAACGTTATATCGTACTTCTGCGGGGCATATTTGGAGTTTCTGCGCAAGAGCGCCCTCTGGCTTTCTGATGGAGCACCATTTACTACTGATCACAGAGCCATGCTTCACTGAGAAGCTACGCATTAAAAAAAATTGCAGCCTTTGCCAAATCGTGTGTGGTTTAATTTTGATTTGATCGTGCAGCCCTACTCTGCAGCAGCAGCAATAACAAACAGCAGCAGCGTAGCAGATTTATTCCGCCAAGGTCAAACATATCAAGATAACCATTATCATGTCATATCCATTACCATGCCAAACACTCCGAGAATTGTCATGACAGAAATAAATATATATATATATATATATATATATATATATATATATATATATATATATATATATATATATATATATATATATATATCCAGTATCATTGAAGCAAAAAAAAATTAACAGAAATAAAACAACCTAAAAACACTGAGTTTCCATTAAACTAATATATTTGTATATAAAGCTTGACTGGTATTAGGCTAACTGTGGAACAGTGAGAGTTAAACCAGAATGTGGACAGTGTTGTGGTTCTCATAGGACAGACTGTTTATGTGGCACTAACGGGGAATGTTTTCCCATCCTCGCTACCCCCTTCTGTCTCTCTCTCTCTCTCACACACACACACACACGTGCAGTGCTATGTCAGTCTGCACTGGCCGCTGTGCTACAAGTAACAATGGCTAAATATAGCTGGGAAAGCACTGTGAGAGCAAATATGTTTTTAAAAAAAGATTCAAACTATTGTGCTTTTCATGCATGGGCAAACTTTAGCATTATCATTTTCTTTTAAATTAGCAATGCTGCATGTAGCTTCACTTCTATAGAAAAAGGTGAGAAAAGTAGCCATAGAAGATGCTTTTATCAGAGTCTTACACGAGTAACCTGAGGTTAAGTGCTAAATGGCTCACTCCTGGAGGTTTGAAAGTGGGAAGTGGAAATGGTCTTAAGTATTATGATTTCGATTAGTCAAAAGTATGACACATAAGCAGACACATACTCATAGTCTGACTAACTGATTCTATTCTCCTGAGCTATTAGCACAATACACTCTGTCCAAACTATTTACAGAATGGCAACAATAGACACAGACACAGAATATCAATATGTTATGCTTGACTTGTGAAATGGTTCCTTCTTTTGCAGTTTAGTTGGGCGTACACTTACTGACCTTGTTTTCAACATTCCTTCGAATATTTTCAGAAAGCCTGAACAAAAGTTCATAGGTTCCTTCTCATTCACATTCATCATGTTGCTTAAACCATGCTTCATAAGTTCCGCCTTCAGTCAAAATAAATAACAGTAACTATGTTCTCCTGTAATAAATAGCCTCATCCCAGATATAGCTATAGTGAAGCTCTTCACAGACATTGAGCCTGTTACAGCACAGTTGAGTGAAGTTGTCCAGATTACTGTCTGTCAATCACAACAATGTTCACAAGGCTCTTCATTCTAATTTTAAATCCTAAAGGCCACAAATAGCTCCAAATATATCCACAACACTATACCCTACAAAAAAGTATGCATGCATGAAAAACTTGCATGAGAACAGAAAAAGTGTGCAGGAGAAAACGTTTGTGTACACATTACCATTTTTTTTTCTGCAAACTTCATTAAAGGATTAGTTCACTTTCAAATGAATTTTTCCTGATAATTTACTCACCCCATGTCATCCAAGAAGTTCATGTCTTTCTTTCTTCAGTCGAAAAGAAATTAAGGTTTTTGATGAAAACATTCCAGGATTTTTCTCCATATAGTGGACTTCAATGGAGCCCAAACGGTTGAAGGTCAAAATTACAGTTTCAGTGCAGCTTCAAAACGTTCTACACAATCCCAGACAAGGAATAAGGGTTTATCTAGAGAAACCATTGCTCATTTTCTAAAAAAAAATAAAATAATAATAATTATATAGGTTTTAACAATAAAGGCTCATCTTGAACTAGCTCTCTTCTTCTTCTTCGCTATTAGAATTCCGGCAGTGTAGACACTGCTAAGTGTATTACTGCCCTCCACAGGTTAAAATTTGAACTAATTGTTATATACTTGCCCTAGCATATTGTATATGACAATTTAGTTCAAACTTTGACCTGTGGAGGGCAGTAATACACTTAGCAGTGCCTACACTGCCGGAATTCTAATAGAGAAGAAGAAGAGACCTAGTTCAAGATGAGCATTTATGGTTAAAACATATAAAATTTTTAATTGTTTTTTTAGAAAATGAGCGATGGTTTCTCTAGATAAGACCCTTATTTCTCGTCTGGGATCGCTGTAAACTGTAATTTGGACCTTCAACCATTTGGGCTCCATTGAAGTCCACTATATGGAGAGAAATCCTGGAATGTTTTCATCAAAAACCTTAATTTATTTTCGACTGAAGAAAGAAAGACATGAACATCTTGGATGACATGGGGGTGAGTAAATTATCAGGAAATTTTAATTTGAAAGTGTACTAATCCTTTAAGGGGCTTTGTAATGGAAGATATACCTACGATTGGAAAACAGTTTTTTCTCCTTACTTTAAGCATAAACCTCGTTAATTTTTGCTAAAGGTAGCCTACACTGTGTAACTTTGGCCCTCTAGCAGTTAAAAAAAAACAAAAGTGCATGCATTTTGTTGAACAACATTGTTTTGGTTGTGCTTCGGCTCTGCATTACTGTGCAGATGAATGACCATTCACAATAGATAGATTATGCTTTACAATGAACTTCATTAAAGTGTTATTTAACTGTTCAATAAAATATCTTACTCACCTGTTGAGTAATAAAACGCCATCTCAGCGATGCTTTTACAACATTTCAAATCCCTTATTTCTCAAGCCAAGTTGATAATCGTTTTATCGCGAGCTTTGTCGTGTTCCTTGCCAGCCGTTTTTTAAATGGGTGATTCGCCAGAAGAGATTTAGCGTGCTCCATGTCAACCTTTCTCACTTGATGTGACAACTAATGTCACTCCCACACCATACACACTTCAAAGTAGCAGAAGAATCTTTTCACTATTTACGGATATGAGGAGACACGCACGAGCGAGTGGCCTACACAATTTACCGCTAAAAAAAAAAAAATCCCATCTATGGCAAGCCGTTTTAGTATTAAATACCCCTGGCTGTGTAAGTCATAGTTAAGGATGTTTACACGACAACGATATGGTTAAAACGGAAAACTTTTTCTTTTGAGTTTTCCGCATACAGACCATTGTCAAAACGATCCACATTCATACAAATCCGTGAAAATGACTAAAAGCGCTGTATTCTGCTGGCAGGCCATTAGATGGCGATGAAACACTATAGACCTTATGTAGCCCCGCCCCTTTTCAGCGCTGCGCTCGTTGTCTTTTGACTTCCGGCTTGTATTTCCACAGCGATCATATGTATTTATGAATGAACTGCTCATTTTAAAATCTTCCCGTTCTACTGACATTTGTTAAGACACCCGCTTTAAACATTACAATGCTCATGATAACTTTTGTTAACTCTACAACACGTAAATCCACTTCACCAGCTAATTATTCTTTGACTGCGATGCCATAGAAATATACAGGGCTACCGCGAAAACGGAAGTTCAAAGACAATATTCTAAAGATGGCGGCGCACATGTTTCTCTGGAAAATAAGGTCTATAGACCTTATGTAGCCCCGCCCCTTTTCAGCGCTGCGCTCGTTGTCTTTTGACTTCCGGCTTGTATTTCCACAGCGATCGTATGTATTTATGAATGAACTGCTCATTTTAAAATCTTCCCGTTCTACTGACATTTGTTAAGACACCCGCTTTAAACATTACAATGCTCATGATAACTTTTGTTAACTCTACAACACGTAAATCCACTTCACCAGCTAATTATTCTTTAACAGCGATGCCATAGAAATATACAGGGCTACCGCGAAAACGGAAGTTCAAAGACAATATTCTAAAGATGGCGGCGCGCATGTTTCTCTGGAAAATAAGGTCTATAGACTATGCATGTGCATGACGTCATCGTTTTCACAGATTCGCGTTTTTGTTGTTTACACGGAGACCGTTTTCAAAAACTTGCACTTTTAAACCCGTTTTCAAAAATTCGTGTTTTCAGGCCACCAAAACGCTGTTGTCGTGTAAATGAACAGCCAAAACGCATAACATTTTTTCAGTTTTTATTTGAAAACGGTGTCGTGTAAACGGCCCCTTTGTTTTGACTGTAGTTAGAGATATGAATTTCTTACTAGTGCAATTATAATTGCAGATATCTCTAATTATCTTTCTGACTAGTAAAATTATAATTATGACTTGTCGAAATACAATTGTAGCCTACCTATCCTAAAACATATATGGATAGTCAAACCTTAGTTATATATGCTAAAACGCCTTGCGATATCCCATCAGGTCCCATCCCATCATATAAACACTTATAATAGGCTTAATAGTGACAAAAACATGTTTTAGAAGAATGATTGATGATGTATACTCATTGTTTAACTGTTAATTTTGAACAAAAATAGCTGCATAGTGTACATTTAAATGCATAAAACTAGAAAAAAATGGACAAGAATAAACTTAATTCAAGATCCTCTAATAGAAGGATTAATATCTTTTTGCTTAGTTCTCAAGTAAATTTAAGTTGTTCTAAGGATGTTTGGATATTTTTACTGAACAATGTGACAAAAATACTCATTTTGATAATTATTTTTGCTCCCACAACTAAATAAGAATTTTTAGGTAATATAGATATTTAAATGTTTAGGTAAAAAGGAATTTTTAAGATAGCAGGATAACAAACAGGACAGTTTTTTACTTTGCTTTTTATTTCCTACTATGGCATATGGCTGTGTAAAGGAAGTGTTGTCATAAATGAAAAAAAAAAAACATGTACGTCAATATGTTTTGTTGTACAATCAAAGTAAGGTTTCAGCTTCACCTTTATCTATATCTTTGAATTATAGATTCCAGGGAGGGAGCAGCGAGGACGCAGATGATGATGAAGTGCCTGCTGAGTGTGTGAGTCCTGGCTCGTGCTGGCCAGATGGCTGAGGTTAAAGTCACGGTGCTGGAGGATCCAAATCTGGGCTCCGGTCCAGATGAGGATGCCTCTGAGTTGTCAGTTTCTGAGAATGATTCAGATTCTGGGAGTGTGCTGTCAGATGACTCCGTGCTCCCTAAATATGAGCGGGAAGATGCCAGTGGAGGTCCTGCCAACACCTTGTACCAAGCCTGTGCCAAGAACAATGCAGCAGCCCTCCGCAGAGTTCTGGAGAGGGGTGTTTCAAGAGACGAAGTCATGGAACTAGACATAAACGGCAGGGTAGGGAGTGAGATAACCTTATTGCCCATAAAGCATCATCCACATAACAGAAATTTGGCAGAAGTAATTGTTTACATCATTTTATATTCTGACAAATCCTCTTCTTGTTCTCTGATAGAACGGTCTGATGTTGGCCGTCTCAAAAGGCTTTGTGGATATTGTGTATGGACTCAACCAGTGCCCACTTCTGGATATCAATCATCAGGATAATGATGGCAACACTGCTCTCATGATCGCTGCACAGGCTGGTAGGATCTTTAATAACACATTAAACAGCAAAAATATTAGGCACGACCCAGCTAATGAGAAACGTTCTCAGAACTGGCTGACATTCTGGTAAGGTTCTCTCAAAGTCATGAACTTAACGTTTAACATAACGTTAAAGGGATAGTTCACCCAAAAATGAAAATTCTGTCATCATTTATTCACCCTCAAGTAGTTTCAAACCTATATAAATGCATTTGTTCTGTTGAACACAAAGGAAGATATTTGGAAGAATGTAGGAAACCGAACAGTTCTGAGGCACCATTGACTTCCATAGTATTTTTTTCCCTACTATGGAATTCTATGGTGCCCCAAAGCGGACTGGATACAAACTTTCTTCAAAATATCTTCCTTTGTGTTCAGCAGAACAAAGAAATTCATACAGGTTTGGACAACTTGAGGGTGAGTAAATGATGACAGAATTATTTATACAGCTTTCATGGAATGTTCTTCCTAAAACGTTTAGTTGAACGTTCATCTAATGTTTTTTAAATGTTATATTTTTATTTTTCAATGTTCTCTGAACATTCTGAAACGTTCCCATAATGTTTGCAAAATGATAAAATGGGATGTTCTCTTAACATTCGCATAACAAGAAAAAAACGTTTTTAAAACAAAACAAAAAACCTGGATGTTTTAAATGTTTAGAGACTTTCAAAAATAAAGTTTTTATAACTTAACAAAGAACGTTAGCAAAACATCTTGGAACATATTTTTGTTAGCTGGGGAAGGATTCACAATTCTATGTAAAAAAATTATTTTGAAGTAGTAAATAAAACAAAGATTATTGGAGTATATTTTACAAGAAAATACTATTTCAGTAATTGAACATTTTATTCAATGTGTTACTTGCTGATCCTTTTTAATTATTTGTGAAATTTACTAGCAATTTCTAAATGTAAATTGTTTCTACACTAAATTTATTTCATTGAATCTATAAACATTGCAGGTTTTGTAACCATCCTCACCTACATCCTAAATTTCTTCTCTGGGGTGGACATGGAGCTCCGGGACAACCGAGGCTTCACCGCACTCATCAAGGCAGTCATGCAGGGCAGCGATGACTGTGTGGCCTCACTGCTCATGGCTGGTACGTTATTTCAGGACTGTAATAATTAGTTCACAGACAGACCAAGTCAGATAGGTTGAGTTCCTATCAGCTATCTTTAGGCAGTTTGGATGAAGTATGTTGGGATGCTGTTTCTGTGTCATCACAAAACATCCACAAAGTAGAGCAAAATCTATAAAAATGGGTGTAGAATAGCATGAGCACAAGGCTAATTGCATATACTCTTGTCATATATGTAATGGTTAAAACACAGTGCAACACATACATAACAAAGTGACATTTTTTAAACAAGTGACATTTTTACACTCAGTTGTATATGCTATACTTTATGTACTGTTGGATAAACTATATTTCATAAGAGAAAAATTTGCACATAAAAATATTGCATAACGGATGTAAGTTACAAAAGTCTGAAACCAAATGCTGCTGTCTTGCAATTTTCTTTTTTTTCTTCTTCTTCTTCTTCTTTTTTGCATTAAAGACCCCCTGTGGTGAAAATCAAGTTTTTAATGTTGTTTATATGCCTATGTAGTGTTTTTAATATGCTTTAAGACAAACCATGTGCAAATTCATAAGTCTGCACCATTGCTGAGTATTTTATGTTTGAAACTGCAGTGAGCCAAAAACATTATAAAACCCGCGGTTTGAAATCGTTGGTGTTTGTGACGTCACCAGACTACCTTGTAACCAATCACAACAACGTGCCGGCAGGCTTTGGCATATCATTAACTGTGACGGCTCTGAAGCAGGAAAGTCTCTAAAGAAGCCAGGTTATCATTGATATGAAAAATTGTGTAGATTTATCAATCTAGCGAGTCTATACTCGCTATATTGTCTATCCTATAAGGATACTGATTGTTAGAAGGCAAGCTGTCTGACTGTCTGAGATGAAGAACAGGAACGGTGTGTGTAACATTAGCAACACATTATTAGCTGTTTGATAACGTAGTCAAGCAAAACGCTAATTATATTAATTCATATTAATTAATGACAGAACCGTCGCAAGGGCTGTGCCAAGTGTCCGAGTGGATAGGGGCTCGCGCCAAAGTAAAGTGATAGCTGACTTGAAGTAAAGCCAATAAAGTTCATGCTTTTGTCTTGAAATATTTTAATACTATAAAACAGCTAAAACAATATTGCTCTGAGCGTGTGCATGTGACCGTGATTCTTGTGCATGTGCGTGATTGTCTTGTCAGTCAGTGTGTCCTCGCACGTCAAGTTCTGAGAGAGCTATTTCAGTCCATTATAAATTCTGATTTTGGCCGCCTCTGGAATGGATCAAACCATAGATATTAGCCTAACGTTACCTGATAACTTTAAGTAAATACGCTGGAAATCCATGCTCATTCAAGGATGTGCATTTATTTCATGTACGGAGAAGGCACGGGCGCCTGCAGGATTTCATCTGAATGTTTTTTAAATCTGAAAACTCCAAAAAGCAACAAAATTGTCAAACATCCATTTGGCGCAAGTTCACAGAGGAAAACGGCTGCTTGTTCTCTCGATACTGTCTGTTTTACTGAGAAATCGCTTCAGGTGATTCAGTGAGAGAGCAGTCCAAATTAATGCAAGTGGATTCAGACCGTTTTGCAAAGGCGTTTTAGCAATTCATAATTTAAAACACAACTTAAGCATCAGAAATTAAACTGAATATACGAAGCGAAGCAAGCTTTTTTTCTTAAATATCCTCAACACAAACAACAAACTGCTCGTCACTATAGCAACAGTAGACTCTCCGAGCTGGCGCGAGTGAGTGGAGGTGGGGTTAATTTGCATATTCATTGATCCGTGCATATGAAATGAGGCAAGGGTGTAGAGTTACATTCAAGCTATTTTAAGGCATGAAAAAAAAAATTTCACTTGATTTTTTTTTTTAAATATGTCATTTTGGTGATCAAAGATGAGTTTTAAGGGATAAAATAATTGACTACAGGGGGACTTTAAAAATAATATTATCATCATTAAAGGATAAGTGAACATTTAAAAATAAATATGACTAAAAGTGACATTTTTTAGTATCCCAGACTTTTAATCTGGACTTTTAATGTGACTTTTGGACCCAGCTGTATACACTAATCAAGATTCTTGGAATATGTAGTCAAAATGCCACAAAACATAGGCATATATATATATATATAGAGAGAGAGAGAGAGAGAGAGAAAGATATATATATATATATATATATATATATATATATATATATATATATATATATATATATATAGTTAGACATGTCCTGTGCTCACAGAAAATAATGTGCACGGAGTAGTAAGGTATAAGGTGAAGTAGATTTGGAAGCAAAACAGTTTTGGAAGCACAGTGATTTGGTGACACATGACATAAGCTTAGCAGGTTTAAAAGACAAACCTGAGGACATTTTCTTTTCTGATCCCTTGGATTATTAGCCCTGATGGCGAGTAATGGATTAGCCATGTGTGCACTTAACAGTGATTATTTAGACGAGTTACAATTCAGTACACTTATTGCATCTACAGCGCACAAAGTCAATTGTCAAAATGTCTTTCACTTATCTAAATACAATGAATTTAACCATCTTCATAATAAGAAATGTTATTGCCTGTGTGTTAGTCTTGCACTTTATTGCGTTTGTTATGAAAAGGACAATTGATAGGTAAATACTGGTTATTTAATCCAAAATGAACAGGCTAATAATAATAACAATAAATTAGATTAGAATTATTATACATCATTTAATCATGTAAGATAATAAAAGATAATAAAAATGTCTCTTACTCAAAAATTTTGTAAATGTTTTGCTCTGCTTGATCAGAGATATGTGAACGTTAACAACGTCTTTTCTTTCACACTTACGTTGATTCATCTGTTTGGTTCAGATAATTAAAATCATTAATAAAACTGGAAATACACAGTTAATCAAGACCAGATATTGATGCTATACCCAAAGTGGCCACTCGGTGGGGTAACATCAACTGCTTATATTTTTCTACTAGTCAACAACCAATCCCAGAAAACAATAGTCTTCATTTCACCGCCTCGGTTAACTATAGACCATACATATTTGGGCTATGAGTAACCCACTTCTAGAAAAAAATAACCTTGAATTTGGTTATTGTCTTTTTTTGCCAAAATAACTTGCGAGATGTACGATATTCCATCATGGAAGCAAAGTCGACAGTGATTACAAGGTGTTTGGTTTCATTTGACAGGCCAAATTTTACCTTGTTTTAGCCTAGACGAGTTTTTAATGCAAAACTGCTTGCTGGGATACAATGTTTAAACATTTATGCATTTCTTACCAGAGCAGCAACAGCCACATATTAAACTCAGCTCAACTTGTACTACCAAACATTAAAACTTCACGTAGACTTAGATAATAATACTGTAATCTACAAAATGTACAGCAAGTCTGCAGATAAAAAATGCTATGAAATTTTAAACAAATCCTATGTTCTTATTAATACCTAATCACAAAAAAATCTAAATATACTTATGTGGATTGTACATGAGAATGTGCATGAGAAAGGTTTTGAAAAAAATATTTTGTTATACTTCTGGATATTTGGCTAAAAGAATGCATTTCAGTTTCTGATGCAAAAACTTGAGAAAATGAGATTCAGGTAGTCCAACAATGATTATGTCAGAGATTAAATTTGAATAAGGAATAACAAATTTATTAAATAAAAATTATAGATACAAACAAATTAATTAAGTAACCAATAGTTAATAATAAAATTTAGAGTACTGTAAAATCCAGAGTATTGTATCTAATAGATGAAGATCAGAATATACAGAAAGAAGCAACAAAATTAAGACATTTGCAGAATGAAATGAGAGATAGAAGAGAAGAAGCAGAAGAGCAAAGAAAAGCAAAGCGAAGGAAAAAGCAAAACTATCAACGATTTTATAACATAGCCTAAGCATAGGGAAATTTACATCCCACTCAAACGTATGTTTTGTTCAAATAAGAAAAGGTCAAATGGATTTATCCATTATGTCATAGACTGGTCAGATGTCAAAAATAGATGAAAACAGATATAGGGGTTGTTTTGACCTCCTTAAAGGTGATAGAGAGGATTTTTTCGTCACGGCAGTGATTGACAAGCCAGAGGGCCAATCGTTTACGCGATGATCGCGTAAACGATTGGCTGATGTTTTTAAGGCCCTACCTCGTGCACAGATGATGTATATTAATATTATTACTTTCAGTGCACCTAATAAATAGTCTTTTATCAGTTAGTAAAGACAGTTTCAAGTAATATTGCAAAAATGTATAAAACAAAACATCCTCTTTAGCACCTTTAAGGGAATTTTGCAGATCTTACATTATCACGTCAGCAGAAAAAGAAAGACATATTTTGATATAAAAAGTACATCGAGTTCAAATGAGCAACTAATTCCGAAAACATCACTTCTGCAGTACTTGGCAAACGTCCAATATCTAACCACAAACGTGTCAACATGACCTGTCACATTGGAACACTTGAAGAACAACAGAATATAGCAAGTTTACATACTCTTAAATATAAAATAAGAATAACCATAAGGGTACAATAAAAAGTAAATACTTGAAAATATGATGAGGATTAATATATGGATTAGGAGTACATGAATATATGAAATCAAAAGTAATATTGCTAAATCATAAGCCATAAATGATTAACATGAAATATGAATAAAATGCATGAATATGAATACTGACCATTTTGGATCCACCAGTTTCTAAGCAATTAGGAAAATTTTTAATATCATCATGTATGTCTCTTTTTTGCTAGGGGCCGACATAAATGTTGTGGATGCCACAAGGGGGAAGGATATACGAGAATGGGCTTTGAAGACAGGTCGCTTTGACACATTGAACAGACTTAGACGGCTGAACAATAGACCTCAGGCTGAACAATTCTGTGAAAAATATGTCCCAGAGTGGCCTGACCTGAAGCTGCTGGTGGCCAAGGCCACAGCCACAAAAAGCACAGGACAGAAAGTCGCCCATCGCCTGAAGTCCACGTTCACCTTTAGTTTTCCACATGACCCCCAGGACAATGGCATAATGGACCATATGGTGCGTATGACCACAAGCATCCACAGTCCCTTGGTGGTCACCGGATGCCGTCCGCTGTGTCCCTCAAGCCCGCCGGAGATCGGCAAGAGACGCCTGGCAGTGCCTGAGCTTATGCAGATGCATCCTGGGAAAAAGCTTGAGGAGCACGTGATACGGCACAGCAGCAGCTCCCTCTCTGTCGCGTCTACCTCTGCCTCTTCTGCCTCGCTGGCCTCGTGCTGCTCCAACTCGGAGCGGAGAGGCAGCGTGCTCTCGATGGCCTCCAACGGCGTCCGTAAGTTCGTCCCGCGCAGCATGGCCCGCCGCAATAGCGTGTTCCCTGCCGGGTGCGTCCCCCAAATCAAAGTGACCAAGTCTGGAGACCCAACACCCAAAAAGGAGAAGAAGAAAAAGCGAACCAAAGGTTACTTAGAGCCACCAATATGGAAGTACAAGGAAGCTAAAGAGGAGAAGAAAAAAGAGAAGAAAAAAGCAGAACAAGAGAAAGCGGATAAAGAATCCAAGAAAAAAGTTAAAAAATGAATAAACTTCCAACAGGTTGCCATGATGCTCTCAGGTTTGTCTGCCATCCTTCTAGATCGTTCATATCTGCTCCTAAGAGGTACAAGGGAAATGGATCATGCTTCTACGGATGGATATTATTCTCAAAGTTGTTTTAAATGAAATGCAGTCTAAAGACATTTGATTAATCCATATAACCTCAAAATGATTAATACCTCTCCAACAACCAGTAGGCCTATATTTACATCCATTTTTAACATTTTCTTATGTATTCAGGTCTTCTTTTCTAAGCCCATTCTACTCGATGAGTTTACAATGGCATCTTTATTTATTTTAATGGATGATTTTAAAAGACTTCTAAAGCTACACTATACTGTTCATAAGTTTGGGGTCGGTAAGATTTAGTCATTTAATGTTTTTAAAAGACATCTCTTTTGTTCACCAAGACCGATATACAGTAAAAAGCTGAAATATTCTGAAATAATATTACAGTTTCAAAATAACTGTTTTCTGTGTTAATATATTTTAAAATGGCATTTATTCCTGTGATTGGCAAAGCTGAACTTTCAGCATCATTACTCCAGTCTTCAGTGTCACATGATCCTTCAGAAGTCATTCTAATATGATGATTTGCTGCTCAGGTAACATTTCTTAATATTATCAATGTTAAAAACAGTAATATTTTTGTGGAAACCATTTTTTGGGATTAGAAAGTTCAAAAGAACAGCATTTATTTGAAATAGAAATATTATAAATGTCTTTAATGTCACTTTTTAAAATCCTCCTTGCTGAGTAAAAGCATTAATTTCCTTCAAAAAAAAAAAAAAAAAAAATCTTACCACAAACTTTTGAACGGTAGAGTATTTGTCTCTTTACTGTTATTTTCATTTGTCTGTATTGCACTCCAATATTTAAATGTCTCAGCATAGCAGTTTGACTGTTCACTTTGACAGCACTTTAATAGTTTAAATATTTTATCATATCGGCAAAAGGACACAATATTTATCATTCCTATTTGCCTCTATGCAATTGTTTGAAATTAATATTTATGGATTTGTTCATTATTATATCTTCTTGTGTCTCAGGGAAAGCACTTATTGTGTACTTTATAAAACCAGGCACTAAAGTGACCCCATGAAAAGCAAAATCTATGCAACACCCTGCATTTATTTATTATGGTTATTATTGGTCTGTGCATGATGATCCTCCAGACTGCAAGATGGAATTTGTACTGTACATTGCACCAGCCAACATTTGTTTCTGTTTGTTTTTGACTTACTATATGTTGTGATAATCTAGTTGTATATAAATTGAAAACAAAGACATTTTATGAAACAAAGAAGTCTAATTCAATAAAGTTTAAACACCTATTTGTGACACATCTTATTGTACACTAATTTAGTTCCATGGTATCACTGGAGGTTTTAAACCAATCACTGAGCTTACGGCAAGGCTATAATTGGAGCAGTAAGGTCAAAACACTAAGGAGGACAAGTGGATTGGAAATTAATCTACTCATTGTGCCATCCTTACGTAACTGATGAGATCTTTGCCTTGGTGTGAAGTGAGGTAAAGGCATGTAAACCAAAATAACAGGCTGGGCGAAATATTTTTAGAACATGTTTTTAGACATTTACTTGTTTTTACTCATTATCATGCACTGCGGTTCCTTTTCTGAATCGCTGAAGCCAATTTGTTCTTCAATGTGTTCAAAGTGAAAATATATCAGTGACATGAGGGCCTAATGAACCTTATTTGGGGTATATACTCTATCCCAATCACTCCCTGGGCGGCACTACAAAATGGCTGCCCACTGCTCTGGTGTGTGTGTGTTCACTACTCACTACTCCTAATGTGTGTGAACTTTCTGAGTTAAAATGGGTTACCATACTTAGCCCTCACATGTTTAAAGGTGCCCTGGATTCAAAAATTGAATTTACCTCGGCATAGTTAAATAACAAGAGTTCAGTACATGGAAAAGACATACAGTGAGTCTCAAACTCCATTGTTTCCTCCTTATATAAATCTCATTTGTTTAAAAGACCTCAGAAGAACAGGCGAATCTCAACATAACACCGACTGTTACGTAACAGTCGGGGTGTACGCCCCCAATATTTGCATATGCCAGCCCACGTTCCCAACATTATGAAAGGCATTAGACAAGGGCAGAACGTCTGGATCTGTGCACAGCTGAATCAACAGACTAGGTAAGCAAGCAAGGGCAAAAAATGGCAGATGGAGCAATAATAACTGACATGATCCATGATTACATTATATTTTTAGTGATATTTGTAAATTGTCTTTCTAAATGTTTCTTTAGCATGTTGCTAATGTACTGTTAAATGTGGTTAAAGTTACCATCGTTTCTTACTGTTTTCACGGAGACAAGAGCCATCGCTATTTTCATTTTTAAACACTTGCAGTCTGTATAATGCATAAACACAACTTCATTCTTTATAAATCTCTCCAACAGTGTAGCATTAGCCCGTTAGCCACGGAGCACAGCCTCAAACTCATTCAGAATCAATGTAAACATCAAAATAAACACTGTACTTACGCGATTAGACATGCTGCATGACGAACACTTTGTAAAGATCCATTTTGAGGGTTATATTAGCTGTGTAAACTTTTTTATGTTGTTTAAGGCAAGCGCAAGCTCTTGGGGCGTGGAGCACGAGAATTAAAGGGCCACACACCCTGAATCAGCTCATTTATAATGATGCCCCAAAATAGGCAGTTAAAAAAATGAATTAAAGAAAATCTATGGGGTATTTTGAGCTGAAACTTCACAGACACATTCAGGGGACACCTTAGACTTATATTACATCTTTTAAAAAAAAAGTTCTAGGGCACCTTTAACATTTTTTAAATAATGCATCGTACATTTCATACCTGTAGGTTTTTAATAATTCCTGTAGTTGTTGAGGTATTTTTAACAAACATTTAATAGAGAATCAATTGTTTTTTGTTTATTTAACTAACAGTAAAAAAAAAAAGTCCTCTGATCTAAATAATTGCTCATCAATCACGGGGAAACAGCTAGTGTCTGTTGTCGTTAATACAAGTCTGAGAAAAGAAAGACCTCAAAAATCACACCATGGGAAGAGGAAAAATAAATACATGAATACTCTTCAAATAACAGTTCTCCTTCTCCTCTAGTCAGATCTGAGGAGTGCCAGCTGTGTCTAAAAACACCAGCCAAGAAATCAGATTGGAAAAGTCTCCAAAGGAAAAAACTGCATGAACATTTTGTCTTGTCTTATACAGCTGATGCAGTCTAAGTTAATATTATTCTTGGAACTTTTTTCTTGATTATGTTGTAATGAATGAATGAAAGATGGGATTTTTGTTTCCATCATATCTGTAAAAGCTGTCATCTACCGCTGACTGAGATTCTTCTCAGTCTCATTGGACCATATGGGAGGCTTCAAGCTTTAGTGGGATATGTCACCGTAACCTCAGGCCGCCCTGCCTTTCGCAGTGTCCCATCAAATAAACAAGCTGTCCATCTGTGTCCAATCTCCTTAAAAGCAATTCATGGCCCTAGTTTTGCTCATCACTGAAACTTTTATATGCACATCATTTTCAGATTTATGGTCTATTCTAGTCCTTTTTCATGTTAAGATGTTTTAAATAAACTAAGACATGCATATTCTGTTTTGGAACTCGCTTTTGTCATATGTTATGCTGCAATTTTGTCATTTTGACAAGAACTTAGTCATTCGCTGAAGGTACAGTTTGTACACATTTTTAACATTGATAATAATAACTTCTCCTTGGTCAGAATAAGAGACTTCTTTCAAAAACAAAACAAAATTGAACGTTACGGTAGAGTAAATTAATTGATTTCTATGTGCGAACTGAGTTACAGTCAAATATTGCAAAGTGCAGCATAATAAATGGCAAGAAAGATCAAGCTTTTCCAGAAAAGAAAGGACAGTTCATTGTTCACCCCTTGCCAGGTTTCGAACCTACAACCTTTTGGTTACCAGGCCTACACCACCCCAAAAAAAAAAAAAACCCTGCATGACTATATGACAAAAAAGCATTTTATAGTAAATTAATCGACTTATTTTAAAATATAATACAATACATTGTTAATTTTCAAGTGAAAAGCACAATTTTTGGGCGAACACTTTTGAGATGCGCCTTGTTCAGAAGGCACATGAATCCTCTATGAAGTTTTATTCATAAGCAACCAGCTATGAGGGGGAAAAAAACAGAAGTGGAAAAAATGAAAGGTCTTACAGCAACAGGAAAACAGCTATGAGAGCACATTCCGAGTGAACCCCGGCTCAGACAATGAGGGGTGGGACAAAACTGTATATTTTAAAATCTGTAATCTAACCCTTAAATCAGGAACATTGCTCAAAGTTTGCTTTACACTTATCGAGATGGAGTCGTCAGGAGTCGATCTGGGAATGTTTATTTCCAAGCGGAAGAAGACTGTTTCTTCTCCGAGAAGCAGTTTCTTGTTTTCGGTTTATCAGCTCGAGATTTGACTGGAGATATATGCCACAGCTCGATATGTTCTGCGTTACGGCGATTTATGCAAAATTTCGCTTGAGGAAACAGGACTGAGGACTCTGAGTGAATGAAAACTGAACTCTGAAGGGTTTAATTTTAGAGTTTATTCCGAGAATGGCAGGATGTGGCAAAAGTTAAGGATCCAGCACATCTGGATATGACTTGCGCTGCTGATTTCACCATATTCGCCGTTATGAGACAATAGTTTTATGTTTTAAAGAAATGAGAGACGAGTTTCACAAACAGATGAAGATTGATAAGCTTGATTCGTGAGTGAGCGCAAGACGAAAATCAGGTAAATCACCCATTATGTTTTTTAATCTCTCTCTGAACTTGCTCTTATATGGTGAATGTGTCGTACTACATGAATATATAGGATATTTAATGAATTTCAACACTATTTAGAGAGTAATGTTAATAACGTTTTGAATTAAAGGGTCATGTTTGGCATAAATGCTTGGTGAAGGGGCAGAACTGGGAATTTTGTTATTTTAAGAAATACAGAATCACAACATGTAGAAAAAAACATAAATCTTAGGCTTTATTTGTCTTATCTCTTTTTGAGGAATGTGGTCTTCTCAGGTGAGTTGTCAGGTATCTGAAGGACACATATTGAAGATAATGCAATATGTGACCCTGGACCACAAAACCACAGTTAAGTGTCAATTTTTTGAAATTGAGGTTTATACATCATCTGAAAGCTAAATAAATAAGGAGAATATTTGGCCGAGATAGGGCCAAATATCAGCTATTTGAAAATCTGGAATCTGAGGGTGCAAAAAAATCAAAATATTGAGAAAATCGCCTTTAAAGTTGTTCAAATGAAGTCCTTAGCAATGAATATTACTTACAAAAATATTTTTTTATATATATTTATGGTAGGAAATGTACAAAATATCTCCATGGAACATGATCTTTACTTAATATCCTAATGATTTTTGACATTACAAAAAAAAAACCCCGATAATTTTGACCCATACAATGTTTTGTTGGCTATTACTACAAATATATCCGTGCGACTTATGACTGGTTTTGTGGTCCAGGGTCACATATCTGAGGTCATGAGACATGTGGGTGATGCTTTCATACCACATTCTGTCAACAAAGATTTGGCCACATTATATATCAGAACGTCTAATATTAGAATTAACCAAATACCAATATACTGTGTAGGCACGCCATTTTTTACGAGAATCCATGTTGCAGTCAACTACACGAACAGAGCCCTAAATGAAACACACATCTAGTTATCATGACCCGTGAGGTCAGTTCATTTATCTCTGTAACTGTGAAATGCTGGCGCTTACAAATACACTGAGGCATACCAGTTCTTTTTAACTGCAGTCAAAACAGGCAAATTCCTAGCTGCAAGATGGAGCCAGAGATACGCTTAACTATTTCAAAGTACTGACACAGACTCTAAATTTATTTCTTCAGGATAACAATATGGGTTATTACTGGCAGTTGACATGACATACTTGTGGTAAGCTGGCATGTGCTGCAGAGTAACATGCTATAATCTGTCTAAAATATACAGAATTGAGCTTTTTTATAATTATTTATATACATGCAGACTAAATGGAATATTTTGTACTTTCAAAATTAATGTCATATCACAGAACTATATAAAATGTGAAGGCAAACAGTGATTAAAAGTCAAACGAAATTGTCACCAGTTACAGGACCTGAGACTTTCACTATCACTTATGCATTCATAAAAAATTGCTATATATTTACACTATAGAGGGTATCTTCAAGTCACTTTCATGAAAAATAACTGTAACATAAATAAATGTAAATATAATTATCAAAACAAAGCTGTGAGCAGAAAAGGGGTTTATTCTATTTATATTTTCTAGTCCTGAGAAAAGTGGAATTGAGAATAAGAAAGTTCACTCTCTTTTGACTGCTCTCAGAGAGAATGCTGACAAGCAGGTTATCAAAACAGGAATCACATTTCATCATGTTCACTTAAGGCTTTGATTCAAGATGGCCACTATCTGATTTGAGAAACATCCTGGCAGCTTGGAAATAAAGATCAGAATACCCAAAGAGACGAAAGCATTTCCAGAAGGGTGGGGTTGTTTTCCGTCTTAAATGTGGCCCAGAGGGCCCAGCAATTACCCATTTTTTGTGCACTGAGCGTACGTGACAAAGTTGTTGACCCACCTGCGCTTACATTGGGGGGATTAAATGAAGAACTTAAAAGACAACACAGACAAAGTGACTCCTATTGGAATCTCGCTGCATGTGTTTCTACATCAGGCAGTAGCCATAGTCATTTTCAGTTAGCCAGTATATGTTGGCTAGCATATAATGCCGATCATTAATATCAAACGTATCGCAGATACGACAAAAAAAGGTACACTTCCATAATGCACTTAAAGTGCTCTATTTTTGCACTCATTTTGTATTTAATATACTAAAAAGACTTCTTAATGTACTCAACTGTGCTATTTTGAGACATCATAAATATGAACTATGTGCTTTTAACATACTATCTCTGTATTAAAAAATATACTTAGTTACCACTAGTGTATGAAAGATGGGTTCAAGTGTACTACAAGTGATAACTAAATATATTTTTTAATACAGAGATAGTGTTAAAAGCACATTTTCGTTCATATTCATGGTGTCTCAAAATAGCACAGTTGATGTTCTTAAAGGGATAGTTCACCCAAAAATGAAAATTTGATGTTTATCTGCTTACCCCCAGCGCATCCAAGATGTAGGTGTCTTTGTTTCTTCAGTAGAACACAATTGATGAATTTTAACTCCAACCGCTGCCGTCTGTCAGTGGTATAATGCAAGTCAGCGGGAACTTGGACTATAAGAGTAAATAAAACACGACAGACAAATCCAAATTAAACTCGTGACGGCACATTGATGTCCTTAGACACGAAACATTCGCTTTGTGCGAGAAACTGAACAGTATTTATATAATTTTTTACCTCTAATACACCACTATGTCCAACTGGATTCATCACTCGATTCGTGAGGTCTGATCGCGCTCTGACAGCGGCAGTGATGTCTCGCGCATATACTTCAATGAGCGCGAGACATCACTGCCGTTGTCAGAGCGCAATCAGACCTCACAAATCGAGTGATGAATGCCGTTGGACATAGTGGTGTATTAGAGGTAAAAAATGATATAAATACTGTTCGGTTTCTCTCACAAACCGATCGTTTCGTGTCTTAAGACATCAATTTGTCGTCACGAGCCGCAGGGTTTCATTTGGATTTGTCTGTCATGTTTTATTTACTCTTATAGTCCAAGTTCCCGCTGACTTGCATTATACCACTGACAGACGGCAGCGGTTGGAGTTAAAAATCATCATTTGTGTTCTACTGAAGAAACAAAGACACCTACATCTTGGATGCTCTGGGGGTAAGCAGATAAACATCAAATTTTCATTTTTGGGTGAACTATCCCTTTAAGAAGTACTGAAGAAGAATTTTTAGTATATTAAGTACAAAATTAGAGCACGAAAATAGAGCACTTTAAGTACATTATGGAAATGTACTTTTTTTCACCTGAGAACAAATATCACAGATTAAATAGATTAAACATTCAGGATACACAAATGCATTAGAAATCTTCTCAGACAGTCATATATCACCCAAGGCAAATTTATATGTATGAAGAATCAACTCATACAAATCAATTCTGGCTCTAATTACCGATCTGTCTCAAAACATCTTGGCTGACTCTGTTTTTCCATGACATCACAAAAGTATATAGTATGCCTACTTTAATTACAGTGTTGAGGCAACACAAAAATAGTCTGTTGTTTTCAGCATGCTAACCTAAAATGAATTTGGACAGTTTTGGACACTTAAAAATGTTCACTTATTGCTTGTTCAAAGCAGCCTGGTGAACAGGTCAACACTTTAGTATGCGGGTTTTCCATCATCTTCATATAATAGGTTTTCACCCAGCCATTTTGCTTGCGTGACCAGTCGACTTCCAGACCTAGAGGAACAAGCAATCCGGAGTATCTGGACGGCTAGCCGGGTGCGGCCTCTGAATGGCAGGAAGCATAGCCATCAATATTTACTCTGCGTGCGCTGCAGCCAGAGTGTCTGCAAGGACCAGCGGTACAGAGGAGAGCGAGTCCTCCACTAAAGTCCTCTCCCACCCACTCTCACAATAATTGCAACACAGACAGACTGACTGGACCCTCTCCATGACTTCCTCTGGTGTGGACAAGGGTTATTGAGCTTTTTTTCCATTAAGAGATTCCAACACTACATATCATAGCATGATCGTGCATAGAGCGGCGCCTTGTAAATGCCAGATCGGTGATTAATGATGCAAGGGAGCATGGGATATGTACATATGATTAAATAGAAGTAGCTGGAAGTGTTTTTTGTGTCAAAGTGCTCCCTCCCAAGGCTCGCTCTCACCCTGTATCCTGTATTCCCTCTTTCTTAGACATGAAGGCTTCTGAGATGCTCGCAGTGTTGTTTGTTTTGGTGTATTCAGGGAGCTACGCAACTCTCGCAGGTGAGGTTACATAATTGCGCTCGTAAAAGTCTTTATTTGTGCATATGTCTGAGTGTTGCATGAAAACCAACCGGGTGATGTAGATTGTTGCTTTCTGAGTACACAATAAGCCAGAGGAAGTATGTATCTTCCTACTCTGTTGGTCAACTTTTCACACAGAGTTGCAAACAAACACATTTCTTTTTTCAGATTATGTATTGGCTTAGCTTTTCCCTTATATAGTGAGTTAGCTATCATATCTATATCAACTGAAATACTGCAATTATCACATGCTTGTCCATAGATGAAGCCGAGGAGCCTTTACAGTGCGCATGTGAGAACTCACCGTACTGTGAAAAAAACTCCTGCTGGGGCCGCATTTGCTTATACACTTCGGTCCATGAGCGTGTAGTCAGGGGCTGTTTACCCTCCGCTGAGCAGTGCCACGTGCCTAATGTACCTGGAGTGTATTCCGAGTGCTGCTACACACACCTCTGCAATGCAAACCTCAGTATGCCTGAAAAAACAGGTCAGTAATTTCTTTAAAAAACACCTTTTTAGCTCAGAAAACAGTTATTCATTTTAGAGTTGTTAATTCAGAGATTCATTACTAGAATAAAAGAGTCATTTGCCTTGGTAGAAGTTCACTCTCTGCTGCCTCCTAGTGTTATAGTGTTGGTGGTTCACAGGTTTTAATTTTCATAGGTTGTTAAACTTGTGTTTAAAGGATTAGTTCACTTTCAAATGAAAATTACCCCAAGCTTTACTCACCCTCTAGCCATCCTTGGTGTATATGACTTTCTTCTTTCTGATGAATACATTCGGAGTTATATTAATAAATATCCTGATGCATCCAAGCTTTATAATGGCAGTGAACGGGATCCACGAGTATGAGCTGAAGGAAGTGCTTCCATCCACATCCATCCATCAAAAACTTACTCCACATGGCTCCAGGAGGTTAATAAAGGCCTTCGCTTCAGAAGGATATTAATATAACTCTGATTGTGTTCATCAGAAAGAAGAAAGTCATACATACCTAGGATGGCCTTAAGCTTATGTTGCTGTAGCTCAAATAGAAACTGAATACAATTCTCAAATGGCAAAAATATCTTTTCAGATGTATTTTTAAATATATTTCAAAATAGCAAATAGCAAAAAATGCATTAGCACATTTGGTAATGTATTTAGGCATTTCTGAAATTAAATACAAAATTGAATACGCAACATTGTCTTTTCAGCTGCTGTAGTACAGTGATGTTTCTCACTGTTGTCTCTGTTTCCAGTGGAAGAGCCCATCAGCTTGATTCTGTTGGTGGGTGTGCCGTTGTTGGTGCTGTTGGTGATGTGCATGGCAGTCTATGGGCTTGTGTTTTGGCTGCGTTCAAGGCGACAGCACCACCCGCTGGACGAACCAGACACCTCTATGCTCAAAGTCCCCAGTGGAGGGGACCCCACATATGGGGTAAAAATCTACTGCTGAGTGACATTCACAGCTCATTATCCTCAAGTCTTATTTGTAATGAGTTTGTCAAATGAAAAAAAACTGAAAACCTCAGTCTCTTGAGCAACATCTGAGCAACATGTTCCTCTGGGTTGTGACTCAAATGCCCATAATTTGACAGTAAGTGTGTGTAAATTTTTGGCTGGTCTGTGATTTAAGTGTGTGTAATTCTCCTTTTTAGGATATCTTTGATGAGTTTTGTACATCGGGCAGTGGGACCGGACTGCCTTATCTGGTGCAAAGAACCATGGCCCGACAGATCTCTCTGGTTCAGTGTGTTGGTGAGTGAAACTTTCATATCTCATTACACAATGCTGCATAGGTGGAGGGTGAAGCAACTGCAGGATGAAGCTATGAAGTCTAGAGGTGGAGATTTGTTCTGCTCCAAACCTTTTTCTTTTACATTTTTTAATTTCTTTTTAAATTTCTTTTCTTTACTACATAATGTACAACATTGAGTTCAATAAATGTACTTGTTTTTAAATGTTACCATAATTAAAGAATACACATATTTTAATCCATAGATTGCATTTATTTAAATGATATTTAAATAATAAATAGGGCCTATTCAAAACAAGTTTGAGCGCGGAATCTTGGGACATGTGGTCTTCACCTCAACGGACGGTGCAAAAGAATAGGGATAGGACTCGGGAAGAAATCATGTTCATGAATGCAATTATTATTATTACTGTAGTATGAAGCAGAGCAGAACCGAGTGTTGTAGGAGCTGAACGAGTCTCCTGGAGCGATTGCACAACACACGCCTCTCGAGCAGCGGGACTTTTATTATGACACAGTCGCCGCCGCTGCTTCCGCTTTTCCGGTCAAGAGTATGAGGTGACGCAGCTCTGTTTATCATATTAGATACATTTGAGTGTGTTGAAAATTATGTTATAACATTACTCTGTGTATCAGACGGCGGCTGCTGTGATACACTGTTACACACGGCAGTAAGCTAGATCGATTTAAGAATATCATATTAAATGCTGGATGGCTTGTGTTGATAAATGGCATGCAATTAATTTTAAAACGTATTGTATGATGGAGAAAATTCTGTATTACTGTTACTAAAAATAAAGCTGCATCTGATTATGCTATGTTAGCTATTTGACAAAATAGAGTTTTTCTCTGAGGCATGGTAAAGCATGGTACTCGCAAAAAATCAAGAAAATTAGATTTAAACTATAAGACTAAACGTGTTGAGCTATATAACAATAATTAGTTTTCTGTCTATAAATATATCAAAACAGTTGTTCCCTTGTTTATTAAAACATGTAAATATTAAAGCTTCTTTGGTGTTTCCATGGTTTCTACAAAATAAAACCGGAAACTGAGGGTAATGCGGGTATGACGCAATTGACAGACGACTCCTCACACGTCCTGGAGCATTGGTTAAAATTGCAATTTTCTCACAATTTACAAATAGTTGGAAACATTTGGGAAATTGTAAGTACTTAAGTGAACAAAATATATAACACTGGCCTAGTGGTTTTTGGATATTTTACTGCAAAAATCTTACATATTACACCCCCCTTTTTTGTTATATACATGAAAATGCACTATCCAAACTTAAATGATTGTAATTCAAGAATGCTTTGGAGTACAGACCGAAGAATATTGCTGAAGTAAAAGCACTTGAAAAATTAAAGTATGAAAAAGTTATGTAAGTTTAAATTTACTGTAAATCAAATGTACTGTACTAAGCATTTTTTATTTTATATAAAATGTATATTTTATCCAATATATTTGACTCTAAAATTGCTATCAAATGAAAGCCATATGTCCAACCAAGTTGTGTTCCATATTTGAAGCTGATACCACAAAAATTGATTTTGCTGTACCAAAAATAGCCACCGGGTGTCACAGACATTCTATTAAATTTTTTTATGCATTCTCCTTTTACAAATTGATACATTTCTGTCCAAATATCACTTCCATCAGAAAACACTATGTCAAATATGGAACCGTGAAACTTTCCGACGATATGTGTTTTGTCAAGATTAGAAAAGGTTTTGACTATATGAAACCTGACACCACTCACTAGGAGAGGAGCTCGCTGAATCCCTCTGAATTTTTCTGGCAGGTAAAGGACGTTATGGCGAGGTATGGAGAGGCACCTGGATGGGAGAGAGTGTGGCTGTCAAAATTTTCTCCTCTCGTGATGAACAGTCCTGGTTTAGAGAGACTGAAATCTACAACACGGTCCAACTAAGGCATGAAAACATCTTGGGTAGGTTCCACCCACACTGCATTTTTCATCGCTTGTGTGGGAAGGGATCGTTCTGAGAGTACTGCTGCAGCCATAATATGTTCTGACTTACCCAAACATCACTTTTGAAATGAAGGAATTACACAACATTTGATTTAAAATGTAATATTTCACTCTTACACATGTTCTCTGTCCATTAGGCTTCATAGCATCAGACATGACGTCTAAAAACTCCAGCACTCAGCTGTGGCTGGTCACACACTTCCATGAGTTGGGCTCCCTCTATGACTTCCTGCAGCGCAACATACTAGACCCAGAGGGCTGTCTGCGCATGTGCCTGTCCATCGCCAGCGGCCTTGTGCACCTCCACACAGAGATCCTCAGTACGCAGGGCAAACCAGCCATCGCACACAGAGACCTGAAGAGCCGCAACATTCTGGTGAAGAGAAATGGGCAGTGCTGCATTGCAGACCTGGGTGAGTAAGTAAAACAGAAATAGCTGAGTCTGAGTAGGAATCTTTGGCACGTATCTCATTCCATGACTCATGACTTTTTTCAGTCCGTTTTTTTTTACTTTGACAAATCATATACTTTATTAAGGGTGAAATTTCTTTTGTTGCCAGTTGATATCTCAAACATAATGTCTTCTTTGTGATCTCTCAGGCTTGGCTGTCATTCACTCTCAGTCTAATGACTATCTGGATATGGGCAACAACCCGAGAGTGGGCACCAAGCGTTATATGGCACCGGAAGTTTTGGACGAGAGTATTCGTGTTGATGTGTTTGAATCCTACAAACAAACCGACATCTGGGCCTTGGGTCTCGTCATGTGGGAGATAACTCGTCGAACTATTGTTAATGGTAAGATGGAATAATTATCCAACTTTATTTCATGGCACTACTGCTATTCTGTGCTCTTGTGACTTGGAATTCATTTTAATTATGTTTCAAAATGTTATGTACAGTATTAATACCAAAAACTTTGATATGCTGAAACTTATCAAAGAAATATGTTCACAGAAATAATTAATTAGTTAACGTTTCATTGCACATTACAACTTTTAATGAAAAGTTCCGGATTTCTGTTACTAAGCAACAATTTCTGATAGACGTGATAGACTTCTATAATTATTTTTTCTCATAAGTTTCTTTGTCTTACTTCCCCTTCCTCGCTCCCTCAGTTTTTTTCTCAATGTCTGCGTCTGTCTCTATCCACCCACGATTAGCGGCCCAATAATTATAAACAATCTTATCTGCTGTCAACACTCCTGCTCTTATAGTCCAGATGTGCTTGTTCTCTCTCTTTCTCTCTCCCTCTCACACACACACACTTACTTTTTAAGAAGCACTTAATCAACCCTTTAAATATAATTTATATGTAGTTATTATTACATAATGTGGCTCAGAATAGCTGTAATACATTAGTCAAAAGTTTCTGGCTTGTAGTAGAGGATATATACACACACATATATATATATATATACTACATACACTTCAGTTCAAAAGTGGGTTCGATAAGGGGTCGGTAAGATTATTTAATGTTTTTAAAAGAAGTTTCTTATGCTGCATTTATTTGTTTCAAAATACAGTAAATATTGATTATTTTAATATTGTGGAATATTATTACAATTTAAAATAACTGTCTTCTATTTTAATATATTTTACAATGTGATTTATTCTTGATAGCACCAGTCTTCAGTGTCACATGATCCTTCAGAAATCATTCTAATATGCTGATTTGGTGCTCAAAAAACATTTCTTATTACTATCAATGTTGAAAACAGTTAATATTTTGTGTAAACTGTAATGCATTTTTTTTCAGGATACTTTGAAAACAGAAAGTTCAAAAGAACATATTTATTTGAATTAGAAATCTTTTGTAACATTATAAATGTCTTTACTTATATACAAAAAATTATGACCACTGCCAAAACAGGCAGGACTCTACAAGACCCCTCATGGTGTCCTGTAGTATATGGCACCATGAAGTTTGTGGCAGATACTTCAAGTCCTGTACACTCAAAAAAAAATAACTCTTTGAACAAACATAAAAAAATCATGGAAAGGATTTCCACATGATTAAGTTGCTTTATTTCAGCATTATGCAATTCTGTTATTCCAATTTAATGTACTTATTTTGGGTCAACATGATTGAGACAAGTAAAATCCAATAGAATCAACCATGTTAAATTAACTAGAATCAATTGTGTTCATTTAAAATAAAATAAATAAAAAGCAATAAATAAATAAATTGTTTTCATATACATTAATTTTTACAATTAATTCTTCTTGTTTAATTTTGTGATTTATATAACTTTTGTGATGTGATCCAGATGTGATACTGGATTCATCCTAAATTGCCTTAACCAAAAACATTGTAAAGCCTAAATTGATCATAAGTCCATTGGTGGCAATGGTTTTACAATCAACATAGGCTTACAATGCTTTTGGGAAATGCAACCCAGAGCACTACCACAGTGATTACTTTCTTATTAAAGTAATTTGAAAGTTTGTTAGCAGGTCCTCAACCCAAGCACAAGTGCAACAATTCACCACAATGGTAACCCTAAAACTATTAATTAACAGAAACTTTTAAATACCAACATAATAGAACAGTAAACATTAAAAAGTCTTTCCATTTTCTCATCTTTCTAAAAAATAACACTTTATTTCAACATTTACACCCCTAGTTCAGCCCCTTTGCAAAGCATGATGGGAAATGAAAATCCTGTTTGATTGAGTCCTTGTTGGGTTTACTTGATTGAAACATGTTATTCCAATATGAAAACATCAAGTTAAGTCAAAGAGTAATCGTTTCAAGTCAATTTAACATGAATCAATCACATTTAAACCAGAAACCTAATACAATGGTGTTGAAACGGGGCCACTGTGAATCAAACTTGTTGGTCAACAATAGAAACTGCCCAATGAGATCGGTTTAGATAGAAACGTTTCCAATAATCAAGATTCCCTTACTTCAAAAGCTAAGTTAAAAAGATGCGTTTTCAGCTGAGACCTAAAAAAGATGGAAAATTTCCAAATCGTTAAAACTAAGGAAGGGATTTAACCTAAAGATCATTCTAAGAAGATAAAACTACTTTTTACAAAAAAATATTATCTGTTTATCAAAGCTAAGGGATAAGTCAATTATTACTTCAAGAATCCTCACGCTGTCTTTCATAGCTATTGCTAACGGAGCTGGCTATCTTCTCTTTGAATTTTGAATATTATAATCTCTTTGTTTCATTAAGCTGGAGAAAACTTTTAGACAGCCAAACGTTGACTTCATTCTAACAGATCAACTTCAATGACTCGTTCCCAACTTTCAGTGGAAAATATATCTGTGTGTCATCTGCATATGATAAGAAATGTCATAGGGACATCAGATGGATCCCAGTGGGTACATAAAGTATACAATGAAAACAACATAGGACCCAAAATAGAGCCCTGAGGGAGACCATATTTTAAAGGGACCACAAAGGATGAAGTGTTTGCAAAACTAACAGAGAATGTTCTATCCTGTAGATATGAGTGAAACCATTTTAGAGCTGTCCCACGAATGCCAACCTCACTCTCCAAACAATCTAAGAAAATTGAATGATCAACAGTGTCGAATGCGGCACTGAGATCCAACAACTGTCAGCCCAGAATCAACCGCTATTAATAAATCGTTCACAACTTTTACCAGAGTGGTCTCTGTACTGTGACCAGCTCTGAATCCAGATTGGAATTTATCCAGGATATCATTCTCCGATAAAAACAGGGTTATTTGAGATAGAATAACCTTTTGTAAAACTTCGGATAAATATGGCAATTTAGAAATTTTTCAACTCCAACTCTGCAAAATCAAGGCCACTGCTTGTTTAAGACAGGGTGGAACAACACCATTAATTAAAGTATTATAGTATACTAGGGCCCATAGTTGCAAACAAATCTTTTAAAAATGGAGGAGGAATAGGATCCAGTGGAGTAGATGACAATTTCATGTGCTATGTCTGCTAAGACTGGAAGAGAGACAAGAGCAAAGCAGTCAAATATACAAGAACTTGACTTAGGAGCTGCTAGAACAATATTAGATGATACAATATCTTCTCTAATCAGTTTAATCTTTCTTAGAAAAAAGTTCAGAAACTCCTTACAGGTATTTGAAGTAGAATCTGTGAGAGGTGCTATAGTCAGGTTTAGCACAGTGTTTATTTTGCTAAACAAAACCTTTGGGCAGTGAGCAGTTCTACTTACTAAATCTGATTTTGCAGCTTTAACTGCATGCCAGTATCTACTGAGAGTATCATTTAGCATTTCATAAGAAATATGCAATTTGTCTCTCTTCAGACTGCATTCAGCTTTCCTACAAGCCTGTTTAAGGAGCACACATTTCATTGTTATCCCATGGCTGAGAATGAAGGTTAGGCCTTTTAAGTCTGAGTGGAGCAACATCATTCATAATGTCCAGACATACAGAATTGAAAACGGCAGTCAGGGGTTTAGTTAAGTGCACAATAAACAGTGTAGGTCAGTTCCAGTTTAAACAAACTGTAATTCAAAACTTAAAGAGTGTGGCCACACCCCCACCTCGACAAGTGGATCTGGGAGTATTTAAAACATTGTAGTTCGCAAGCAACATTTCAGAAAGAAAACAGGTATCCATCGGGTCATGTCAAGACTCGGTTAAAAACAGAAAATCCAAATTTTGCGATAAAATAAAATCATGCAGTAAAAATGTTTTATTTCCCACTGACCTCACATTCAGAAGTACAGATTTAATATAAGAGCTTCCTGATAAGGTCCAAGGACTGTGATTGTGCTAATGCTGAACACTTCAGTTTCTTTAAGTAATGATGATCTGTCAATGCACGATTTTAACAACAGACGGCACAGATACATGCCCATTGTAGGCGCTTTCAACGGTCCCATAACCATCATTAAAATTTTGTGTGACTTGTGCCACAATTGACCTATTGGCTCGAACCAGATGGGATAGCCGTCGTTGCCCTTATACATCGATGAGCCTTGGGCGCCCAGCACCCTCTCGTCGGTTTGTGGTTTGTCCCTTCTCGGACCACTGTTGGTAAATTCTCACCACTGCTGACTGAGAGCAACCCACAAGCCTTGCCTTTTCAGAGATACTCTGACCAAATCGCCTTGCCCCTTGTCAAAGTCGCTCCGATCTTTATTCCTGTCCATTTCTCCTGCATCCAACATGTTGATTGCGAGAACTGATTGTCAGTGTTGGGGAAAGTTACTTTTAAAAGTAATGCATTACAATATTGCGTTGCTCCCTAAAAAGTAACTAATTGCATTACTTAGTTACTTTTTACGAAAAGTAATGCGCTATGTTACTTTTACGTTACTTTTTCTCACCTTGCTTGTTTGTTTTTTTAATGACAACAAAAAAAAAATTATATTCTTGGCAAATGTTAAGGCCCTTTCACACCAAAAGTGAAATGAATAAGCCTCAGGCTGAAGGAAATGCATATTTATGCCTGTACAGTAGAGGGCGCAGTTCAAACTAAACTTTCAGCTGTGCCACCATTCTGAATTAAAGAAGAATAGGATACAGTAGAAGGAAGTTCAACACTCTTATTTCTGAATCTATTGTAAATTTTGTTGTAAATTGAAAAAGTAATGCATTACTTTACTAGTTACTTGAAAAAGTAATCTGATTACATAACTCAAGTTACTTGTAATGTTAGTTGCTTACCATCTAATTTACCCAGCCCTTAAATATGTGGCTTTGTTAGGAGATAATCAACAATATTCGCTTTACCTTTGACTGGTCATAATTTTTTGGCTCATCAGTATATGTATATATATATATATATATATATATATATATATATATATATATATATATATATATACAGTACAGTCCAAAAGTTTGGAACTACTAAGATTTTTAATGTTTTTAAAAGAAGTTTTGTCTGCTCACCAAGGCTACATTTATTTAATTAAAAATACAGTAAAAAACAGTAATATTGTGAAATATTATTACAATTTAAAATAACTGTGTACTATTTAAATATATTTGACAAAGTAATTTATTCCTGTGATGGCAAAGCTGAATTTTCAGCATCGTTACTCCAGTCTTCAGTGTCACATGATCCTTCAGAAATCATTCTAATATGCTGATTTGCTGCTCAAGAAACATTTAATGTGTACAATTGTACAAAATATTTGTGTACAATATTTTTTTTCAGGATTATTTGATGAATAGAAAGTCCAAAAGAACAGTGTTTATCTGAAATCTAATCTTTTGTAACATTATAAATGTCTTTACTGCCACTTTTGATTGATTTAATGCATCCTTGCTGAATAAAAGTATTCATTTCTTTAATTTCTTTTCAAAAAAATAAAAATAAAAATTCTTACTGACCCCAAACTTTTGAACGGTAGTGTATAATGCTACAGAAGCTTTGTATTTCAGATAAATGCTGTTCTTTTGAACTTTCTATTCATCAAGGAGTCCTGAAATAAAAAGTACACAACTGTTTTCAACATTGAAAATAATCATAAATGTTTATTGAGTTGCAAATCAGCATATTAGAATGATTTCTGAAGGATCATGTGACACTGAAGACTGGAGTAACGATGCTGAAAATTCAGCTTTGCATCACAGGAATAAATTACTTTGTCAAATATATTTAAATAGTACACAGTTATTTTAAATTGTAATAATATTTCACAATATTACTGCTTTTTACTGTATTTTTAATTAAATAAATGTAGCCTTGGTGAGCAGACGAAACTTCTTTTAAAAACATTAAAAATCTTAGTGGTTCCAAACTTTTGGACTGTACTGTATATATATATATATATATATATATATATATATATATATATATATATATATATAACTACAAAAATGTAAAATATAAGCTTTTTTGATGATTCCTCTGTAGATTTTTCCCCATAATGTCAGCTGCCATTTGCTCTTAGGCTCCCTGGTTAATATCCAGCAATCCTCCCACAGAAGTATTAGTACTGCCAACCTCCCTCAACTCCCAAACCACTGTTTTATAGATATGGCCAGAACAGACTTTCAGTCTCGGCACACATCTGCATTTTTATTAGTAAAAAATCAAATGCTATGTAGTCAGCAAATGTTGACAAAAGCTCTCATAGAAATCTGGGATCCCTTAAATCTGTGGTTTTCTCAGGGATCGTGGAGGAGTACAGACCGCCGTTCTTTGACGTGGTGCCCTCTGACCCCAGTTTCGAGGAGATGAAGAAAGTGGTGTGTGTTGACCAGCAGAGGCCCAGTCTCCACAATCGACTACACTCTCATCCGGTGAGATACACAAACATACCAGAGATACAGGCTTAATGATTCGTAAGACTTGGACTTGAGTCAGACCCTACACAAGGATTTGCTTTGACAGCTGCAATCTGGAGCAATTTGTTAGGAAAGCATTACATGCGTGTGGTACAAAATATCCTATCAGTCTATGATGTCACTGAAAATAATCTTGTAGGCTTTAATTTCAGGTTTGCTGTAGAGAGTATATTAATTGCATATGCAACACAGAAAATGGATGGAAATTTACATTTATCCTACTTAATACCAAAAGCAGCTGCAGCAGCCTGGTACCATGTGCAGAGGAGTAGGAGACGTGCAGGCTAGTCGCTATATTTGTTGCTACGCTCTTAAAAATAAAGGGGTTTTGCAGCGATGCCATAGAAGAAACATTTTTGGTTCCACAAAGAAACTTTCAGTACCCTTTCTCTTAAAAGAAGCATTTTTTCTTAGTGTGAAGAGCATTTTAATAATCTAAAGAAGCTTTTTCACTACCTTTTGTGCAATGGAATGGTTGCTTGGGTGTTAAAGGTTCTTAATGGAACCATTGATGCCAATAAAGAAGCTTTATTTTTAAGTGTAGTTGCATTTGAAAATAATTCCCCCTTTGAGTCCATGTATCTTGCTGAAGCTGTTTTATGTCTGCCTCAAACACACACTCCCTCCTACAATGTATCTGTTTAGAGCAGAATGCCAAAAAAAGAAAGGAAAAAGTAACAGTTTTGAAGGACAAATATGATTGTTTGACACCTATTTCAAAGCTAACGTAACCAACACAGTTCTCACAAAACCTCATTGTTTTGTATCAGAAGTTGGTGAGTTTGGATTTGCAATTGAAGTTGAAATGCACTGAAGTCTTGGTCACTTCTTTGTGTCTGTTTTTGAAAATGAACTCTAGACGCACTTATATTCACATAAACATATAGGTCTACCCATACAACTGTACATTTTCACACTAAAAGGAACATCAGAAATGACAAAATAAATGATTATCTGTGTTTTTCTGTCAAGATCCTGTCTACAATTGCGAAGATTAAGAAAGAGTGCTGGTTCCAAAGCCCTTCAGCTCGACTCACTGCTCTGCGTGTGCGAAAGACCCTCTCCAAACTGGACCAGGAGCATGACTACGACATTGACAAGCTTAAAGTGGACCTCTAGAATAAACCTCCTACCACACATTTCCAAGAAAGTTACATTCTAATGGACCCATATCCATCCACCTGAGTACTTCTAAACTCTTTTAATGCGCCTTTCAAGCTTCTTGTCTTAATGCTACACTGAACATTGTTCATCTTATCATGACATTCACTGTGGGAAGTTAAAGGATTAGTTCACTTTCAAATAAAATTTTCTTCTCAACCCCATGCCATCCAAGATGTTCATGTCCTTCTTTCTTCAGTCGAAAAGAAATTAAGGTTTTTGATGAAAACATTCCAGGATTATTCTCCATATAATGGACTTCAATGGGCACCAAACGGTTGAAGGTCAAAATTACAGTTTCAGTACAGGTTCAAAGGGCTTTAAACGATACCAGATGAGGAATAAGGGTCTTATCTAGCGAAACGATTGGTCATTTTGGAAAAAAAATGTAAATGTATATGCTTTATATAAACAAATGGTTGCCTTCCAAGTGCTTCCGCCAAAACCACACTTTCATTTTTTTCAAAAATGGCCAATCGTTTCACTAGATAAGACCCTTATTCCTCGTCTGGTATCATTTAAAGCCATTTGAAGCTGCACTGAAACTGTAATTTTGACCTTCAACCATTTGGTGCCCATTGAAGTCCATTATATGGAGAATAATCCTGGAATGTTTTCATCAAAAACCTTAATTTCTTTTCGACTGAAGAAAGAAAGACATGAACATCTTGGATGACATGGGGGTGAGTAAATTATCAGGAACATTTTATTTGAAAGTGAACTAATCCTTTAAGGCCATAACTGTGCTGTTAAATGTTTCTCCTGAAACATATCCGCTCGACTACTCTTCTAAGACCTGCATATTTCAGCACAGTGACTCATTTGTTACTGAAAGTAATACAGGGTTGATTAACCCACAGAATACTTTTTAGCATAGTGAGAGTGAGAGGGATTTTTTTATAGTCAGGATGTGGGTTATTCCGGACTTCCTAACTGCAGTGTTTCCTGAAATTATGAACTTCCTAAACACGACTCTTACGTACAGTGGTTGGCACATGCTTTAGACTGTTTGTTGCACTTATTTTTTGTAGCTGTTTTTGGTTCCATGAAAGACTTTGAAATGGGCCATCTTTTTAAGAATAAGAACTGCATTTACAACTTGCACCAAGTAATTATTCAAACAGAGTACATATTAGTATAGTGCACTTTTATAAATTGTTTAAATATTTTTTACAAGTTCAAAATCACATTACTCTAGCTGTACTGTATCTTTTTTACAATGTAAGGGAAATGTACAATATATTTGCTTTTTGAGAAATAATAATCAAAAATATGTATACAATTTTTTGCACAAAATATCTGTTATTTTCACTCCAAATAAGAGTATTTAAGTATTAATAAAACTTCAGGATACTGAAGCAGATTTTTGAAGTTTTTTTCTACACTAAAAGGGTCTCCAAAAGAGGGTCCACCAAGTGTGGATTGATCTCAAACTCAAACAAGTAGCTAAATTACACTTAAAGGGATAGTTCACCCAAAAATGAAAATGTTGTCATCATTTACTCACCCTTCACGTTGTTCCAAACCTGTATGAGTTTCTTTTTTATGTTGAACACAAAAGAAGATATTTTAAATAATGTTGGTAATCAAACAGTTGACGGTAGCTATTAACTTCCAGAGTCTGGAAAAATTGATTACCAACATTATTTAAAATATCTTCTTTTGTGTTCAACAGAAGAAAGAAGCTCATACAGATTTCGAACAACTTGAGGGTGAGTAAGTGATGACAAAATTTTCATTTTTGGGTGAACTATCCCTTTAAATGTGTTTTTGAACATCAACATGCAGCAGTACAACTTTTATCCACTAGAGGGCATCATTAATGGCTCTTTTTCCCCTGAAAGTGTTACATTGGGTTCTTTTTGCCTCTTTGTTTTTCCCATAGACTGACCTGAGTAAACTGTGCCACAACCTGATCTGCTTAATGAATACAACGTCACTTCAGTAGTCCTAAAGGAGATATAAGGGATCTATTTCCTTTTGCCTCAATCCAATTCTTGTAAACCATAAACAATGTGTATCCTGTCTTACAAGCCACGCAGTCTCGCAATTGTTAGAATCGTTGTTCGGCACAAGAGACACTATAGGACCTGACACCCCTCTGGAGCTACCAAGACACACCTTGGTGTTGTTGAACAACATTTCACGGATACAATACTGAATGCATCCTTCACGATCATGTTTCAGACAGACCTATATTTACCCGTCGCAAATAGATATCTCACGTATCTTATTCATAGAAATGAGACTGCCAAATGGGTGTCTTTCCAGTATAAATCCCTTCCTACGCACACCAACATGCAGAGAAGGCCAAAAGAGCAGATGCTCCACTGATTGATGGATATTTATAAGATGTTTATCTCGTTTTTTATCCCCAAGCCAAAGTTTCCCTTTGGTGTGTTGTGTTTGTCTTGCTGTCAGACTGTATGGCGGAGTGAGAGGATGGGCATTGATTTCTGTCTGCCTGTTTATCTATATCAGCGCCCTCGCTATATCCATCTGTGGAGGAGCACAGAGAGGGGGCTTTGCCGGAGATAATTCCCCAACTCTGCCTGTCCGGTCAGATGGAGAGAGGGTTATTTTTAACAGAGCACAGCGGCCGAGTGGAGTATCAATGCCCTGCTCTGGTAGGCCAGACTCCTCTGAAATGGTGCCCTTCTATCAGCTGTGACATTTTTACACAGAATGGACCCATTCCAGATGTCATTGTTTGGAATAATAGGATATGAACGCCCAGCTGAAAAATGTCGAATGATAATTGAGTGATATGACCCCACTTTATTGACAATAGACAGTCAGGGGCCAGATTACTATGTAGTCTAGCGAAAGCAAAGAGGTTAATGGTAACAATAGAGGTTTAAGTCTGCAGGCCGCAACTCTAAATGCTTTGTATTTGACCTTTGCATTAAGAGCAACTTGAAAGGAATTTCTGTGTAATTAGATTAGATCTTGTACATCATTCTTTATGTACCCATACGGCTTAATGCACTAACCGAGACTCTCCTCATGTCATGTGGCCATTAAGAGGACAAATAGTGAGCGCATCAAATGTCTCTTTATTCCTCAAAATTAAAATCACAAGTTCCCAAATGCCCTGCTATTTAGAGGAAGTAAACATCCTGAGGTCCTGGCAGAAGCAAGAGCGCTCCTATAGGAATATGTTTGACTTCTTTCCCTTAAGACACAGTTTCCTTTTTCATACTAGATGAAGTCAACGACTTTGTCAATGTTGTTTTTTTATGTAATAAGGGATTTTTTTTATTGAGGGTCTGAGGTCTCTAAAGCTTAACCCATACTGTGGTTTTTGTGGGAGTCCTGAATGCTGCTCACAGGGGTTCTGTAAGCTCCTTTGGATCACACACGTCGCACAATGTGGGTCCTACTCACAAAGGTAACTTTGGCTTCGGAGTCATATTATTAATGCGGAGACTCTGGAGAATAGCGAACACCGCCTGCTGGTCCACTACAAAGACATGACCAGCAAATCTGTCACTGCTTTCATACACATCAGACCTTTTAATATATATATATATATATATATATATATATATTAAATCAAGTCTAAATATATGTTTTATTTACTTATACTCAATGTTGAAACATGAGACAAAACATGTATACAGTTGTACCTGTTGTTTTTACAAATTATTTTATTAATTTGGATTTCAACTTGTCCCCATGTCAACATTTTTTTTTTTTTTTTTTTTTTTGACATTTTGTAATTTGGTTTATTAAATTTAACTATTTTTGTTTTTTAAAAATTATTACAATTTTTCTAATAAAGATTTTTTAAAGTGATTGTGCTTATATTTTATGTCGGCCATATGTCAAATCCATCACACAACTGTAAAAAAAGTGTCATTTTAACTGATTTTTCTTCATTTTGAAGGATTAGTTCACCCTTAGTTGACAGCAAGATAATTAACACTTTCAGATGCCCAGAAAGCTACTTAAAGCTACATATTTAAACAGTTCATGTGACTACAATGGTTCAACCTTAAAGTTATGAAGTGACCACAATACTTCAACAAAAATCAACAAAATTACAACTTTATTCAACAATATCTAGTGTTGGCGATTTCAAAACACTGCTTCATGAAGCTTCAGAGCTTTACGAATCTTTTGTTTCGAATCAGTGGTTCGGCGCACGTATCAAACTGCCAAAGTCATGTGATTTCAGTAAACAAGGCTTTGTTATGTCATAAATGTTTCGAAATTTCGATGGTGCACCACTTGGGGGCGCTCTGAAGCACTGATTTGAAACAAAAGATTCATAAAGCTTCGAAGCTTCATGCACCAGTGTTTTGAAATCGCCCATCACTAGATATTGTTGAATAAAGTCGTTATTTTGTTATTTTTGGCACACAAAAAGTATTCTCGTCGCTTCATAACATTAAGGTTGAACCACTGTAGTCACATTAACTGTTTTAAATATGTTTTTAGTAGCTTTCTGGGCATCTGAAAGTGTTAATTATCTTGCTGGAGGCCTCACTGAGCCATCAGATTTCATCAAATATATCTTAATTTGGCTTTACGGGTGTGAAAAAACATGAGGGTGAGTAACTAATGACAGAATTTTCATTTTTGGGTGAACTTACCCTTTAAGTATTAAAAATGGCTCCTGCATTTCATACATGTGTTCACCAACTGATCACAAATATGTTTATTTTATGAGCAACATCAGATTTTCTTTCAGATTTACAATTTTACAAGATTACAATTGAATAGATGAAACTGAAAATCAAGTTTGAAATCAGTTTAAATTCAAGAATTATTTAGAATAATATAAAAATTATAACATTTTTGTATCTGGGAGGGTTGACCCATATTCTGAGTGAGAGGCCAGGAAAAACACACCTGTTGTAAGAAATTAAATCAGTCCTTCCAGGATTTCGCAGGACTTTTTTCTGATTTTTTGCGGCCTAAAATGACTGAATTTGCGGCGGCTTTTCTCAAAATTTGCGGCAATATTTATAGCATGTTTTCATAGTTTCACAGAGATCATCGCCCCCAGTGGTGAAACATTGAAATTTCAAAACGTTTTGAAACACTTATGAGGTAACGAAACCTCATTTACTGAAATCACGTGACTTTGGCAGTTTGATACATGCTCCGAACCACTGATTCGAAACAAGATTTGTAAAGCTGCGAAGCTTCATGAAGCAGTGTTTCACTAGATATTGTTGAATAAAGTCGTTTTTTTTTTTTGGCACACAAAAAGTATTCTAGTCGCTTCATAACATTAAGGTTGAACCACTGTAGTCACATGAACTGTTTTAAATATGTTTTTAGTAGCTTTCTGGGCATTGAATGTGTTAATTATCTTGCCGTCAATGAAGGCCTCATTGAGCCATCGGATTTCATCAAAAATATCTTAATTTGTGTTCCAAAGATGAACGAAGGTCTTACGGGTGTGAAACGACATGAGGGTGAGTAATTAATGACAGAATTTTCATTTTTGGGTGAACTCAAACTTTAAGATTTAAAAATGGCTCCTGCATTTAATACGTGTTCACAAACTGATCACAAATATGGTTATTTTATGAGCAACATCAGATTTTCTGTCAGATTTACAATTTTACAAGGTTACAATTGAATAGATGAAACTGAAAATCAGTTTGAAATCAGTTTAAATTCAATAATTATTTAGAATAATATATTATAAAAATTATAACATTATTTTTGTATCTGGGAGGGTTGACCCATATTCTGAGTGAGAGGCCAGGAAAAACACACCTTTTGTAAGAAAATGAATAGGTGAATACATCTGAACATTCTTTTGCATACATCTGAATCAATTCTTTGATTCAAACCATTTTCCTGTTTTGTAACCCGTTTTATCTCATTCAAGAATCAATATTTGCCTAAATTTCATCCATGTTAAAGCCTCAAGCTAAATGTCTGGAACATAAAATACGACATGGAATAAATAAAAAACAATCCTGAGGAGACCTTAACTACAGACAGGACCATCAGGCCAATTCACAAATGAGTCCTTGTAAAGAGACATTTCACCACAACAAAGGAGTCCAGGCGTGGAGCCCTCCCCTTTAAAACTAGGCACACCCCTTTAACCCACTATTGTCTAGCCGAGCCTGGCAGGCGGTGTATGGTTGGTTGGTTTGTGGTTGTGTTGGAAGTCTCGCTCGCTTGTCAATATCACGCAAAACGAATGCATTAATGCTAAGAGATGGGAATCTTGCAGTCATGCTTCCACGACGAACTGCTGTAGCGCTGCTCGCGCTGTGTGGATTAATAGCGGTCGGCGATGGTGAGTCGGGTGTTTGTGTGTGTCACCTCTCTGTGTGTATTTATTTATTTGATAGGCTGCTGGTGTGTGGAGAGAGAGTGTGGCCAGGCTGTGCTGTGCTGGACGGGGCAGCCTGGCTCTCATCATGGCGCTGTGTCTGGGGTTTGTAAACCAGTCATCTGTAGACTAAATCATTTCTTATTCATACTGAACTAGTTTTATATTTGCTAATGCGCGTGATTGGTTATTGTATTTATCATTTTAGAGATTCGTGTAACAACGCTAGTATGTTTGTTGTCCCTTGTTGATATAACTCGTATGTATGTATGTGTGTGTGTGTGTGTGTGTGTGTATATATATATGTATTAATAATAATAAATATATAATATATATATATATATATATATATATATATATATATATATATATATATATATATATATAACACATATATATATATATATATATATATAACACATATAGGCTATATATGTCTCACACACACACACACAATCTTTTCTGTTTAGATACAGGCCCTTTACAAATTAAATATTTAAGCTTACCTTAGGTCAAGCAGCTATAAAATATTAAAGCACAAATGCGAATTTCGGTGAGGTTAAGTATGGCCAAACCTCCAGTATTTCACAGGACTTCAAAGAACTGACGTCAGATGTTGCAAAACTTACATTTATAAACTTGCAAAGCCAATATTCACTGCTGAGTCGAACGTTGTGTCGAGCAATCTACTTCTATTCGTAAATGAATCGTACTTTTGATTCGGATCTTTTTTTAATCAATCGGTTGAACCGGTTCATATTCACAGTACCGGTCTGAACGAATTGTACGTGAACAGGACTGAACTGGTCCGAGTAGTTCTCGAGTTTCAAAATCCCTTACTCGTTGAACCGAGAACCGTCTCTTACGGATAATGACATAAATTGATAGCGATTCTGTTTGTGAACTATTAGGTTGAGAAAAAATGTGTCCATCTTATTTAATTTTATTTTTTTTTACTTTAAAGCACTTAATAATGAAAAAAAATATTAGATGATTGGCGTTTCTATGACTTTAATTCTATACAGTTTCAATTTCAAAGAGAACATTTCAGTTTAGAAAAATGTTCGAAAGAACCGATTCACAGAAATGAATCATTACTAGTTGTGACATGTAGCTCGACGTGAATTCCATGATTCATTTTAAAATGACGGACCTTGTTTGTAGTTATGTGTTAGATTATATCATAAATGTTGTTGTCAGTACATCGTTTGCATCGTACCCTGTTTACAAAACAGTCTGGTGGTGTTTCTTAACATTAATCAGCATTGTGTATTTCAACTGGTGATGCAGTCCTCATTGACCCCATCACAACTGCCGAGCCATAAGGCCTAAAATATTGCCAATTTGCTCTATTTCTTAATGTGTTCCCAAATTTTAATATGTTGTGTTTTATAACCCCTGGCAAGTACACTTCTGTCGTAGAGTACGATGGGGAAGCTAGTCATTCAGCAAGTTCAGACTGAAGTCAGATTTTGGAGTCTGGTCCTTTGTAATGGAAATGTGGGCAATGAGCCCTATTCAGTGGCCTGTCAAGGGAGTCTGCCTTTCTTTTGTATGGCCAAACTGATGGTGGTTACATCCACAGCACAAATAAACATGTCTGTGGTTGCATGGCACAGCATGATAACAGTTTGTGCTTGGAAACACTGGTGAGATTTTCTGGAAGGACAAAACTGAGTGAATCAGTGTGATGTTGTTCATATGATATTGAGAAGCCAGCAAAATAGTATGAATACTTAGCCACCTTTTTGTATGGTGATCATAACTAGAATACTAATGCATTTTCTAGTGTGTAGGCTTTTTTTTTGTCTTTAAAATGTGAAAAAAATTTCTTGTTGCGACTTGCTGTGCTCCAGACATATCAAGGAAGACTGTGTAATGAAATGTATCACAGCAGGGGCCATTTTCATCAACGATTTGAAAAAGTTAAGCAATCTGTGATCTCTAATTAGTGACTCATCTTTTTCCAAGAAGCATCGCTCCCACTGTTCACAAACGGTTGTGTTGCACATAATACTGCCAAATGCTCTAATACAACTTGATAGGAAATGCTATACAGACAGATTCCACCTGTAGTACGTCTGACGGGGTCGCCTCAATGTCAGATTCTACAGTGAGCGGATTGTAGTGCGAGAGGCGCCTTCGGGCTGCCAGTGATGGGTTTGCACAGCTGCCGGTAGTTGGACACAGACTAGTGGAAATGAAACAGATTGGCGACTCCAGCCATGTTATGGTAATTATTCCGCAGAAGTGCTGCGGAAACCAGGGAATCTAAGGTGATTCAGTGTCTTCAAGCTCTGGACTTGTAGTATGGCTGCCTAGTTTCTCAATAAGCATGCTGTTTTTTGTTTGTTTTTGATAAACTGGCTTGTCGTGAGTCTTCGAGCTTCTAGATGTCCGTGTGACGCTTCTCGCAGGCCTGTGTGAGAAAACAACAGCAATGTGATATGGGCACTGTGAGCTGAGGCAGACAGCCGTGAGGCAGGGTGTGCGTCGCTTTCATCATCTTTCATTCTCTCCCACATTTTTCTTTTCCCTTCACATACAGACCCAACTTAAACATGTTCAGAATCCCTGCTCCTCCACATTTCTGTGGTGAAAAATGCTCCAGGAATGGCACATTAACTCATTCAAACTTGGATTTTATGAGTGACTCACTTGCTTACAAGAAATGACCATTAATGTGTTCCACTCTTCATAACAGCAGTGTCAAAGTGGAAAAAAGTACTTGCGCAATGTTAGGTGTTGGTTAATGCAGAAAAATACAATAGAGGTGTCTCGAACCACAAAGCCACTGTGCTTGTGTTGTGCAGGCAGGAAGGAGCAGACGTTTGAAGCCCGTATCACAGGAGGCCTCCAGGTGCTGTGAGAGTGCTGTTATGGAAATGAAAGGGGGAACATTAAGCCATATTTTGCATGTGTGTGCTTGTATATAAGATCAGAGTACGGAAAGTGTAGCAAAGAAAGATATGTGGGTTCATGGGGAGAGTGTGTGCGTGCGTGCGAGTGTGTGTCTGGGGAGGCCGGCTGATGGGGGTTGAGTCCACGGTCACAGCCGACTGAAGCTGGTCTCCGCTTCATTAATGACCTTGCTAATGACCCGAATGGCCGGCGGGCAGTGCCGATTACATAGTGAGACAGACCTTTGTGTGACCTACATTATAGTGCTTGTTTAGAAATATTTAATTGACTTTTTTCCGCTTAGTACTATAAATATTATCTTGCATCTTTCATTTTCTTAAAATAAGGGTCATTACTATAAACTTAAAGGGGTAATTTTATCATTGTTTACTCGCCCTCATGTCATTCCAAACCTGTAGAGAATAATTTTTTTTCCATCAGACAGAATAGTAGACATTTTTAAACAATCATTACGTAGCTCAACAGTTTCTGACCATGTCTGTTAAGTTCCAAAAAAAAAAAAAAGTTAAATCACCGTATGTTACTATTATTTGTGCTCTATATTTTATGTGCTTTTTAAAAAAAAGCCTTACAATAGTTTTGTGTAAAGAATAGATCAACGATGAACTGTGATTGTATGGCGTATAAACTGTGTATAGACTTTCCAAACTATGCAAATGATTACTTTTATTAATCAAAGAAGCATTAAATTAATCAAAAGTGTCAGAAAAGACATTTATAATGTTACAAAAGGTTTTATAGTATCATATATCAACATAGTGCAAAATGGTATTAAAATTATGTGTAGAAGTCGTTGATTTGTTATGAGAAAGAATGTCCGGAAAAATGAATTTCATTGATGTCATTTGGAGTAACCGATATAAAGGGACCATTTTGGATCAAGTCATGCGGTCAATATGTGACATCATTCAGACACCTATAAAGGACCACAAAGTAACTAACTCTCTCTTAACTATTTGAAAAATGGATGTTTTTATTTGCTCATACGCATGTCCCGAAACATCAGGTCATTCGGTACAACCGCTATAAAACATGGAAAATGTTGTAATATTTTAAAACCTTGTACTAAAAATAAAATGTTTGATTGTCCTTTTGTTAGCTTGCTAGCTAGATATCAGCCTGTTAGCATTGTTTGAAAATATCGTCATTCGGTAAAACCGAAATTTTGGTTAAACCAAATGACTTTTTTGGTGACAAATTTTGTCCATCTTGTAAAAAATGACAAAAGCAGTGTTAATTGTTTATAAAAACCACAATCTCATTGTTAACACTTAATAAAACTTCCAAATTAACTATATCTCCATTATGTTTTTTCAATAACCCAATGGTTTTCTTTCTATTCATCAAAAAATCCTGCAAAAAAGTGTCACAGTGTCCACAAAACAGCACAGCTGTTTTCAACACTGATAATAATAATAATAAATATTGTTTCTTGAGCAGCAAATCAGCATATTAGAATGATTTATAAAGGATCATGTGACACTGAAGACTGGAGTAATGATGCTGAAAATTCAGAATAAATGACATTTTAAAATATATTTTAAATTGTACTGGTAATATTACTGTATTTCTGATCAAATAAATGCAGCCTTGAAAAATCTTAATCTAGTGTGTTTATTTAAAACGAATGCACTCCTTATTATATTTGTCAGAAGAACTGTATTATTTTATCGCATGAAATGGTTTGAGGCTGCTGCCCTTTGAATGTGAAAAATCCCTGAATGTTTTCAGGGAGGGACAGAGAAATTCGTTCCTCTGGACCAGATGAGTAATTTGACCATGAGGGTTCTAAAGAAGCTCCCCTTCCTTTCACTGCATTGATTTTGTGAGTGTAGTTCGCTGTGTGTTTTTGAGTGCATGTCTGCGTGAGTGTGCGCGCGCTCTGTCTGGTGGCGTCGGCATGTCTTAATCAGCTCCCTGTCTGGGTGCTCAATGGATCTCATTTCAGCTCTATGCATCTTGGGTAACTGCACTCTCTCAGTCTGCCCGCTCTCAGTAGCCCCTGGCATCCTGCTAGAAGAGGAGGATGATGGGCTTTCATTATCCAGAGGAGGTGAAGCAAGAGATAATGCCTCCAACGAGAGACAAGCACCGCTCCGGTCGTCCATTTGTAATAGATATGAGAGGACTGCTTGTGTCGTGGGGGGCAATATTTGCGTCTGAGTGTTTAAACCACAAACCCTGTGAGCTCTTAATCCTTGCTTTGACCCCAACCTGGAAAGTTGGTACTCTTGAGGGAGAGGTTGTGAAATTTTTGTTCCATAGTGAAGGATTTAGTCACAGTACCAGTAATGCGAAGTTGTTTGTGGCTTCACCGTTGACTAAAGACTTTCCATGAGCCCGACTCTGATCAACCAAGCACACTGTTAATGGCAACGATTTCATTCACATCTTCCCGCAGTGGTTTTCATTTCCTGTCTAAACAAGAATGGAATGATAGGAACTTCACACTGGCAGTGAGGTTTTGATGTTGTCCTTTACTGAATTCCCCCATTTCTGTTGGGTTAAGCCAAGTCTAGACTAGGGTTTTAAGGTCTGTTGTAGCTAGTTTCTCGGCCGAAATCCCATCGCAGCTGGGGGTTCTGTAAGTCGCCCTCTGTTACCTCTCTGTGTTCTGTCCTGGTGTATCTGTTTCAACAGCAGCTCTTAAAAGCCTGTCGGGGGAGTCCCCTACCCCCCAGCCACTCTAACAGTAACTGCCCCATCCTCCACCGCACAGCCCACTCCCATCCTTTGTCCAGACACAGCCCGCCCAATCCCTCCTCATGTCCCCTTAATCTCCACACAAAGAGCCAGTGTAAGGCCACCAATTATGCACATACAAGACCTCGCTTGGCTTGAACCGCTCGCACTCCCTCGCTGCAGGTTTGGAGCCACTCGCGCCATTCTGTTGACTGGCTTTACATAAACTTTGCTGGATCTTTTTGAAGTTTCACAGACCATATTGCAGGAATTTGAGTGGAAAGTGTCGGGTTTCTGTAGTGCAAGTGATTTAGTGTTTGGGAATGATGTTGTAGAAGGTTTAGTTTAACAATTGTGAGATTTAACAATACAGTAAAAAAAAATACAGTTAAAAAAAGGTTTATTTCTCGTGAATATGACTTTATATCTCACAATGTGACTTTGTCTTATTATTTTTTTTACTCTGATGTGCATCCATAGTTGTCAGATTTCAAAATTGGATAATTGGGCTGTTTTCCAGTATAAGGTACTAAGAAAAATGTCCTTTTTTTCCAGATCTTTTCTTCTGTATTGTGATGTACATCCAAATCGTGTAACGGCAAAATAAAAAAAAAAAAAAATATATATATATATATATATATATAGGGTGGGGGCTTGGCTAAATACATATTGGTTTCTCCCAAGGTTTTTTTTCTCCATTCTGTCACCTGTTGGAGTTTGGGTTCCTTGCCACTATCGCCTCTGGTTTGCTTAGTCAGGGACACTTAATATTCCCCTATATTGCTGATCTGCCTGCATTGACACCATTGTATGCGAACTGAACTGAGCTGGATGATTACATCACTGTCTTCTCCAGAGCTGCTGTATAGATAAATGAACTAAATTAATAACTAATGATTCAATGAATCAATGAAAATGAATCAATAGTGAACTTACTTAAGCTGGACAATGACACTATTTTCTTCTAGAGCTGCTATACAGCCAAAATTATGTTTTCTGCTATCACTGTAAAGCTGCTTTGAAACAATCTGCACTGTAAAAAGCACTATATAAATAAGGGTGACTTGAGTTGACTTGACTTGATTGGATTTTTCAATCGATTTTTGTTTTTTTTTTCTGTAATTTCACTGGAAGATCGAGTTATGACCTTTTGATTAAAAAATACAAAGTAGAATTAAATTTTATATTTAACAACACCCAAGCATTACATTGTTCAATGAATACAGTACATATTCTTAAAGTACATGATTTCACAAATAGATTGTATGTTGTGTGTCATGACCCTTTACAACATGGAGAGAAAATCTCATTTTCCATTGGTCGAAAAACAGATCACAGCATTAGTTGCTCAAACAGAACCGTTTCGATATCACAATGGTCTAAACATTTTTGAGGGCCAAATCAACCTACAAATGGTTATTTATAGTTGTGTCTGCATATTAGATTTATGGCATAATGTTAATAATTACCACAAAAAATGATTTTGACTCGTCCCTTTTCTTTAAAAAAGCCAAAATTGACATTACAATGAGGCTCTTAAAATGAAATGGGGCTGTTTTAAGAGAATTTCAAAGCAGAAATGAAAAGCTTTTAATTATTTAAAAGCACTTACATTAAGTCTTCTGTTAACCTGTGTTTAGGGTTTAAGGCGCTCTGTAGCTATGGCCATTAGATTGTAAAATTGGAGAATTACACAGAAAAGGTTAGGGTTTTATTAATGCACATTTTGTTTACGTCTTTTGGCTTTACTTTCGAAACATGAGTATTTCACCATTTACAAATTGACCCCATTCACTTCCATTGTAGGTGCCTCACTGCAACCCAAATTTGAACTTCTTCTTTTTAAAAAAACAAAAACAAAAGGAGGGACAAGTAGAAATAAATGTTTGTCCTAATCAACATGGTGCTGTTGATTGAGCATAACCTGGAATATTCTATTAAGCTTTTTTTAACATAAAAATGACACACTTCAGCCTTGAGTATAGTTATCCTGATTATGATTAAAGTGATAACTAGCCTACAATGCGTTTTTTCCGAGCCCTTTAGCAAGACTCTATGAGGCAATTACGGTCATTCTATTTGTTGCCCCGTGATTTAATGATATCGTGTGTGCTCCATTAGAGGGTTATTATGGCACCGGGTTGTTTTTCTCTTGTTATCAGGGCCTGGTTACCTCCGTGTAATCTGCAGGAAATTCCTTGTGCATGTGAACTTCAGTTGACTTGGATCCGCTCCACTAACGGTTACTGGCAGTGCGCTTCGGTGTCTGTTAGATCACAGCCTTTATAAGATTTATATAGAGTACACAAACACGCTCTCGCGCTCCCTCTCTTGCTCTATGACACTTGACACATACACACACCCCCACACGCATACACACGGCGAAAAAGCGAAGTTGACACTTGTTCAGAAGGGTGTGGTTCAGCCACTTGCATGTCATGAGTTGGGCAATAAAACCTGTGTGTGAAAAACTGTGGGAGGAAGTGTAGTGAGTCAGATTAATTGAGTGTTTCTGGAGCTAGATGAGTGACATTAGGAGTACAAGGTAAAAACCTGAACATGTGGGAAAGGCAAAAGTAAAGCATTGAAATGAGAGGATTAGAATAGAACATTCTTGACAGGGACGCCCAGAAAAGCCTGGGCATTAAAGAGCTGTTTGTCCCTCGGTGGGCCCTGTTGTGATCAGCCGGCAAGCGTCTAAAGTCCTGTTATTTTAAAACCACTGCAATTTGTCTTAAGTGGCCTGCCATTGTGTGCGGCTCGGATAAAATCAAGGGCGCCGGTGAAGTGTGAATGCCACCCCTCGTGTCATGACCTCGGTCACCCTCGGCAGTCTGTGTACCAGCAGTCATCATATCCTGTCTGAGTTTGTCTGACTTGCTGAAGAGAGACAAAAATACACAAAAGTGATGACAGATCTAAAATAGTTGCAAAAGGAGAGATGGTCTGTTTGAATGCCTTTGAAGATTAATGATGTCTTTATGCCTGCAGGCTTTTAAGATCATGTTGTAGGTAATATGAAAACAAAAAGATACCTTTTATAGTACCCTAGTAGTCTTTATTAAATTTTGTACACTAGTATTGTAGGTATTGTATTTATTTGGTACTCCAATGTTCTTCAGTGGTCTTACCATCTGATACTATCACTGTTCCTCCACAGTTCTTTTTTATAAGGGATGTGATGTATTGTATAAGAATCTGGAATTGGACTGGATTCATTATCATTGATGAAAATTATTGGTGGTCTCTAGTTAGTGACATACTAATAAAATGGATGAGATTTTAATACTTTCTAGCATTAACTCTTAACCATGTTGAGCTGGTTGGTGATGTCGAGCCTTGTCGATAGATGAAAAACAGTTTTGATTTTTAGATATTCTAGTGAACCAAGTATATAAAATCTGTTTATTTATATTTTTCTAAGCAATCAGATGATAAAATTGTACACATCGGTGGTTCTCAAGCTATTTTACTCCTTTCCTTTGTCCAAGACAATATTCGAAGGCCCTCTCATCTAAGCTGATATGCGCTTCTGTTGTAATAAAAATAAACTCCAAAATGTGATGTCAGCATAATGTTGTACATTTTTAAGACTTATTGGGCACCTTGTTGAGAACCACTGCTCCAGACTTAGCATTGAAGGAAGCACCCGAGCCATATCTAGAGACTTGGGAGACTTTGGGCTAGTTTGCAACCACTCAGAACACCCTAGAAAAATGTATTACAATATAATATATTATAATACATTCTATGTATATAATATAGTTTTTAGTGTGTTAAAAATCAATATTTAGCTGGATTTGAATACACTGTTGATCCTAAACTACCTCCTACATGTCTAATCTAATCATCTTGCTCTTATTTGTTGTAAACTAAGTCCTATGACTGTGCAATACAGCAATAGAGTCTGTGAAGATATAAAGGTGCTGCAGTGGGGGTCCGAATCAGGCCATCCCATGCCAGCTTCTGCTGTACACAATCTGTTTGGGTTCATCTGCAGTGGCGGATTCAGTTTCATGTTATGCAGTTTAGTTGCGAACTGAACTCTGCATGCAGTGCTTCTGCCTGACTTGGCTTACTCAGTGTTTCCTTTTCCTTAAATTGGTTTTGCTTGCCCTCTGGAGGATATTTTGAGTTAGCACAGTTCACTTAAAGCATCCACTGAGGAAAGAGTCTCATTACATAAGAATGTATTCAACACTCTACATCTGGCATTACAATGCAACAAATATTGCAGTTATTTAGAGTCATATTTTAATATTTAATCTCTTTCTTGCTCTCTAGCTCTTAAGTGTAATTGCACAGCTTGTGAGAACACCGGTTATGTGTGCGAGACCGATGGGGCCTGCATGGCCTCTACGTCCTACATCAATGGTCAGGAGGAGCAGCAGGTACGGATCTGCATCCCCAGTGTCAGCCTTGTTCCACCTGGACAGCCCATCTACTGCCTGAGTGCCAAAGGCCTGCTCAACACGCACTGCTGCTATACAGACTTCTGCAACAGCATCAACCTTCAGATTCCCAACGGTAGGAGTACAGGATAATTATACTACCATTCAAAAGTTTGGGGTAATTTTAATATCAGTTCATTCCTGTAATGTGCATTTTCCTCGTCTCTTTCAGGGATTCCTGAAGGTAAAGAGGGCAGTTGGGGTCCAGTAGAGCTGGTGGCAGTGATCGCAGGCCCAGTCTTCCTCTTTTGCTTGGTTCTTATCGTGGGAGTGCTCGTTTTCCAGTACCACCAAAGGAACTATAACCACCGGCAGCGACTCGACGTTGAGGATCCGTCTTGTGATCATCTGTACTTGGCCAAAGACAAGACCTTACAGGATCTCATCTTTGATCTGTCCACCTCTGGTTCAGGATCTGGTAAGCCGCATCTTTTATTCTTCTCTGGCATATCTTGACAAGTGTTTTGCTGGTGTGCTAATGTGTTTTCTCATTGCAGGTCTGCCCTTGTTTGTTCAGAGGACAGTGGCCAGGACAATTGTATTGCAGGAGATCATAGGTAAAGGTCGCTTTGGGGAAGTATGGAGGGGGAGATGGAGAGGAGGGGATGTGGCTGTGAAGATCTTCTCATCCAGAGAGGAACGCTCCTGGTTCCGTGAGGCTGAGATTTACCAGACCATCATGCTCCGTCATGAGAACATCTTAGGATTCATTGCTGCTGATAATAAAGGTAAGAAGATCTGGATATCTATCTGTCGGTCTGTCTAATATTTTTGTGGCTATATATATATATATATGAGAGTGATTTGTACCAATCCTTAAATATCTTTGCTTTTAATTTTTTGTCTCTGTTTCTTAGACAATGGCACATGGACACAGCTGTGGCTGGTGTCAGACTACCATGAACATGGCTCATTATTTGACTATCTCAACCACTACTCCGTTACAATCGAGGGAATGATTAAGTTATCACTTTCAGCAGCCAGCGGCCTGGCACATCTGCACATGGAGATCCTGGGAACGCAAGGTAATTATGAATAAATACATTTGCTTATATGAACTGTAATATCTCTCAAATCCTGTACTCACAAAACCGAACTAAACCATGATGGTGTCCTCCCACAGGGAAACCAGGCATTGCACATCGTGACCTGAAATCTAAAAACATCCTGGTGAAAAAGAACGGTACTTGTGCCATAGCAGATCTGGGGCTCGCTGTACGGCACGAGTCCATCACTGATACTATAGACATCGCCCCCAATCAGAGGGTTGGAACTAAAAGGTACCTCTACCTCCAGGCACTCTTACTATATTCTGTTAATGGCTGCTTATATGTAAATGTAACTATGAAGACTGCATTACTTAATGTGAGTTTATTTTGCCTTTTAGATATATGGCCCCAGAGGTACTAGATGAAACGATCAACATGAAGCATTTTGATTCTTTTAAGTGTGCTGATATCTACGCTTTGGGACTGGTATACTGGGAGATTGCGCGACGGTGTAATGCTGGAGGTGAGGAAAAAGGAGCTTGCAAAGCGCCTGACTAATGTTCCACCCACAGTGTCTTAACAAATGTAATTAATATCAGTGCTTTCACAGGCTGTAGGTGCCATAGAGCTCTGGGGTCTCACTTCAGTGCCTGAATAGTGATGTTTTTCAATTACAGATTTTTAAATTATTACATTTGTGAGTGAAAAGGTATGTAGAAACTGCCGTACAAAAGATTTTTTTTTTTTTTAACTTTTGCAATAATAACAGGATAAAGATACAGGAGAATTGTGAAAAAAAAAAAATACTGTTCCCACTTCACCCCCAACCACAACAAAAAAAGAAAAGGAGGGGGAAAAAAAGAGAAGAAAGGGAAAAGAAAATAAATTAAATTAAATGAACTAAAAAAAAGGGTAATAAAAAAACACTCAATACATGGTGTTAAATTAATCAAAAGGACATTTTTATAATATTACAAAAGATTTCCGTTTTAAATAAATGCTGTTTTCTTGAACTATTCATCAATAAATCCCGAAGATAAAAGTATCATGGTTGCCACAAAAATATTAGTCAGCATGATGGTTTAAAACATTGCTCATAATAAGAAATGGTTTTTGAGCTGCAAATCAGCATATTTCTGAAGGATCGTGTGACGCTGAAGCCTGGAGTAATGGCTTGAGTTATTTCAAATTTTAAAGGTGCCCAAGAACGCTTTTTCACAAGATGTAATATAAGTCTAAGGTGTCCCCTGAATGTGTCTGTGAAGTTTCAGCTCAAAATACCCCATAGATTTTTTTTTTTTTTAATTAATTTTTTTAACTGCCTATTTTGGGGCATCATTAACTATACACTGATTTTGGCAGCACGTCGCCCCTTTAATTCGCATGCTCCCTGCCACACGAGCTCTCGACTATATTACAGTGCATTTACAAAGTTCAAACAGCTAATATAACCCTCAAATGGATCTTTACAAGATGTTCATCATGCATGCTGTATGCATGCTTCGAATTATGTGAGTAAAGTATTTATTTTGATGTTTACGTTTGATTCTGTATGAGTTTGAGGCTATATGCTCCGTGGCTAACGGCTAATGCTACACTGTTGGAGAGATTTATAAAGAATGAAGTTGTGTTTATGAATTATACAGACTGCACGTGTTTAAAAATTAAAATAGTGACGGCTCTTGTCTCCGTGAATACAGTAAAAAATGATGGTAACTTTAACCACATTTAACAGTACATTAGCAACATGCTAATGAAACATTTAGAAAGACAATTTACAAATATCACTAAAAATATCATGTTATCATGGATCATGTCAATTATTATTGCTCCATCTGCCATTTTTCGCTGTTGTTCTTGCTTGCTTACCTTGTCTGTGCACAGATCCAGACGTTAATACTGCCTTTCCTTGTCTAATGCCTTGAACATGGGCTGACATATATGCAAATATTGGGGTCATATATATTAATGATCCCGACTGTTACGTAACAGTCGGTGTTATGTTGAGATCCGCGTCTTTTCCGGAAGTCTTTTAAACAAATGAGATTTACATAAGAAGGAGGAAGCAATGGGGTTTGAAACTCAATGTATGTCTTTTCCATGTACTAAACTCTTGTTATTTAACTATGCCGAGGTAAATTCAAATTTTGATTCTAGGGCACCTTTAATATTTCACAATATTACTGTTTTACTGTATTTTGGATCAAATAAATACATCCTTGGTGAGCGTAAGAGAGCAAAAACAAAAATTCCTACTGACATAGCTTGGTTATTGATATTAGCAACTTTAGACGTTAGACAAAAATGTTTTATCTCAGTTAGAGATTAAATATTTGGAAGGTCGATTGACTGAAACGTAATTTTGTATTGAAGCATGTGTGGGATTTATAGACCTACATTTTTTCGAGTTTATATTGGACTTCTCCAATGCATCTATGAATGATTAGGCTGTGTAAGGCACAATATTTTCTATTTAGAGATTAAAAATGTATCATAGAGCAGTTATTTTCTCCTTGGGAATGGGAATTCTGAAATATTTTGTTATATATGTTATATAAGCTAAATAATATAGATATAGATGCATTGAGCCATTCAACATTAATCCTGTACCTATCTTCTCAGGCATTCATGAAGATTACCAGCTTCCCTACTACGATTTGGTGCCCTCAGATCCATCCATAGAAGAGATGAGGAAGGTAGTTTGTGACCAGAGACTACGGCCCAATGTGCCCAACTGGTGGCAGAGCTACGAGGTATAAAACTTCTACCGGTCATCTTTGCAGCTTATTATGCCCAAGACAATCCCACTCATCTGATTGACATTGGCAGTAATCATCAAACCACAGTTTGTTGTCAATACTTGACTTTTAGTGCGGGTACATGTGAAAATGAAGATAATAGTAGACCATAATAAGAAAGAAATACTCAAATAATGGCGCAGCATTCACCACAAACATGCTTGCCAATTTTAAAAGAGTGCAATATGCTTTAGGCGTGCCATCTTGAGTCTGTTCCATGGTTTAATTAAATTCAGCTGTTATTCACAGGCATACTTTTGAGAAGGGCTGGAAAACTCATTTTTATTTGGATTTTCTCTCCATAGGCGCTGAGAGTGATGGGGAAGATCATGCGGGAGTGTTGGTATGCCAACGGAGCGGCGCGGCTTACGGCTCTGCGGATTAAGAAGACTCTCTCGCAACTCAGCGTCCAAGAAGACGTTAAGATCTGAAACACGTGGGACGCTGCAGATCCCCGCAGAGACGCACAAGCGAATAAAGACTTAAGCCAAAAGCAGCCTGCCAGTTTTAGCCCTGTTTTGAACCTTCTAAAGTTGTGACGAGGCCTACCTCACCATCTTAGACGAAACTACTGAGTGTGAGTCCATCCCAGCCCTTTACCATTTCTCCAACATCAATGTTCCCAATCATGGATGAGCCTCCAACCGCTGATATCAGCACAACCTCCCTCCATGGACCTATTGTTGTTGAATTTTTTTGTTTTTGGCAGGAAGAATGACAATTGAACTGTGACAGGCATTTTGATTTTATCATTGTTTTTATTTCACCACTTTTGTCCAAAATGGACATTTTAAAAGAATGTTTCGATTTGATTTTTTTCATCCTCATTCACTAATACACCATATGTCATATTCCAGCGTCAATCTACGATTATATATAGTGCTCTACTGCTGTTGTGAGAATGTGAAAAAACGTGGATAACACTGTCTCCTGTTATGACTAGCAATTCATGTACAAAAATGTGTAGCAAAGCGGACAGACCATGACTGTGTGACAAAGTGGCATTGCAGTTCTCTGTTCCTGTGGAAGAAATGAAAAACTCCAGATCATTTACTCCAGTAAAAATCAGCCTGCTTATTTATCTTTCTTCAGGCTGTGTTTGTTAAAAACTCAGTCCATCAGTGTGGTTTTGGGTTCGAATGCTTTTCAATGTTCACAGGGAGTGTGTGCGTGTGTGTGCATGTATTTGTTTTATTTAACTGTTTTCAGGTTCTTAAAATCAGTGTTGTGATTACTGAATGCATTGTAGGATGATTGCTCATGTTTAGTCCTGTTATCTGACAGCATTCTAAGAAAATGAGCAATTTTTGTCATAAGGAAAGTCATTACCACTTGTATGCTTTTTAAAATTCAACTCTTATTTTAATGGGATTGTTTAGTATGTTGTATTCCTATTATTCTGGGATGTTGGCATGTTAAACTGCACTGTTGTTATTTGTTTGCAGTCGGTGTCCTATTGGGGATTTAGTAGTTAGTACCACTTCAGAAAACACACATGTAAAGTATTGAAGTAAAATAATGCATCTCTCTATTTGCCTGCATTGTAACATTTATATTGCTCTGCTTTGCCTTGCATTGAAGAGTTGTCATTTTAGTTTAATTTAAAAATACTACTGAATATTTCCTTCTCATATTTACATTTGGGGTTTGCCAAGACCACACGTTGGACACGGCGACATTGCATCACTAGCACTAGAATACCAACTTCACTCCTTAATCCATCCTTTATTAACTCGAACCACAGTCAAAAACCTACAGGTGTTCTGATTGGTTAACTGGAATCTATGGGATATGTATAATAGTAGGTGTGAAAAATGACTAGATTAGCTTTGGCATTAATGGTCTGAAATGCTTGTGGATGTGAACAAGGGTCCTGTATATGATGTGTAACTTTTGCAGGCTCTGTTACAGTCCATTTCTGATTGACCTATGCATTTTATATTTTCAAGGTCATATTCTATGAATCTGCTCTGCGTAGCTGGAAAATGTTTAATGACGGTAGCATGATTCAGTCGAGTCGAGTGACGTCGAGAATGCCTAAATTAATAATTATGACTGACTTTTGTTATACCATGGTGCTCTACATTATACACTGGGAATTCTGTCCTTAGAAATGTAAAGGCTAATTTGTTCCACTATTTATATTGTGCTTATTTTTTTCTCACAACTTGGATTTTGCAGTTGTTTGTAAAACATGTACTTTAACTTGTGCTTAAGACTTGAGGAAAGGCATTTGGATGATTCTGAATGACACTCGTTTCAGACTGTAGTTACTGCCGCTTTGTGGAGGCAGTTTAGTATAAATTCCCTGACATGTTTGTCCATTTTAGTCTTGATAATAAGAGTTCAGACTAGGTAGACAACGCTTTTGGTCAGATGCATACAAGTTCTTGATCCTAAGGTTCCATGTGTATATTAAACATGATGGGAAAAAAAATCCACTTTTGGGTTAGTTAACAATGTACATAAACGGTATACAGTAATAAATCCTTTTTCTTATTTCTGTTTCATTGACTCTTTCCAATAGCTTAATTTAGAATATTTGTATAATAGCCTATAAAAAATAAGAGTTTATACATGCTTCAAATTTGACAACATAGGAAAATTTATATTTAAAATGCATTTTATTTTTCTTTACAAGAAATAAAGCAGACAAAGAAATAAATGGAGGGCTGGGAAGGAAGGGGACAGCTGTATATAAAGAGATGCAACCTCTGACGTCGAAAAATATGTACAATTCAAAATTATATCCATACAAAACATGCCACATACAATAAAAATGACCATTTTATTCATCTTCCCTAAAAGTAGCTCTGCTGTACAGTTGCAGCATCTTTTTTAAAAAGTAGATCAGGTTGAAAACCAAAATCAGGATCTATTTATTTATTTAATTACAACACGTGTAGAGAGCTTAAATTAAGAGATTTCAAAAGAACAAAGGGGGCAAGAGTTACTCAGGCTAAAATCCAGTGAGCGTCTTTATTAACAGACTACCCTTAAAAGAACCAATGCTAGTTCAGAGGATGTATAAATAAAATAATGCTGAGTGCAATTCACATGTAATTAATGGAGATATTTTCGATTAATGAAGTCATACCATTCTACGGCTATGCAGCCTTTTCATAAGTCATATAAAACATTCACTTCTACAGGGAGGGGAGGGGAAAAAAACAATAGGACACGAATCAAAAACAGTATCATCTTGGGAACTTCAAGATTTTCCATTTACTGTATATACTAATTAAACTGTCACTGATTCAAGGACAGGGTTCAGTAATTCACAAGCAGTAGCATAAATAAAAGAAATATACGTGAACAATATTACATAAATACACAAATGCTATGCACCATTTTACTGCCGTTTCTTTCAAAAAAGAAAAAAAAAAATCTATTTCAATGAAGAAGAACCTTTGCATGAATCCCATCTTAAATGTTTGTCTCATTCACCACAACCACTCTTCCAAATTTCATTGGTGAAGACAAGAGAAACATCACACCTTTAATATGTATATGGTCTTGTAGAAAAAAAAAAAAAAAAAAAAAACCCAAAAAAAAAAAAAAAAAAAAAAAAAAAAAAAAAAAAAAAGTTAAATGCAAAAACACTCTGGTTCATATACATAAAGATATTACTTAGTTTGCCATTTTACATATATTTATAGATATATACACATTTAGTTTTCTGATAAAATGATATCCAGTGGTTGCTTTTTTCATGAATTTTATTTCTCTACAATTTTGAATTTGATTAAAAAGGGGCTGGATAAAGAGTTTAGGCCCCTATTATGTACAGTTTATACATTTTGCATTTATTCTTAACGTGAGGTCATAAGTCAGGGGAGAAAGGAACAAAGTAGCATGGGCTATGTGGAGACTTTGTTCAACTCCCTTCTTTGAAATTCAACTGTTTTTTTTTTTTTTTTACTGTTTTAAATTACTTTAATATAAAAGAAAATAGAAATGCCCTTTTTAAGTCTTCCTCCATCACTGCGTCAAGCCTGTAGACTGTGCTACCACTATCAAACCACGATACATAGATTAGATACAACCGGCCATCAGCAGGCAGAGAAAGACTCACTACAGTAAGTTTACAACAGTCCACTATCACAGAAGGGAAGAGGCTTACACCTAAGGGTCCTGGTTGGAGTGATGAGATCCGAATGGAGATCTAATGAACGCAGGATGTAAGGATTCAAGATGGGAAAACATATCAAATGCAGTGGCAGTCTTGCATCACTAGTTTTATTTGCCCTATAACCTTTCAAATTGCATCAACGTGGATCTGCACTGTGGCCCTTTCTCATTATTTGCTCCAGCGTTAAGAATGCGAGAGGATCCGGATGAGCGTTTCTACACTAAAAACATGATCTGCACGTGCTGACGCAGCTACATGATATCTACAGTCAGAAAAAGGTGGCCTACGAGACACCCGTTTGAGTTTTGATTGCTCTATGTAATGCATCGTTATATCGTAAGTCATATACTGTATCTCATTTGTATAATCAAATCAAAAAGAGTTGCACTGGCTCACTATTGTAATCATCAGAAAGCAAAATATAGATAGGAGCAAACCTGCTGCTTAAGTTTCCCTGCTTACCCGAGAAGGCAATTGCCATGGACACATTCCTGCCTTCCCCTTTCCACAGTAGCACTTAACAGTTTAATACAAAGCAGTGACGTCCCACAAACTCAATGAGGTAGACTGGGTGAAATAAACCCACCTTTTAACTCAATATAATAAAACATCTGGTGCCTTTCGAGCCACAGGCCAATAGTATTTCGACGTTATATCTCATCACAGTTCTAAGCAGAGCCACTCCAGGATTGTCTTGCCAATGTCCATGATTTTCATTGATGATTTGATGGGAGAGCGTTCGTGTGGGGTGATAGAAAGGGTGGGTAGCGGAAAGGATAGGTCCAAGCTAAATTGTACTAGTTCATTTTTGAGTACTTACATGGCTTTAATCAAACATCTTCACTGAGTTCTAGTCTAAGAGTATTGATATGCTATAGCTTCAGTTATTTTGGTAGATGTCGAAGGGATCGATTGCAGCCAGAGTCAGCTTATTGTAGGAGGAAACAGTGGAAGTGCTTTTGGCAGAGGTGAATTTTTTTAATCAACACGAAAGATTCAAGCAGGTCCAATACCATCGAGCTCATCTGTAAAAGGTTGTGGCATCAAAAGTTTACTCTTCAAAGCTTTGGCTCTTGTTGTGAATAACAAAGTCTTGTCTTTCAGGTGACTGAGAGTGAACTTTTCTTCCTCGATTCAGAGCAGCTTATTAACTGGATAGTAAGAATATAACAGGCTTTGGCGCAGGAGTGTTCTGGCACCAGGGAACCAAAGACGGGTCGGACTCTTTCTCTGTCCCTGTTAGTTCATCCACTTTCTACAATTCCAGGCTCCACAATGGCAGGGGATCTTGTGCTGATCGTCCTCGAAGTCAAACTGATAGTCATACGTCAGCTAAAACAGATTGAGAGAGGACAACACGGAGCATTATACTGGGGGAACAGCACTGAGAGCACTGCCAAACGAAAAAAGCCTACTCTAACCTACCTCTTCACCCTTCGGGATCCTGCGACTAGAAATGATGATGATCTTGTCCTCTTTGTCAAATGTCACCACTTCCGCGACACAGTTGGGTGCACAAGAATGATTGACATAACTAGGGAGACAAAGAAATCATAAACTAAGACCCAAACACCAAACATTTGAATTGCAAGAATAGCACAGGAAGTTTGATCTTACCGGGCAGGACCACCAGTTAAGGTGGCATCAATCACATGCTCGTTATTGATTCGAAACATGTAGATCCCGCGGTTCTGATTGAAGAAATCAAAGAAGTTAAAAAAATTAAAACTAGAGAAAAAAATATGGCGGAAACTTGACATCTACCAACCTGCTCCTCGTAAATCTTCTCTCTGCGATTTGCCACCTCGTTGCGAATGATGGTGCCAATGTACTCAATGACCATGGTGTGTTTTTCAAGGTCTTTAGCAGCGTAGAGACCCAGTCCTTGAATGCGAGAACGGGCCAGGTACACATTGTTTTTCCACTCTGTCTTCAGTCGACGGTATTGAGAAGATTTGGAATGAACAAACTGCTTGCTGTACGGGGTGTTAATTTCCCCTGTAAATGTGCTCTGATAGGCTTTGGACATACTCGTGCTGTTCAGAGTATGAGGCCTGAGAAGCAGGATAAAATTACATTAGATCCTTACAATCACTTTCCATACTTAAAAGAGTCTTAAATCAGTTGACACATGAGGAAGCTAAAGTCTTCCATTTCTTTTGTTCATTACCGTTTGCAGTGGGTGAGAATTTTGGGTTCTGATCGTGCACAGCCTGTAGGATTTATCATGAGGGGAAGCTCCATGAGAGGATGCCGGCCATATCGGAACGTATAATTCTGACAGTTTTCCACACCAGGAAGCTGCAGGACATAAGCAAGCGGTGAAAATTGGATTATACTGTTAATAATTATAACCAAGATATTTATGCAAAATGCTTTTAATAGGGATGGGAATTTAACATCCTGGTTCCAACTCTTCAATGATTCCAGTCCATTTTTTTTTATGGCTTAGGCCACGTACACACTGCAGCTAAATTCGGTTGTCAGTTCACCTTTTAGTGCTTAATCGCGTTCTGTACACACACAGTTCAGTAAAATACGGGAGTGACAACTGCATTCTACAACTGTGTTATCTCGTAAAAAATACAGGTAGTGACAACCGCATTTACAGAAATTCTATGCAGTGTGTACGGAACCGAACTGAACAACTAGTTGTTCATGAGGTTAACATGCATAGGAGATGTGTCTCTCTTCTGTATGCGCGGTGAATTACAGGGAAAGCACGAGCCTTGACCCATTCGTGTTGCCAGATCTTGCTAGAAAAATCTGCGAACAAGAACAAGCCTATAATAAACCAAAATAAATCCAAACGCTTTATGCTGAAAATAAAAACAAAATATCGAGACTCGTGTTTGCTCACTTGAAAAACTCCATAAACACGGTCAAACAGGCTGTACAAAACACAACGCCTCCGTTGACTGTTTAGTAAAAGACTAGTAAAAGTCTCTTAAAAGGAACTTTGGTTTAGTTAAATTGCTGAAAATAATGAGTGTTTTGTCACTGTAACATGGTACTGTATTTGGTCACAATGACGGATACCAAACACGAGACACCAGAACGTCGCTATGGTTTCCAAGCTGTCAATCATTGGAGTTTCGAGAATGAGTCTTGTTCTGTACACGCATGTAACGATAATTAAGGGGATTCACTCCCGCATTTAAATGCGGTTGTCACTCCTGAAACTTACAGTGTGTACGTGGCCTTAAGGAATAAATATTTGGAAAAAAGAAATGCAATTGGACAAATTAGATATTTTCAACAGCAGAAAAATGTAAATACAGAAAATGATTAGATCATGTAAAAAAAAAGAAAAGAAGCTTTTTTAGAGGCAACATAAACGTAATCCAATAATTGACCTTAACTTTGCATTAAACAATGGTAAAATTGTAGCAACATTTCATTCATTTTTAAATATTACTGACAAAACAATGTTTATCTTCAACCACATGTTGAGGTGTCGCTGATGCAGAAAACTCAGAGCACTCTTAATGTTATTTGTCAAGTTATATTAACTGAATGATGTTCATTTCTGTTAACGGTTCAGAATAAATACCAGTTCTCGGATCCCAACCATACTTATTTCTTACCGATTCAGTGATTCGCATCACTGCATGGACAGTAAGTCCATACATTTCTTCTCCCTTGACATGCTCGGTGAAGAGTTTCAGCATGGCAGCTTCATCACGCAGCTTGGCAACCTGCTGCACAATCTTGCACCAGATGCCTGAAGAGCAGTGGCATGCCATTAGCATGATGTGGCAAGATGAATCATTCCATCAGGATTACATTTATAGTCATTTAAGAAAATTAAACTTAGATTCACATACCATCTGGTGTGGCGTCTCGGAAGTGCAGGTCTTCATACCCATGCTCTAGGACACGCACTTCAAACAGAGGTCTGCCATCCTGCTCACTAATGCGACAACGGTAGCGACATCTGCGGTTTGGCACGCGAGTGCTCCAGTAAATTCGTGTGGCCTCGTAGCCCACTGGAAAGATAGCAGTGGGTGAGTGAAACACAGCCATCTGAGAGGGCAAGAGCTGGCCGACAGCATGGAAGATGAGCCCGCCAACACGGAACATGTGAATGCGGTCGCCACGTTGCAGGATGCTTGCAATCTGCTTCACCTCATCTCGCTCGATGTAGACACGTCGAAAAACAGCAAAACTGCTAAGCTCCTCTTCACTGGGGCCTTTAAGTTTGTGCTGGGTGCAGAGCATAGTTTTGTCTTTGAAAAACATGCAACGTGCCCGAATGGCACAGGCAAAATGATAAACATTTGGGCAGCGCAAACGGTTGCAGCTATTAGTTGCACCCGTCTTCTGACAGTAGGCACAGCGGGTGCGCAGTCCACGCCGAAGAGCAACCTCCACGTTAATAAGTGCACCGCCCTGGGTCTCGTACACCTCAGTAGACCAAAGAGCACAGTTAAGATGCACCCACAGATCGACATCGATGTTAAGCAGACGTGCAGGACCATCTGTGGCACCATCTCCTTCCTCGTGGCAGAAACAGCATTTGCGCTTGTCTCGGGGCAGCTTGTCTGGTTTAAGAGTAATGCGGAGGCGCTCCATGAGCTCTGAAACTTCACGGCTGTTCTCTTTCTTAGACCCACCCTTGCGAATAGTGATTACTATCTGGAGACGCTTCCACCGCAGACCCTTCCATTTTTTGACCTTGGGTCGTTCTTCTTCTTCATCAGAAAGAGTCCTGCTACGGTGTTTGATGGGTTTGAGGGACATCTCTATTGTGGGGGAGTCTAGAGGAGGAGAACTGGCTGGAGCAGAAGGTTGTTCTTCTGTTGGAGCAGCTAGGGGGAGGACCACTGGATCCTGAGATTCAGACTCCACAGTAACAGGGGAGCTGTGAGCCTCCAGTTTAACTATAGGGTCAGTTTTGACAGGATCACTCGGGCTTGCTGAAGGGGATGATGTAGTCTGAACAGGTGCATCTGGTTCAGGTTTGGGCTCAGGTTGAGTGATGTTTTCTGGCTCAGCTACAGCAGATGATGGTTGTGGAGGTGGGGATGGTGATGGAGGTGGAGATACCTCAACAGGAATAACAGGCAAGTGGCGCACATCCAAGTCTGAAACATTTGTCATGTAACAGTGCTGAGCAGGTCTATCTTCTTGCTCTTGGCATTCCTGCAAAAGAGTGAAAATGTCAGAAGATATTAAAAATGTAATGTACCTCTTAAAAGTGAGAAGACATTTAGAGAAACTAATTCTCAGAAAGCTGACCTGTTTGATAAGAGCTAGAATATCGACTTGTTTTCTCAGAGTACACCCTGGGAGGGAAACGTCAAACTGCCTAAGCCACTCTGCATCATTGCTTACAGAAGGGTCTGTCTTCATACCTGGAAAAAAACAAAAAAAAAACATTCAGCTTTAGAAATACCAAAAAGCTAAAACATACTTTGAGAATAATGTTGAAAGGCAACTTGAGCGCATTACCTGGGTTGGAAGAGTCAGGTACTTTCCCAGGTCCAACACCTGCTCTACCAGGACTCTGGGGAAAAGCCACCTCATAAGAACTTGGCATTCGTATTTGCAGCAGTTGGGCAACAGTCAACATCACTGTGTTGAGATTCTGTTGAAAAGAAAAGAAAACAGTACTTAAACTTTGTCACATGAAATTGCGGAGTAAATTTGAGGTTATGGATGGGTTAAGACATTAAGAGACTTAAATACCTTTGCTGCAGCTGATGAAAGCATGAAGGTTACAGACACTTCATTGCTTTTAGTTTTGTCCCACTGGCTAGATGAGGCTACAACTTTTCCATCCACTGACTCGAAAGGTTTTGTCTCTGAGAAACCTGTATATTAGGTGAGGTCAGTCAATCATAAAAGATTCAAGCAAACAAATTAATATCATTTCCAAACAGTGACACATACTGGGGATGGCAGAACGAGGAATAATGGGGATGACAGGAGAGATGGCCCTCTCAACCTCCTCCTCTTTGGGATCCAACAGATGGGGGAAGCGTGTTGTCTCATCACCTAGTTGGCTTTCAGGTGAGGATGCAGGCACAATGCTATCTGGAGCATCACTGTCATCATCGCTCTCCATCCTGAGTTGAAAGAATCCATTAGTGCGCTGACATATGCAGAAGTTTATGATTAGTTGTTCATACTGTATTATATTTGGCAATTTACCGTATATCTTCGTTTTGGTTGTGAGGTGGAGTGGGGAGAGCTGCTAGTATGTCTACACTCTTTACTTCCTCTGGAACAGAACCTTCAATACAAGATTTAAATTTTAGGACTCTGTGCAAAAACTGTAAAGTCATACTGGCTCACTAATGAATCTGAATCAATGTAACGTCTTACCAATGGTATCTTCTGATGCCTCTGTCTCTTTTTGACTTTCTGCTATTTCCTCTACAGGTGTCACTCCATTTAGAAGTTTGTGCTGCACCGAAGGTGGAGGAGTTGGGGGAAGTGATGATGGTGGAGTTGGAGGATTGCTGAGGTTGTTCTAAAGGAAAAAGCAGCAAAGATCATTTACAAAATATGGAGATTTAAGTGTAGTTAAGTGAAATTACTGAAAAAGGAATGGAAAAGTGTTGCAGTTGTTGCAATCTGGTTTCATCTTAAGAACTTGCAACAGTTTTTGGAATTACTAGAATGAGGAATACACACAGAGCCAATCCAGTCTTCTGTAGGGTTCATGGTTAAACTGAAAATGCCAAATGATAGTGTACCTTTGTAAGAAGCTGGGAATAGTAGTCTGGAATATTGTCCAGGATAGCATTTCCAAATGAGCCTTTCAACTGGGTCTTGGCATTGGCTGGGCTGCTGCCAAAGGGAGCAAACAAATCCAGACTAGCAGTAATGGAGGGCTCCATCAAAGGAAGAAGAGAAAGACCCTGTAGGTCAACCATAATTGAACAATGATTTAATATCATGATATTAATGCAAAATGTTCATAGCCATGCATTACTCAAAACAGGATGCAAAGATTCAAAAAGGTAATGCCACAAACCTGTTTCAGCTGCTTCATTATTGCCTCAGTTTTTCCAACTTCTTCTTTTTTGGTTTTCTTTCTAGAGTTTGGCCCACGCTCTCCAGCTTTTGTGGTACGTTTGGCCTTGACTATTGGAGTTCTCTTTGTGAGTGACTGCAGATCCTAAAAATAGTATCAGATAAGTATTAGACGCTCAAGTTCATAAAACATTTGCATAATGAAAGGACTTCCTTGGCCTACCTCCATATTGCGTGGAGTTCCTTGAAGCTTTTGCTCCAGCATTGCTAGCTTGCTATTGATGTGACCATTTATCTCATTATGAATACCATCTGAAGGCCTTTGAGATGCCAGTTGTAAGTTTTTGGTTCGAAGGAGTTTCTGTAGTAGCTGTTGGCCAGTCTCTGTCCTTTGAATTTGGGATCCAAGATCTCCTGCTTGATTTCTAGGGCCCAGAGCAGAGTTCGAAATAGCAGTGGCACTGACTGTCTCTCCAGAAATTTCTCTCTTTATGCCATCAGAATGGGCCTCTACACTACCGCCTGTGTCACACTGGATTTCACGTGGTTCCTGTTTGATGTTTTGCAGCGTCATCTTGCACATTTCATTGGGCAATGGCTGAGACATATGACCCTCAGATACTTGGGCAGCAGTTGGTGTTTGGTGTGGGTTGGGTGCTGACTGAGGAGATGGACCATTGAGTGTTAAAGAAGCAGAAAGAGCTTCAGTATTGGGACTCTGAGTCTTCATATTTGGAGATCTCAGAGGTGAAGCGACTGATCCCCCTGTCTGGCTAAAGGGGCTACCCTTTCCTACAATACCATCTGGCCTTGAAGGCGAAGACAAGTGACTGGAGAGTGACAGGTTGCCTGTCTCGGGTTTATTTAAAGATGCTGGGCTTGAACCAGGTTCTGGAACAGAGGACCCTGCAGGTGAACCTGCATGAGAAGGAGAGGCTTGAAAGGGGCTCAGTGCTGTTGCCACATGGGACTGTTGTTGCTGAAGATGCTGTGGTCCTGGTGGAGTCTGAGACATTCTCATAAGCCTTTGCTGATTAGAAAGCGGGCTTCCAGGAGAACCCTGACCCACTAACTGGCGAGGAGACATTGGTCTAGCCATATGTCCAGGTGCTGTGGCACGTACCTGACCCAGTACTGTCCTGGGCACTTGACCTCTCATCATCTGATGATGATGTAGTTGTTGCTGTTGTAACATCTGCTGCTGCTGCTGGGCACTATTAATGTACTGAGGCAAAGGTCCTTGAGAAGGCTGTTGCATAGCCCCGGCAACACCTTGATGAAACTGTGTTGCCATACCAGATGGTTGTCCCATTGCTCCAGATTGCTGTTGAGGGCCAGCTGGACCGTGTTTGCCTGCCAATCCAAAGCGGTGCTGCTGTTGTTGTGTTTCAAGACCTGGAAGCCGTGGACCAACTGGTGGCCCCTGTGGGACCTGGGGACGCATTTGTCCCTGTGCCTGACCCTGCATTCTTAGCATCTGGCCTTGTTGTAGCTGTCGCTGGGCAATCATTGCCTGAATTTGCTGCAACTGTTGGCTGGGAGTCAGGTGACGCAGTTGGGGGTTCTGCGCAATGAAGGCCTGAATGTTAATAGGGGCACGTATTGGCCCTGCAGAAGCACCAGGCCTTGGTGTCATCATCATCTGCTGGCCTCTAGGAATGCCCATCTGTTGAGTCAGTAGAGCTTGCTGCTGTTGATTTGTAATGCCAGTCATTGTAGTTTGTGCCTGACCACTATTTTGGCCAAGCACATCTTGCGGTTGTTGTGCAGCAATCTGACCAGCTTGCTGCTGGGCCATAAAGCACATTTGCTGATCTTCCTGTTTTATTTGTATGGTGTTCTGGGTCTGAAGTCCAAGTTGCATCTGTTGTTGCTGTGGTTGTACTTTAAGATGTGTTCCAGTCTGCTGGTTGCCTACAAAACCATGTTGTTCAGTTGGTTGAGGCTGTGCTGTTGGCTGTTGACCCAGAAAAGCATGTGGTTGCTGGGGTTGTCCAACAACACAATGCTGATCTCCACTGGATCCCTGTTGTTGCATCTGAAGTGGTGTAGGAGGTCCACCCTGTTGGGGGGGTGTTTTCGGACTAAGTATTCCTCCATCTTTATGGGCAGGATTCTGAAGATCTTGGACACCTTGTTGCAAGCTCTCAGCAACGCCTTGGGCACTCCCTGATGGTGGAGTTTCTAAAGCTCTTTGTGGCTCAGAGGGACCAGCCTGTGGCGGTTGTTTCAATTGTGAGATTTGTTGCTGTTGAAGTTGAGCAAGGTTTTTCTGCTGCTGCTGTGACATGAGCATGCGCTGAGCCATTATACTCTGCTGTTGAGGTGTGAGCTGGGCTGGTGGGCCCCTAACAACATGCTGATCCATCAAACCCTGAGGTCTCTGAAGCTGCTGAACAATTTGTTGATTACCAACCATACCCTGTGGTTGGCCTGCCAGCATATTTGCAGTTTGGGTCATTGGCTGGCCCATGACATTATGTTGTGTCTGCCCAATAGCTTGGTTCCCCATCATACCTGGAGTCGTCTGAATTAACCCCTGCCGATTTTGCTGGTTATTAATTATTCCTTGTTGTAAGTTTGGTTGCTGCTGCCCCATATTGCCCATCAAAACTTGGGCTGGCTGGTTGCCTATGGCTCCAGGCTGCTGGTTCATTACACCAGGTTGCTGAGGTTGATGTGACATAGGCTGCTGCCCCATCATCAACTGTTGTTGTTGCTGCTGCTGCATTTTTTGGACCATTTGCATTCTATGCTGTAACTGTCGCTCCTGTAGAACTCTTGGATCTGGTCCTTGTGCTCCAGGGCCTTGTGGGAAAAAACCAGGAGGTGGGACTGGTTGCACAGTGCCAGCTGCAAGTGGGAGAGAAGGCTGGGCTCCACTAAAGGGTTGCATTTGTGGCATTCTAATTGGCATACCTCCTTGAGGCATCCCTGCTTGAGGTATCCCTCCAGGTGGTTGACCAATAATTGGTCCTCCTTGTTGGCCAATCATCATTTGTCCAGGTATCTTGGAAAGCATGTGGGGCGCCTGTGTAGAGGGCCCAGGAGCTAGTATGGAAGACCCTTGCTGATGCTGCTGTTGCTTACTTCGGTACTCTGCAATAAGATTGGTGTGCTCCTTCTGCTGTTTACGTACCTAGAAAAGAAAATTTCAAAGTTATGAACTGGATGACTTTAAAGGCATCAAAATCTTTCTAATTTGTTTGTAAAAAGATATTTTTCATACCTGGTCCAATTGTTTCTGGATTTTACTCTGTTCCTCAGTGACCAGTTTGAGCTTTTCAGCATCTGCTTCTGCAAATTCACGCCCAGCTTTCTTTGCAGTGCGCTGCTTGGCACAAAGAGCTTTACGGGATTTGCGATGCGCTCCAATTTGCTCTTCTAAGAACTTCAACTGCATTTGCAGCAACTGCTGGGTGTGCACCAGCCATTCTTCATATTGGTGCTGCTCAGCATCATCTGTTATGAGTGTGATAGGCCAAGAACATTAAAAGCATGAATTGAACTGTCTATAACCTGAATGCACAATGTGTGCCTGTGTACTTTGCACAATTTGTATATTTTCCACAATGCAACAAATATAGTGAGATTTCCATGTAATCAACTAGATTCTTAACTTGTCAAATGAGTTAAATTAGAATGTCCATTGTAATGTCTGACTGTTTTCTGCATTGCCAAAATCATGACTTTAAATTTGTTTACACAGGGAACATAATATCATAAAGGAGAGGGTAACAAAAGTAGTAAAGGGGTGGTTTGCTGCAAAAATAGAAATGTAAAACATACTGATGATGCCAAATTGTGGAGGATTCGGTCTAGTTTGAACCTGGTTGCTGCCTTCTCCATCCTGAAATAGAGGGATTATGTTTAAGATACTATATTAAATTATTAAAATAAATTTGAACTACACAAAAAAACCAAACCTACCTTGGAAGATCCAGGTGCAAGCTGAGCCTGAGAATCCTCATTTCCAGGGGCTGAAGTTAACCTCTGAGCCAAAAGAGATACTTGTTGCCTAAAGTTGAATAAAATTGAAACTGAATATGAAAAAGAACTGAAAGGGGTAATTCCATGGAAATGTCAACCAGCAAATTGGTTAGCAAGGAATAAAACCCCTACTAAATTATTAATTCAGATGTATATTACGGTATTAAAGAGCTATAAATGATTTAAGGAAATCAAAATGTATAATGCATAATGTATCCACCACATGAGGTATATACCATGAGGTGTTATTCAAATTATACAAAACAATTGGAGAGCCAATCTTTCTACTTTCTATGACTCTTACAGTGGTGTGAAAAAGTGTTGGCCCCCTTCCTGATTTTTTTTTTTTTTTTTTTTTTTTTGCATGTTTGTCACACTTTAATGTTTCAGATCAAACAAATTTAAATATTAATCAAAGATAACACAAGTAAACACAACATGCAGTTTTTAAATGAAGGCTATTATTAAGGGAAAACAAAATTCAAACCCACATGGCCCTGTGTGAAAAAGTGCTTGCCCCCTAAACCTAATAACTGGTTGGGCCACCCTTAGCAGCAACAACTGCAATCAAGCATTTGCGATAACTTGCAATTAGTCCGTTACAGCATTGTGGAGGAATTTTGGCCCACTCATCTTTGCAGAATTGTTGTAATTCAGCCACATTGGAGGATTTGAGCATGAACCGCCTTTTTAAGGTCATGCCACAGCATCTCAATAGGATTGAGGTCAGGACTTTGACTAGGCCACTCCAAAGTCTTAATTTAGTTTTTCTTCAGCCATTCTGTGGTGGACTTGCTGGTGTGTTCTGGATCATTGTCCCGCTGCAGAACCCAAGTTCGCTTTAGCTTGAGGTCACGAACAAAAGTACAAGCACTTTTTCACACAGGGCCATGTGGGTTTGGATTTTGTTTTCCCTTCATAATAAAAACCATAAAAAAAAAAAAAAAAACTGCGTGTTGTGTTTACTTGTGTTATCTTTGATTAATATTTAAATTTGTTTGATGATCTGAAACATTAAAGTGTGACAAAGATGCAAAAAAAATAAAAAAATCAGGAAGGGGGCCAACACTCGTTCACACCACTGTATATAATTGTGCATTTCAAAGTGTATTGCATCCCTCAAAATGTCAATTTTTGTCACATGTATAACAATTTCCTGATTTAAAATCTTGCCTATACCGTAATTTTTCCTGATACCTGGACTATCTACAAGTTTATTATCAAACATACAAATGGTACACACTCTAAAAAGTAACATTTCATATTTTCACTTTAAATTTTACATCCATAACACTAAAACTGATCAACAATACCAAAGTGTCTTAATAAAGACAAAAACAGTACCTATTTATTCCAGGTGGTACACCCATTGGATCTTGAGCCAACACCCTCTTAATTCCTTTCAACGCAACCATTTTAGCCTTCGCAATAGGATCCATTATGTCATCTGTCATGAATTTATCCAGCTCTGAGAAAAGATTATTTCCAAAAAAAATTAATTTTTTGGATAATAGAAAATGAGAATTATCAGTTGATGGAGCTCATTTCAACATACCTTTATCTGGGAAAAAGTTGCTGGCCAAGTTTTGCTGTTTAACTATATGTGGAGGTGGTGCTGTCTGTTGCTGAGGAGTAATACCAGGATGAATTCTGCCGGGCTGTCCACCTCGTAAAATGCCTTGCTGCTGTCCCATTGCTGCATTGGGAGGTGAAGGAATTGCAGCACCAATTAACCTCTGCTGCTGTTGTGGTAACACATGAGGTGGCCTAGGCACCATACCTGCTTGAGGCACAATGCCCTGTGATGGATGGTGGTGCTGTGGCATCATAATTTGATTTGGCCCCTGAGGAGGCTGTTGCTGATTCTGAATGCTGTGAAGTTGACTACCAATCCCTCCCTGTAGAGCACTTAAATGCTGCTGCTGTTGCTGTTTCTGAAGCTCCTTCTTTTCATGCTCTAAAAGATCTTGTATTAATAAAGGTAGTTCACTTGCTTCCAGTGAGCTTTCTACTTTGTCTAAATCTTCTGCTGTAGAGTGGTGGCCAGCATCTGGCAACCCAAGTGGATCATTACCCAGGTCTGGATGTGGTGCAGCTGGTGGAAAAGACAGTGTATCTGCTTGGCTGGGAAGAGGAAAAGGTATACCACCTAAACGGACGGTGTTCAAAGAAGCAGTTGCAGTCTCTGGTTGATTAGAGGCTTTTGTTCCACTGAGCAAAACCGACACAGTTTCACTGAGATCATCTTTAACCGAAGCTTGTCCTGACTGTGGTTGTTCAACCAATCCCTTGTCTTCAAGTTTTACAGAGGACAGTCTAATGGTATCAGATGACTCTACTTTTGGAGTATTGGTAGCAGATGAACTCTCAGTCTTTAAAGGTGGTTGAGTGGTAGTTGTGCGCGTGTCCTGGCAAGCTAAATCCACTCTTGGTTTCTCTTCAACCTTGATTTCTACATTAGCAGAAGACCCTGAAGGTCCTTCCCCCTCTGCTTCCACAAGTCGTAACTGGTCAGAAAAAACATCTTTGGGATCACCCTGATCAAGCTCAGGGTCAGTGTATGCCAGCAAATCAAATTCATCACTGTTGAGCAGATCATCCAAATGAGGATCATTGGTCTCAAGATTGTCGAGGTTTCCCAAATCATCATCGCCTTTATCAGGATCAAGGTCAAGAGTAGCAAGATCATCATCCTCCACTCCAGTTTCTGCCACTGTATCACCCAGCCCTTTGGAAGCAAAGGCATCCTCTAGGTCAGACTCAGGTAGGTCAACTGGATTTACAACAGTCTGTTGACCTACTATTGTACTTGTTTGAGGAAGCTGTTGAGAAGTAGTGTGAGAAATGGGCGTTTTAGGTGTAGTAGTTGGCACCTGCTGCGGCTGTAGTTGAGATTGAGGAGGGGGTACATTGCTTTGTTGTTGCATTAATAAGTCCATGCCACCCTGCTGCAACCCAAGTCTGGGATCACGCATCCCCTCCGCTGAAGCATCGAGAGATGGGGGCAAGTTCTGCTGAACAAAAGCAGCATTCATTTCCTGCTGTGGAAGAAACATGCGTGGTCTGGGTATAGACGCCCTTTGCATAAACTGAGGACCCAGTGGCATCCTCTGGGAATTATGCCTCAACTCTATAAACTGAGGTGGTGCTCCCGAAACATGGCTTTGTACAGCCTCTGCGCCAGTGCCTGTAACCCCTGTCAAAGGATTAGGGATGTTCTGCATGGACTGCATGTTGAGAGAATTATTGATGGGGGTATTAAGGTGCTGCCTGGGAACGGCTTCGATCATAGATGGTTGTGGGAACCTCCGTGGAGCACCTTGGTTTTGCCACTGTGCAGGAAATGGTGGGCGAGGATACATCCCCTGAGAAATATTGGGCCCAGCTTGCCTACATAAAAAGTGCAGATTATAAAAAGCTAATTGTAAAAGTAACATTTATAAGGACTGTGTAAAATCAAAACCAGTTGTATTTCTTCAGCTCATTGTACCTTAATGCACTGGGCTCCATAGTTGCTGGTGTCCCAGGAGGAGGTGGGCGGCAAAGCTTTTCATCCACTGCTCCCATTGGCATCCTGCTGCCAAGTGCTGCCTGAGCAACCACAGCTCTGTCCTGATGGATGTAAGGTGATGTTATGCTAACTAACAAAATACTTATGGTTGTTTGAGCTGCACAAATCAATCAAAATAAAACTGCAATCACAATATGGCATAGTGTGGTTATCAAATCACAAAGACTGCGATTTAGTTGGATAAATATAAATAAATGCGTCTCCCAAAACTCATCTCTACATGTGCTCTGAGATTGGGTCAATTTAAGTGTGCATTTGGGAATGCAACATGTGGCAAGCATGTTCCCAAACTTGAAATGAGAAGCTCCAACTATTGTCAACAAAAGAAGCTTTAGGGCATCCTGCAGTTTTTTGCCCAAATAAAAGCTTGCGTGGTTTAGTGTTTAAAAGTGAAGGAATTTCAATATTAGTATTGTAATTTTACAGTTTTATTAAAATATGTATTTTTTTAATAATATTTAGATATTTTAGTAATTTCTTTTAGTAATAATAGTTTTTTTTAGTCATGCTGTTATGTAACACTGTTTTGGGGCAAATTAAGTGGAGCTTAGTTTACAGTTTCATCAGATTCAGTAAATAACTTGCAATATTAAATCACTATAAATACCTGAGGGTAAGGAGGTGGTGCTCGCTGGCTTTTGTCTTGCTGAAAGGCTGACATTTCCCCACTTGGCCAATTCTGAGCAGGATTACTCACCACAGGTGCTTCCTTCTCTTGGCGAAGTGAGTTTCTCTGCATTTTTTGTCTTATCAAAAACTCTCTTAATCGTTGCCTCTGTGATACATAAAACAAAAAAGTAAAATTCAAATATACTTAATTCTACCCAAAACTCTGTAAATTTGAATGTCTAATTGGTGTTTACTTTACCTGTCTGTGCTTTTCTAACTCGGATGGACTAAGGCTCATGAGAGCTGGATCCTGTCCAGCTGACAGGTCTGACATATCCTGCGTCCCCGGCATGTTGGGTAAATGTGGAACATCTGTTGGCCGCACAGTTGTTTCTTGGTTTCCAGGTTGAAGTGCTATTCTTGAGTTAAAATCAGCACCCACTGGTTGCTTCAGGGATTGTGGCTGCTGGAGATGGACCTGAGCTTGCTGAGTAGTCATCATCTGCTGCTGGCCAACTACTTGTTGCTGGCCCATTTGAATCCCTACACCAGGACTGCAGCTGAAAGCAGGGGGTTTTCCAGAGAGCGGATCTGCTACTGAGGGTGAGCAGGGGGGTTGCTGGTTATGATGAGGTGAGCCTCTATAGGGGGAGTTACCTTCTGGTGCTACAGAAGATGGGCGAGGGGGTTTATGCAGTGAGGCAAAGGGATCTCTGGACTGAGGTCGTGAAGGTGGGCGGGAGTAAGGGTCAGGCGACTGGAAGCGTGGAGTAGCTGGCGACTGCACAGAATGCATATCATTGGAAATAGCTCCTGGTGTGAGAGGCGACTGAGAACTGCCTTGCGACTGAGGACTGGAAGGCAATCTTGAATATGTTTCTTGCTGAGGTGCAGGAAGCCTTTGGGGTACAGGAGAGGAGCCATCGCCCGACTGAGGTCGCGGTGTGAGAGGAGGCTGGGTGTAAGGGTCAGAGAACGTGGAGGGAGACTGGCGGTAGCTATCAGGAGGATGATTAGGAGAGGCACCTGGAGGGTGCGAAACAGACAAGCCACCTGCATCCCCCTGATGCATACGAGGTGTCATGGGGGCTTTGAATAACCCATCTCCAGAGTCTAAACTAGCAGGAGAACCAGAGCTTAGGTCTTGTCTGCCAAAAGAAGAACGTGGAGATGGGGCATTAAATTCTGCCCTATTTGGGCCCACCCCTGCAGGTGAAGAAGCTATTGCAGATGGAGATGAAGCATGATCTTGTCGGGCATGCTGGCCACGATAAGGATCACCACACTGTGTTGTATGAGGTGGTGAGAACATCTGCGAATCTCCAGGCCCACCAGGCCTAGGTCGAGGACTCTCCGGTGGACCTAAGGCCTCCTGAGAGGGCTGCTGAGGTTTGGGGACCTGCTGTTGTGATCTAAAAAATGGGTCAACCTGCTGGGCCCTACGAGGAGTCCCTGGTTGCATGTCAAGGGAGCCGAAACTGGCTGGCCGTCCCTGAGTAGCACCCTGTGAGCCAGGCATAGAATATCCTGAGGAAGAGGCTGGCAAGGGGCTGGAAGAAGGCTGCGAGTATGGGGTGGATGGCTGAGATTGAAGGTGCGGAGACTGAGAGGGAAGTTTAGAAAATGGGTCTGTCTGCAAATCAGCTGAGCATGGAGTCTTGAGGGGTCCATCGGGAAAAAAGGCTGAGGATGCAGAGTCTGGAGCATGGGGGTAAGGACTCTCAGCAGAGCTTGGCTGGGAGGAAGTGGATACAGAGCCTGAGGGTGGGGGAATTTGGAGGTGCAGATTGGGGCGCTCCCCTTTAATACGGCCAGGCTCAGTTTTGATAGGCCGACATACTTGACTCTCTGCCTGCTGGTGAGAAAAATAAAGAAAAATGTTTACAATTACAATGCAAACACATCAAATGATTTTAAATGCATTGAATGAGATGGTCACATACCTTCTGTGCCTTGTTTATTCTCTGAGCAGCCCTATTATCTTTGGCCTTTTGCTGAATGGATAAGGGACAAGTGGTAAACAAATGGAAACAGAACAAAGACAGTACTTTAAGAATTAAGTTACAGGTTCATACCAGCACCTACCAGATAAGGAACCTTGTCTGCAGCTGAAACCTTTCTCCAAATCTTCATTATTTGTTTGCAACGACTTGCCCAGTCTATGGAAAGAAAGGAAATAATGAAGCAGGCCTAACAAATCTTTAGCCATGTAAGACTTCCGTATTTTTAAGTTAAAGTGGAATTTGCAGGTACACATTTGAAAGTCAGTGTAATACTAACCAGGGTAGTCCTGTTTGAGACTAGGGAAGTTCATGTTAGCATATAATACAGGAGAGATGGTAGATAGATTTCCCAATTCCTCATCTTTCTCCCAACGCTGCAGACTGCGCTGATTATAGGAGAGGCCATCACCTTCCTGTTCAGTAGGAGTTGGAGGAGTAGAAGGGGTGGCTGGAGTGGATGGTGTTGCCCATGGACTTTCCTCATCCTGGTCTGGACTGAAAAGACCACCTCGATCACTGGAGATGAGAAACAAAGTACATTTAAAAGAGGTGAAATCCATAATCGGACAAAAGGGAGAAGGCAAAGAAAAAAGCTTACCGTATGTCGAAAAACGGGGACTGGGAGAGACCTGAAAAAGAGTCCATCATACCAGTTGAGGGGAGTGCACCAGATAAGGAAGCACCTGTAGTTAAATCATGGTGATTTTTTTTTTCATGGTGATACATGTATAACAAATCTAACTTATATAACATCCTGTGTGAAAAAAATTTGAAAGTAATTTCATATATAAAATTCTGCCCATACCTGGAAGGAGGTTTCTTTGAGGGAAACTACTTTGATTTGAATCACTCTCCTGAACAGGCTTAATGCTAGGCTGCAGCGGCCCACTCACAGAGCTACCCTCAGTGGGTCCAAGTACTTTGCGGAAGAACTGCTCAGAATCCTGACTTTCTAGTCCCAGAGGGAGATCTGGTGGGTGAAACGGTGGTCTTTTGAGTAATACAACCGTTCATGACACCAGGAACCTCATTTTTCTTGACAAAAGTATTTACCTTCATTCTTCTGTATGTCAGACCCCTGTGCACCTCCTGAGCTCTGATCCGTGTTGGAAAGTTGCCCAATTGCTCCTGGCCCTACTGCTAAAAAATGTCATGCAAGTAAAATATTATGTTAAGACAACATTCACAAAATATCAAACTAATACTTCAGCTTTGAAAATCCTACCTGCTCGATCACCTGGAGGCTTAGATCCTTCAACCTCTTGCTTTAGTTCCATAGGAAGACCAGTTGGCCTTACTGTGGACTCAGCTGTAAGAACAAAATTTAACAGACGTTTAAATTTATGCCACAACTAACTTTATTACTCTTAAACACTAGCATTGACGTAGTGCCTTACCTGGTTCTGAGGCTGTATTTCTGGCCCCATTTCCAGGGAGAGGAGGTCTCAGAATGCCCTGCGTATGTCTTTGGGGTGGAGGAGCAAGAAAAGCTCTCTTACTCTGATCGAGCAATGTCTTGCCAAAGAAAGCCTCCTGTAGGTATGCAGGAAACATGTCCTCCAACTTGCTCTTCTTTCTGCCCCTGCGCTTTTTGGCTTGCTCACCCTCTCCCTCTGCTGTCTTTGCCTCTGGGACATCGAGAGGTATATCAGGATGAGGTCCTACATGAATAAAAACTGACTGTTAAAATAACTGGAGTTATATGAATGTGTTGAATGCTTTGAGATCCTAAAAGATGTTGAGGCTAAAGGATAAAAAAAAATTAAAACAATTTATACTGCCTCAAAAACACCAACAAATGGTTTGCATGACACTGATCGGCCTAATTTAAGCAAATACGAAGTGTACTATGTTTAACTTCACTAAATTAAAAAGATAAAATTTTTTGACTTTGATATAAAATTTTCATGTTGAAAAGTCCATCAAATAACATTTTATTCTGAGAAGAATACCCTTACACATGCCAGATAATGACCATATAATGTTTATGTTAACTGTTCATATTTCCTGAGTGTTTTGATGCAAGGCATATAGAATATATTTCATAAAAAGGAACCGAAAGAGTTTTGTGGCCAATAAAGACTGACAAACCCAAGCAGTTAAGGCAGTTGCACCCACAGACATTTTTTAGTAGTTGGCAAGGAAATTAGCATTTTGATCACATCAGATTACAGCATAGTTTGTTGGAAAACTATACCGGAGTGCTCAAAACATTCCAAGACTCAACACTGATCCAACAAAACCCAACAAACATTAGATGCTGGGGCAATGTGAATGCCAATTTGGACACACTTGCCTTCCTCAAGTTTCGTTTCAGCTGCTTGACCTTCAGGAACAGCATCACCAGAGGCAGACAGACTCCTCCTCATTCGTGTGTGACACTTTCTTTGCCGGACCATGAACCCTCCAATCCCTACAAGTGAAAAATCAACAATTAACAATTTCTTTCAAAGCACAGAACACTGATACAGCTATTAGGAATCAAAACAGCTAGTGACCTGGTCTGTATGGTTTCCGCTTTCTCTTCTTCCCGTCATCAGTCTCTTCTACTCCTCCTTTGAGAGTTTCACAGTCAGCCATGCCCTCTATACCTCCATCTGTCCCAGTTTCTCTGTCCACTCCTCCATCCCTATCTGGGCTCCCAGGTGCTTCCAGCTTAGGCTCACATTCCATTGCTTCTGCACCTCCTATAGCAATTTCAGTTCTCAATATTTGCATTCACAATCACAGTGCATTACCACACTGATTTAACACAATGTTCCAGTAAAACAGCCTTCTTTAGAGAGTTCTTTAGCCATTTATATACACTGTACCAACCTTCACTTGCAACAAAGATAAAAAATAATTGGTCAACAGAGGATAAAAATTATTCATCTTAGTAATAAACTGACCTTTCCCCTCATCACCATCTGCATCGCCTTCTTTTAGCTCATCAATACACATGGTGCCCAGTCGGGACCGGCGCTGCCTGCGCTTGTGCAGGGGTGACATGGAGATGCTTCGCAATAAAGACATGCCAGTCTCTGTTAGCCAGACACCCTCCAGACGATAAAACTGTGGCTCTGAGCAAGTGGATGGCGAAACAGAGATAAAGTCAGATAAAAATAGCAAATAAATGAAAGCCAGACAACTAATTATCAAGCAGACACATACCTGGTTCTTTCATTTTGAAAGCCGACATCATAGGAGACTCCACTACGAGAGATACATAAAGGTTATTATTTAGTGAAATAGATGTAAAAATTTGAATTTCTAATCAAAACTATCATGAATCTCACCGATAGGCCTGGGGACATATGGAGTGCATGCTGTACAGGCAAAGCCTTCATCAGATGCTTGTTCAACCTCATCCTCAGTGTAAAGACTCTCACATACAGCATGAACCCATCTATGAAAGCAAAAAAAAGAGTCTCTTATGCTCACTAAGGCTTTTACAGTTAAAAAAAAAAAAAGGATATGAATGATATATGATATGATATGCATTAAGACAAACCATGTGCAAATTCAAAAGTCAGCACCATTGCTGAGTATTTTATGTTTGAAACTGCAGTAAACCAAAAACCCGCAGTTTGAAATCGGTGGTGTTTGTGACGTCACAGACTACCTTGTAACCAATCACAACAACGTGCCGGCAGGCTTTTGCATATCATTAACTATGACCGCTCTGAAGCAGGAAAGTCTCAAGAGAAGCCAGGTTATCCTGGTAAATTTTCTGTTGATATGAAAAATTGTGTCGAGCAGCACTATAGCAATATAGCGAGTCTATTACGATGTAATGATGAACTATATGCCTTTCTCCACTGAGGTTCTGAGTTGTTCAAAGCGTTTGTAAGGATACTGATTGTTAGAAGACAGCTGTCTGACTCTGTCTGAGATGAAGAACAGAAACAGTGTGTGTAACATTAGCAACACATTATTAGCTGTTTGATAACGTAGTCAAGCAAAAGGCTTTCATATTAATTCATATTAATTAATGACAGAACCGTCGCAAGGGCTGTGCCAAAGTAAAGTGACAGCTGACTTGAAGTAAAGTCAATAAAGTTCATGTTTTTGTCCTTCGAAATATTTTAATACATAGCTAAAACAATATTGCTCTGAGCGTGCGACCGTGATTCGTGTGCATATTCAGTCAGTGTGGCACGTCAAGCTCTGAGAGAGCTATTCAGTCCATTATAAATTCTGATTTTGGTCGCCTCTGGAATGGATCAAACCATAGATATTAGCCTACCTGATAACTTCAAGTAAATATGCTGGAAATCCGCGCTCATTCAAGGAGGTGTTAAGCTGTTAAACTGAATATACAAAGCGAAGCAAGCTTTTTTCTTAAATATCCACAAGTCACTATAGCAACACTGACTCTCCGAGCTGCCGCGAGCGAGTGGAGGCGGGGCTAATTTGCATATTCATTGATCCGTGTACATTAAATGAGGCAAGGGTGTAGAGTTACATTCAAGCTATTTTAAGGAATGAAGAAATTTTTTTCACTTGAATTTTTTTTAAAGTATGTCATTTTGGTGATCAAAGATGAGTTTTAAGGGATAAAATAATTGACTACAGGGGGACTTTAATATAATATATTGCAGTTACTGACCTGTCACAGTGCTGACACTGCAGAAGCAGCTCCTCCTCCATGAAGTTCTCCCGACACACAGGACATGTTACCAGGCTGGCACACGGGCCGCAGTGATTGTAGTTATTTTGCCACTCACAGTGGAACCCAGGGGAGCTAGCACCACACTGCATACAGCACACACACCTGAAGGGGGTAAACCAGTGGTTCGGTCACAATATTTTCTCTTTGGGCTCCCAACCGGCACATATAATCACTGTACGGAAGCAATGACATACCATTTGCACTTCCAGCCTCCCTTGGGCACAGTCTGTAAGGGTGGGTCCAAGCAATAAGTGTGATAGCTGACATCACAGTCGTCACAAAGCAGCAATCGGGCAGGATCTGAAGCCTTCCCGCACACCTCACACACAATACACTCAAGACAACGCCAGCCTTTTCTTAACATCATCTTGGTGATCTATAGAGGAGAAATCCAAATAAAGAAATAATGAGGATCTGTGTATAATGAGGGTCACCATACAGAATAGAGTTTAAAAAGCTTACCTTGCTGTTCACACAGTATGGATGATAACATTGTGCACACTGAGCACAGGCTAAAAGCTGGCCCTCCACACCTTGTCCAAAACTACCACACACTACACACATGTCCTGTAACACACACACAAAAAAAGAGACAAATCAAATTATTGTCACTTGTGACACTGAATTTTATAGGAAGTTGAAATAATAATGAAAGTTCGATTCGTACCTGCTGCAGGACAAACTTATCAGTGTTGGAGAAAAGTACCACAGTATTTTGCATGGTGTCATCTTCCTCCTCATCATCTTCTTTGCTAAGTCCAGTGTCTGCAGTCATGCTTAGCTGTAAATATTATAGATGCATTTAATTTAAACTTTTTTTTTTTATTCCTTGTCTAGCAAAAGAGGTAGTGGCTGTTTCAAGGATTTACAGTGCACTATGTTGGGATAGATGTCACAGTTACAAGATTTTACAGATTCCAGAGTTTAAAAGTTGTATTTTCATTAAGGACACAAACACTTTTTACAAGTCAGCATCTCCTAATTATGAGAATTCTGTAGAGAATTCATAAAGGGTTAGTTCATCCAAAAATGAAATTTATGTCATTAATTACTCATCCTCATGTCGTTGCACACCCATAAGACCTTCGTTCATCTTCGGAACACAAATTAAGATATTTTTGATAAAATCCGATGGCTCAGTGAGGCCTGCATCACCAGCAATAACACTCTCTTTTTCAATGCCCATAAAGCTACTAAAGACATATTTAAAACAGTTAATGTGAGTACAGTGGTTCAACCTTAATATTATGAAGTGACTAGAATACTTTTTGTGCACCAAAAATAACAAAATAGTGACTTTATTCAACAATATCTAGTGATGGGCGATTTCAAAACACTGCTTCATGAAGCTTTACGAATCGTTTGTTTCAAATCAGTGGTTCAGAGCGTGTATCAAACTGCCAGAGTCACGTGAACTATTGAAGTTTCAAAACACTTATGACGTAACGAAGCCTCGTTTGCTGAAATCATGGGATTTTGGCGCTCTGAACCACTGATTCGAAACAAATGATTTGTAAAGCTTCGAAGCTTCATGAAGCAGTGTTTTGAAATCGCCCATCACTAGATATTGTGGAATAAAGGCACTATTTTGTTATTTTTTTTACACAAAAAGTATTCTCGTCGCTTCATAATATTAAGGTTGAACCACTGTGGTCACATGAACTGTTTTAAATATGTTTTTAGTAGCTTTATGGGCATTGAAAGTGTAAATTAACTTGCTGGCAATGGAGGCCTCAGTGAGCCATCGGATTTCATCAAAAATATCTTAATTTGTGTTCCGAAGATGAACGAAGGTCTTACAGGTGTGGAACAACATGTGAGCAAGTAATTAATGACAGAATTTTCATTTTTGGGTGAACTAACCCTTTAAACAGTTACAAAATATAATTTAATGGCTAAATCAAAATTTAAATGCCACATTAAAAAATGAATAAAGATTAAGTAATCGGTGTTATTTCTGTACTATTTAAATAAACTATTACAGTATTTATAAAATTTTGAATTAGCTTTTAGTTTTATTTTTTAATTTTAGCTTAAGTTAATACTTTTGTTATGAGCTTTTGTCATTTGTTTTTAATTTTTAATTGTATTAACTGAAATAATAACTTTATTTAAGCTTTTAGGAACTTTATTACTTTAGCATTTTATTACTTAAACTCATTTCAGTTAGTTATATATAATATTTATATTTTATTTTGTATTTTATTATTTCCATTAATGAAAATGATTTTTAGTTAGTAACATGGGGTGTAAACATATAAGTTTACATTAAAATGAAATATGCCTTAAAACACTATTAAAGGAAGATCTTGCAGATGAAGTGAAGAGCTTACTATAAAGGCGTCTATGCAAGAGGCCATTGCTTTGAGACGTGACCGTCCACGACCTCTTCCACCACCACCACTGCCGCCACCACCACCTCGTGGCCGCCGTTTCCCTGGGAAACCACTGCCTCGGCCCTGAAGGACCAGAAGATAAATTTATGAGCATCAAACATAACTACTCTTGGACTAGTGGAGAACCAAAATTAATTCAGAAAAAGTTTAGAGACTGACATCCACCTGCTTTACCCGTGAGCGTCCTGGAGAACCCCTACGCTTCACTTTCTCCCCATCGGGCTTCAGTGGATCAAAAGGCAACGAGTCCTCAGTTTCGGTGAGCAGCGAATCAGAACGGGTCCTGCCAGCTGGCACCAGGCTGAGTTCCATGGACAGCATCTGAGAGTCTGCCTCAGCCGGCGAGCCAAGGAAACCACTGCTGCTCTCGTCACCGTGGCTAATGTTTGATGTCTCATCGAGGACCAGCTCGGGCTTCATATCCTCTTGCATCTCCTTCCTGGACTGATCGTCTTCTCCCTGACTGTCATCTTTGAGGAGCGACTCCTCTAAGGATTCCTCCACCCCCTGCTCATCCTCCTCTTCCTCATCCTCAGACTGGCCCATTCTGTCATCAGTGTCAGATGCAGGGGGCAATTCCATCTGAGAAGCAGGTGGAGTCGTCCTGTCTATTGCCTCTTGCCGCGTCTCAGAACTCTCGTCCTCCAAGTCCATCGCAACTGGCTCTGCTTCTTCCAAAACAGGGAGTGTGATTTGAGAAGATTGAGAACACAGGCTTGTTGGAGGCTTTGTTTCAGTGGCCTCCACTGTACTGTCCAACTCTGTCTCTGTTTGAGGAGGCTTGTCTTGCCCTTGCGACTCCTGCCTTTCTACAGGAGTCTCGGGTACGTCAGGTTGGGCTTCCTCTATAGTGTCAGGGACAGGGCTGTCTGGGCTATCCTTCATAGGAGGGTCCTGAGTGTCCTCTGATTTTTCTTCAACGGCCTCTGTAACCACTGTTTCACTGGTCCTCTCCTCTTTTTGTTTTTCATCCATATCTATAGAAGACAACAACCATAAGCACTTCAAACATCCAAAAATCTCAAAAGAATAATAGTCTGTAGCATGGATAACATGAAAGAAGATTCGTGGGAATGTTTTGTGATAGTTTTGGAAGAATTAAAAAAAAGTGTTACACTGTAGTTCCATATTGCATTATTGCAAATTGAAAACCTAATATTTGCAGCTTTTTTTGCAAAGAAAACCTAATTGAAAATGCTATTTGTAAAAAAACATTTAAGAAGATTTATAAATTACATATTAAATTATATTTTTATTACACATTTAACTATGCTACCATTAAAATTAAAATAAAACGACCCATCACTAAAAAAAGCATATTTTTGTGGCAGGGCCAGTGTAAGTGTTTGCAAGTAAAAATCTGAACTATGGTTTCGAAACTTACTTGAAGGCATAGCTAAAGGAGCCTTCTGCTCTGTAGAGACCTCACTGTGCACATTAGTCTCTGTGGAGCCCTCAGCACCTTCTGGCCGTTGTTCGTCCTCTATAATGCTTTCTTTCACTTCTGCCATTCCAACCACCTCAAGCTCTGTCCCTAAAATGAAACATCAGCTCAATATCCACATCTAATATCAGTCAATAATACTCCGTTCACAGAGTAGAACTGAAACTAGGGCTGGGTATCACCAACTAATCCATGATACCACAAACACATTGCTATTCAGAAAACGCACTGACTGCAAAGCAGCATTCAGAACTGAATTAAAAGAAGCATTTTAAAATCCAGAATTTTCAATTTTACACTCATCAGATACACTACCGTTTTTGTTTTTTTTAAAGAAATTAATACTTTTAAGCAGCAAGGATGTATTAAATTGATTGGATAACCAGCAAATGGATGATTTACAAGAATACAGGCAAAATTAATCAGTGTTTACACTACAAATGCAATGTCACATGCAATTCTGACAACCTCTGAATGTAGTTTTTAAAAAAAAAAATACAGTCATAAGAACATTTTGGATCCCATTTAGTCCTTATCACATGAGACCTGTTTTAAAGAGCCCTTTAAAACAGTTAAAATCAGTATTAAAGAACATACCCAATTCCATTGGCACCTCCAAATCAGCTTTTTCATCTACATGTGTGGATGACACCTCAGACTCGATTGGAACCTCATCTGGGATTTCTTTGCAGAGCACACAGATGCATTTCTCCTCAGGAGGCCCTGACAGAGAGGCACAATCACTGTGTACCCATCTGCGGAAAACATCAAACAAGTTAAAAATATGCAAAGAGACAAATGAAAGTCAGTTTATTTGTCACTTCATGGCAAATACTGCTTAACACTAGTGAATTTTTAAAGGTCACCTCCATTTTAGTAAACTGCTTCTTTGTACAGCACCTAGACAAGGAAGCAGCTCACCTGCCTGTTCTTTACGGCAGGAGGCAGACAAACTAACCTGTGGCAGATGGCACAGCAATGTTGGAGGGAGGCCGAGGGCTCCACGGCTTTACTGCACACGCCGCATACAGAGGTGCGCCTGCGCTGGCAGCCATCGCATACCGTGTAGCTCTCAAACCACTGTTCAGAGCCAGGAAGCTTCAGCCCTCGCATGCCACAGTCAATACACACACGGCACCGCTGAAACAGACATGCAAATGAGGTCAGCCAAACCAATAGAGTGATATTTCACTCACAAAAATCACATTTTCCTATTTGCCAAACATCTGTTCAAACTGATACCGCCATCACATGCCACAATCACTCAAAGGGACACCATAAATGGAATGGCACACATATTGAACCTCCTTAGAGGCAATTCACAAAGAATGCGCTTTTGTGGTTAAAAATGCGAGACGCAGGGCAGTGAAACAAAAAAAGATTTGCATGCCATAAAAACACACTAGAGACGTTGAACTTGACCACCACGATTTTAGAACAAGACATTGCAAAGGATGCGAGACGTGACCACAACAGTCAAAGGTGTCCATCTAGAGCATGTTTACATAGAAAAACGATGGAAACAGTGGAATGCAAAAAGGTGTTCTGTGTGAACAACCTCTAAAAAGATGACATTTTATTTGAACTGGATAAACATCTTCTGTGTTCCAGAGACATGGTGGTGAGATTAAAAATGATGCCAATTTTCATTTTTAGGGGAACCTTGGCTGAAAAATTCAAGTGGTTTCTCCCACCAGCTTTGGGTATGAGTAAAGAGCAGAGCAACTATGTAAATAAACTGCACAGGTCTAATTTCTGCCTTAAATGGTGATAGATTAAGGGCATGTAAAAGTGAGTCATGAGTATAAGCTTACTTTGCACTTCCATGAATCAGGGGGCACAGAGTCCATGGCTGGCAGTAGACAGAAGGTGTGGTAGCCCTTGTCACAAGCATCGCAAACCAGCATCTTCGAATCCTCTCCTGGTTGTCTGTACGTCATTAAAAAAAGGAAAAAAAAAAAACACTTACCACAAAGTTTGTGTGAACACCAATAGTTGCATTACATCAACTTGACGTAAAGATGCAAGAAGCATTCAAACATACCTGCAGGTCTGGCAAACCTTGCACTCGGGACACTGCCAGCCTGACCGCTGAAGTGGCGTAGCACTGATTTCTAGACAGGCGTCATGATAGTGCTGCCCACAGCCCGTACAGTATAGCAAACCCGACAGGTCCCCAACAGAGTCGCAGACTGCACACCGCGCCTCCTCTCCGGCTGCAAAACAAAGTGCCATGTTAACAACCGTGAACGTTATTTACTGATAATAAAGCATCTCTTCCGCTGCAATTCCATACCAATCTCCTCTGCCTTGTCTATGTGCTCTGGACAGAGGAGCGCCAGCTGCTTTATGGACTGGAATGATCCACTCGCAGCTGAGCAGGGGAAGTGGTAGAACCGTGAGCAGCCTTCGGCCCGGCACCGGATGGTAGCGCCCATCCGTTTACAATAATCACATGGCTAAAGTAGAAATAGAAAAGCAAAGTAAAAGATAGAAAAGTTAATTTGCCCGCCATGAAGCGATATTTATGAGGTTTTAAAGCTTTGATAAATGAAGCTCTCTGCCTACCCGCTGTATCCCTGAGATGACTGCCTTATCCACGTTTATCAGCACCTCACCCTCAGTCTGTTCCACTCCCTCTGACCACACAGCACACCAGTGGTGAACCCAGCAGCTCCCTGTTTCATAAGAAAGTTTTTCATAAGAAATTTGCAATTATAACAACAACAACAAAAAAAATGTATGGACAAGAAAAACATTTTTTTAAATCCCAATTTTGATCTTGATTATATAATAATTTATATTTAAATAATTTATACAATTATAATTTTTTGTAACATTTTATTTGTGATTATTACAATAATTTGTAATACAGTTAGAAGAATTGGTTAGAATGGGTCAAAAACTGTAAATAAATCACTGTATGACAGTAAAACTGCTTTTATAAATAATTTGAAACTAACATGAAACTGAAAAAATTGTTTGTTGTTTTTGTAAAGAATTTAATTTCAATGAAATACAATTCTCAACCACCTTTTACATAAACACACAAATTCACTACCGTTTAAAGGTTTGGGGTCAGTGTGCTTTTTATTGTTATTTTTTAGAAATTAATCATTTTATTCAGCAAGGATGCAAATAGATCAAGTGACATTAAGCACGATTATGACAAAAATCATAATTGTTGATTATTCCCTTGAAATTGTAACTAGATTACAATTATCACAATTTACATTGGATGATGTTTTGAATAGCTTTATACCATTGTTTGAAGCAACTACATTACATATTTTTTATGAAAATATATATTTTATAAGAAAATATATAACCAAAAAAAAAAAAAAAAAACCCTCTTCCTGAAAAACGTATTGCTTTTCTATAGCATTAAGCCTCAAATGTCAACAATACATGGGATTGGTTTCTTCTATAAATAAAAAAGTAAAAAAATATGCATGATATTATAATGTTATACTAAAACTAAAAATAAAACAATGGGGAAAAAACCTTAAGATAACCTGTAAAAAAAATAAAAAATAAATAAATTTTAAGCACACAGAATAATGTAAGTGGACTTTTTTTGTAATTGCACCTTTGAATGATTATGTAATTGTGGCATCCGTAATTGTAATAACAATTAGAAATTCAATTAATTGTGCAGACATTTATAATGTTTTCTTTTCAAATAAATGCTGTTAGGGGGTGTTGAAATCACTGTTTCCACTAAAAAAAAAATATTTAACAGCACAACTGTCTTCAATATTGATAATAATAAGATATGTTTCTTGAGCACCAAATAAAAAATGTGTAAATTCAGTATTGCTATCATAGGAATAAAACATCAAGAAAAAAAGAGCCAAAATATAGATATTGAAATATACAGTTATTTTAACAATACTTCACAATATTACTGTTTTACTGTATTTTTGATCAAATAAATGTAGCCTTTGTGAGCATAAGAGAAAAACTGTACTGACCCCAAACTTATGAATGACAGTGGGCATGTGAATGTTAATAAAAAAAAGTTGGGAAAATGTAAAAATATCAGCAAGGGACGTATAATCTGAACAAAATTGTTGAGTTCTGTATTGTTCAAAATAGTTAGTGTAATTAGAAACTATGATATTTCACTCAAACATGGAGAAATGTGACAAATTGGAAAGAAACTACTGTGTCTCAAAGTCTCTCACTCCAGCATCCGAACATGACAGTGACATCACTATGATTCAAACCATTTGATCTCCTTAGTATACCTTTGTCATCAAAGAAAGATGCCAGACAGGTGGATTCAGAGAATCCAATGGAAGACAGGTCATCGTTTCCAGCTGCTGGCAGAGAGGAGACAGAGGGCTCCAAGCTGGGCCGATCGGAAGAGGGTCCAAAACACCGGAGCTCCCGTTGACCATGCAGACTACGCTCCACACAGTTACACAGCGCACAGGCCCTGACAGTCTCCCTAAAAAAAAAAAAAAAAAAAAAAACACCAACACAAAAAAAGATGATCAACAACTTCAATTCAACAAAACAGCTCAGTGCAATCAAATGGGATACATTAATATTCAAATTCTGAGTGTCATTTGACCTTGGCTGATAGATCTATGGCTCTAAACGAGTGACTATTTTGTCTACGTAGCGTCTGTTTAACGAAGATAGCCTTTTCCTATAAACTGAGCTATTCAAGCCCGACCTACATTTTATGCAAAGCAGTGCAAACAGCAATAGTTATAAAAGGCCTTACAATGATGAGCTGGAAGTGTCCACACTAGTGCCTGAGACGTCCTCTGCCACAACAGGGGCACTCAGTTCCCCCTCAACTTGGACGCTCTCCTTTGCAACGGTCCCATCATCAGCTGAGAGAAACATGGTAACCGTAAGTTAAGAAGGAGCAAATATAAATGTGCCCTTTAAAAAAATCCCAGTTAGGTAGCACTGTTCCCTCACAGGGAATTCAAGCAAAGGTCACATGCTAGAGAAGATTACCATTTAAATATATCATTTTGGTGCCAGATTTAAGATTCATTTTTATATGCTTTGTTTGAAAGCTATCAACACTGATGCATTCACTTAACTCAGCATGAATAAAAAAAAATAGTGTAGGTAGTAAACAAACACTTATGAAAGGTTTTATGTGCAGTAAAAAGACACTTATGGCTAAAGAAATATTTTTTTCTGATGCATGTTTTCCTGGTGATTACTAACCTGCAGTTTCTGAATCATTTTCTTCGCAGTTTGATTTCTGCTCGTCCATTCCTACTCCTGAAGAAGATCTCTATTGCAGAGATCTGAAACAGAGGACAGATAATTTAAAAACAAAATGCTTGTGCCACCAATGTAGAGCAGCATGCATGTACAAATCCAAGTTTTGTAATGATCCACAACCACAAAACCACTGTGTCATTTTTATTTAAGCTTCTCAAAGGCAATAACGTAAAAGTTAGACTGGTTAACAGCTGGTGACCTCTCTACAGATAATGCACACCATCCGATCAACTGCATTTGGGAATGTCTAGTCATTCCGCAAACGCGTACTTAATGTGCATATAATCCAGCAAAGTTCAAATTACTCCACACCTAACTACGCAAACATTAGTGTATATAGAAAAACACAAAACAGCTGCTTAAATACAAACCATGAGGTGGATTCGCGTGTTCGGTGCATTTTCTTCGTTTTGGTTAACGCTGGTAGATAAACAACGGTTAGTGTGATCGTTAAATTTGTCTGATCCTGCAGCTGCGTCGTTCTGCTCAGCTTACAGTAGTGCCTTGAAGCGGCTAACACGCTAGCATTCTGGCCGGGGTTAACAAACTCTCTGCAAAATAATCCGTTCGCCCATTATCAAACCAGGTATATACAGACACGTATACACAGCTCCGTTGCTTAGTGATGACCCGCGGTCAATAAAACTCTATAAATTCGTGCATAACTAAGATAACGTGTTACTTTCTTTATGTAAAACGACGCTAAAGGGAGAAACACAAAGAAAATACAACTTCCGTGTAGCGCGCTTCCTGTGACACACATAACGAGGTCGGGCTAAAACACGGGCAACGTTATTTTGGTCCGCCTGTTACAGAGTGCACGTTTATAAACTTAAATATGGTCATACTGGCAAAATGACACCATAAGGCATATGATAACTTCTGTGTAACTCAATTTGCAGGGTATTTGAAATAACATTTATGTGATGTTAAACCCCCCATCACGGAGTAACTTTCTCTTCTTACACCCATGTTCTTGTATTTTCTGTTACTTTGTACTGTGCATATGTATACTATCTATCTATCTATCTATCTATCTATCTATCTATCTATCTATCTATCTATCTATCTATCTGTCTGTGTATCTATCTGTCTATGTATCTATCTATCTATCTATCCGTATATCTATCTATCTATCTATCTATCTGTCTGTCTGTCTATGTATCTATCTATCCGTCTATGTATCTATGTATCTGTCTGTATCTATCTATCTATATATCTCTGTCTATCTGTATATCTCTGTCTCTGTCTATCTATCTATCTATCTATCTATCTATCTATCTATCTGTGTATATATCTGTCTATTTATCTATCTATCTATCTCTGTATATCTATCTATCTGTATATATATTTATATATATTTATCTATCTGTCTGTCTGTCTATCTATCTATATATCTCTGTCTGTCTATCTGTCTATCTATCTATCTATCTATCTGTCTGTGTGTCTGTCTGTCTGTCTATCTATCCATCTATCTGTCTATCAATCTATGTATCTATCTATCAATCTATCTATGTATCTATCAATCTATGCATCTATGTATCTATGTATCTATCCATCCATCTAGTAAATGAATTCAACAGTAGCCTATGTCACTTCATGTTGCTAGTTCAAAAGGAAATGCAATTCAGTTTCAAGGTTGCATAATGTGCTCAAGACTTCATGTATAAAAGAAGAAAAAAAAGAGGAAAATAACGAAACAGTCTGAAATACAATGTCCTGTCCTTGTCAGGACTCCCGCACGCACATCTCCTGATTTATATGCCTGTTTCCTCCATGTTAAAAAACAGATATAAAAAAAAAAAAAAATCAGCAGATTGTATCTACATTTTATTTAGGGAAAAAAAAGAATTGAAGTTTTTTTTTATTTCATGTTTCATTTTATTTTTTATTGTAGAGACATGTTTAGTGGCTTTTAATGAAGGGAATTAAAGGGATTTCATTGTAGGTGGACAGGCTGCATGCATATGTATACAGATGAAGATAACAAAATTACTATATAGACTGTTTTAAAAGTGATTGATTGGTGGACATCCTAATCTAAAGCCTAAACTAGTAACACAAAAATTTTCGGACAAGACACTTTTTAGGATAAGCATGACCTATTATGAATGTGAATGTTTGCATATAATAAAGGAAATTAATTGGAATTACATATCACATTAATCCTTAAATTAACTTATAGAGAGGTAAAAAGAAAAAAATTGATTGTTTATGGGGGAAAAGCGTAAATTTCGCGTTGTGTTGATATTCTGGTTTATCCAGAAATGCTAGCGGGTTATTCAGGAAACTCAATCTATGCTTGCTCTTACGACCATGTTTTTCTATAAAATAATAATAACATAACATATTTAAACCTTTTTAGACCTAATTTCTTTCCTCAATCTGACCAATCTGTTTAGTTAAGGTGTTCGCATAAGGAACTGTGTACAGATAACTAATCCTGTACGCACTGCTTCCCCATTTTAACTTTCAACTGCGTAGCTAATTACAATATATCGGACGTTTATTAGTGCCAATCGCCCCAGTGTTTTATTATTATTATTTATTATCGTTTGGCTGAATAGAATTAATTGAAAACACCCGATGTCTAAAATATTTACCACGCCACTTTGACAATCCCTGACCCTTTAACTTGGAATAAACTGTCAGGCTAAATCCTCACACACTAATTTGTTGACATGTTTCCCAAACAGTTTAAGTCCAAACACACTAACTAACAACCACATTCACACATGCTACAGACAACACAGTTCTCTAACAAAATCCATTTTAAACTCTGTGCCTCTGTTATAGCATTTTTAGTTGTTTTATACCGAGGCAAATATTAAAAAGTAACCACACGTATTGCCTGTAAAGCAGCGAATGCTAACAGGCTGCAATAAGTAGCGTCCCTATGTGTGGTATATAAAACTGCAACTACTGCTATTAAACGAAATATATTTTTGATTATGTTTTATTATCGTCCCCACTTTTGCAAAAAGAAAGCAAGAAATAAAAATAAATAAATAAAACAAATCACCCAGTTTCACATCTGCTAACTCAGCTCGCTAGCCAAATACTTTCATACTCAAATGCTGTTGCTCTTTCCAACAACAACAACAACATATCGAGCAGTTTTAATGACTTAGTTAGCAAATAAAGCGTTCGGAATTACACCATAATGTATTCTTGACAGTAAACAACACATTAACTCTTAAGCTTTAGTGGTTTCGGTGTTCATAAGGTCTTAATGACGGATCGTTCATGGACTGGTGCTGGCTAAAAATATGGCTTACCCATTTACCAAGGACATAAACACTCATGCACCACGCTAAACTAAAAGCACAAGCTATCGTAAAAGATCCTAAACGGCCTGCACAATAACATCGCACTTCTAACGCTGGTGTTTTTAACCTTGAGTTTAGGAAACGCAATGGTACGTATGAAGCTAGCAGCACATTAATTTTGGCCGACAGATTCGCACTCACTTCGCTAAATGGACGTAGAAGGGGGGCCCGAATATTGCTAGGGTGATTAATCAGCAAGTATATATATATTTTAAAAAATGAAATACTACTTTAAACACTCACCTACAATGCGTTGCTAGCGTCCTCGTACATGATCGGAACAATCCTCCGGATAATAATCGCTGGGGTCCGTTTCATTTCATTAAGCTAGCTTTGGCTAGGCAGGGTTTACTAGTTTGTTGTTGATGGGGGAAGTGCTGTCGGACGAGCAAACGTTTGCAAAACTACCTGATATTAAGATTTTGGCTGGCGAATACCAATGAATCAAATGAGTTCATGCTGGACTCTCATGTTTGCTGCTTTCATCCAGACTGAGTAGCTTTGGCTAACCCACACCCAGATCTTCAATCTGGAGAAATCTAGCAAGCTTGTTTGATAAACTTGCTTCATGTAACAGTTTGAAGGATATGGCAACAGCTTTCTGTCTGTGCGAGTGCAGGCTGCAGATTAAAACATGTTTTCGACACCGATGCTGAGTTCAACGGCGACCCCTACTTTTGAGAGGGCAAACAAATTAGGGGTACACTGCCCTGGGTCATGGTTAAGGTAGTGTTCCTCTCGTTTTACCTGTCCCTTGTAGTGCTGAAGAGATCCGATATTGTAATAGACTATAACTAACTATACTTTTATAGTTTTAAAAAAAACTAACTTTTGTTTTGTTTTTATTATTATTATGTCTCTGTCTGTCTGTCTGTCCGTCCTTCCTTCCATCCATCCGTCTGTCTGTCTATCTATAGCCTACAAGTAAACAATTAAATAATCAAATAATTTATTCAGTTTATTCATTGCCTTAAAAAGGTAGCCATTTTAAGTGGCCCATTTACTGTCTGGCTCACAGGCAGCGCTCTCAGTCATAATAGATGTCACTTCATCTTTGCTTTCAAAATCATTAGCCCAATGAAAATCATTTCTAAACAAAACATTTAACATGAGTAAATGAGACCACAAAATATTGCCCGATCAAAGGTTAACTATGTCTATTGTTAGACTAGATAAGTATAGATTTAAAAAGAGACAAACTTTATTGATTCCAGAGTGCAAATGCATAAGCTGCCCATTTTGAAATAAAAGGCCAGCATTATGTATGCCTGTATAAAGCATGGCTATTTCTTAAATATTATCATCTTATTTCAGTCTATAGAGCATTGTTGAATAAACTAACCTGTTATTTATCTAGTCAAGTGTTGTCCTATGAGCTGACAAGACATGAATGTGGCACATTTGGCAGTAAATACAGCATGCAACACACCCAAATAGAATGTTTAATTTGCATATACTGGAGAAGAATATGATGAAACTATATCCATTTATGAAATGAAGCACTATCAACATCTAGGCCTACAACAATGCAGTCGTGTTCTTTCTAATATATGACTCAATCACGCTGTATTAGGACATGTTTAAGTCTGAAATTCAGGCCTATTGTGTGCACAGTATCTTTTAAAACACAAACTGATATTGATGTCTACAGAACATAACTTGGCACGGTAATGTTTATTTATTTTTTTGTCTGTACTTTCTGATCATGCTACCCCATTGACAAGATTAATAAATTCTTCCCAGCTTTCACTGGGATTAATTTGAACAGGAAAGGTTTGGAGGAAGCCTGACTAAATCTGATTGGTTAACCAAAGGTAATGGTTGGGTGGGCCTACATTACAGTCTATGCTATTGGCCTGATCCAGATGGAGTTTAGAACATCTCCTCTCCAGTGGGGGTGTGTCCATCTGCCCCCTCCATGACCAACATAATCCTCTTCTATACCTTCACAGCTGCTGAAAATAAATAGAGGAAAAAGCATACACTTCCAACAACCAACACAGTCTCAAAAGCATAATTTTAACATTACAAGTGCACTTTACAATTGTAAATTTTGTTTACATTTTTTTTTTTAAATAATTGACTATATGCACTTTGCACACCCAATGTGATTTTTGTTATTATTTGTATTGCATTTATTAAAATTAAACAAAAGAAGCTTTGCCCGATCATATTTGGCATTGATGCTGATACACATTATTTTAAACACAAAAAATAATAGAGAACAACTTAAAATATCACAAACAATAATTTATTACTTTATTAATTTTATTAATTTCAGGAAGTTGTTTTTTCAGAACATAATTTTGTAAATCATACTAAGCACATCAGAAGAGACAGTGGTGTATTCTTTGGTGTCCACAAGGGGGTGTGATGCCCTTAGTAAAAGCCAACCTGTTAATTCCGGTTTAGCTCAAGGCTGTTGATTTTGGACACTGGAAATTGATCACAGTTAAGGGATAGTTCACAAAAAAAAAAAAAAAAAATTAAGAAAAATGAAAATTCTGTCAGTAATCAGACAGATCTTTACCCCCCATTGACTACCATAGTATTTATTTTCCCTACTATGGTAGTCAATGGGGGGAGAGATCTGTCTGGTTACTGACATTCTTCCAAATATCTTTCTTTGTGTTCAGCAGAACAAAGAAATTCATAAAGGTTTGGAACTACTTGAGGGGGAGTAAATGATGACAGAATTTTCATTTTTGGGTGAACTATCCCTTTAGTCAGACATGGTTAAACAATGTTAAGACAATATTTGGTTGGCAGCTCATTTCTGTTTAGAACTTCTAAATGACTAACTATAGGATGTAATGTAATATGCTGATTTTTCAAACTGATGTGTTTCAACAAATTAGGAACTGAGATGATATTGTGTACTCATTACAATAAAACTCTCTAGTGTGTTTTGTGTGGATAATGTCTAAGGTTTATTTTGCAACACAATAAACTACAATACGTAAAAATAAGATTACAACAACTGTATCAGTGTTTGTTTGGTATAACAAAGGGCCTCAAGCCATAATCTGAACTAAATGAAATATATATTATGAATTCAAATGTATAAAAATAAATATTTATTACTCTTTGAAATATTTTCTTGTAAAACAAACATAAAAATACAAGTTTACATTTCAAATCCCATAATTGTCCATATGGTGATTATTCAATATGACAAGTATTATTTGAAAAATATGATTTTTAAGTTACACTGAATATTTCAAATACGGTATATGTATAACGGCAATGCATTTACAAATTCTCAATTAATAAAGTAATTGTAACTGGATGTTATGTGGTGAGTAATTATACCAGTTATAGCGCCTAATGCATTTCCTTTTTGGTCAATTGTTTCTCAAAAATCAATATTAAATTTGCATATTCGGTGTCTTGACTATCAGTAAAACTTCTGAGGGTCAAGAAATATCCGCCCTAATGTGTGCAAAAGCCTTGCATACCAGTAAATCTCCTTTTGTTGCAAAAAACTGTGTTCATTTTCCATTTCCACAGTGGCGTCTTGGAATTTGCTGCATGTGCTGGAAGAACTATTGTGCATTACATTTGTAAGGAACGTCTGATTTGTGGAACAGATATTAGGGACCATGTCACTACTTTTAACCATCACTCTTTGTGAGTTTTCTTCCATTTCTGACTGGAAAAATCCAAACAGGACACGGACAGGCCAAAACGCCCAGTGTGCGAGTCTGTGATCCTCAACAGAAGCGTAGTTGGATACCAGCACGCCATCCACAAATAAGTTCCCATGTTCTGTCAAAGGAGCATAAACCCCCATTCTCTCCTCCAGTGAAATTGAGACCACTTTAGATGGCTGAATTCCTCTATTGTCCTCAGTAGTAAGTATATAGTCCCCAATCCTAACTTCTTTGGCAAAAATAGCTTCATACTCATGGTGGAGCAGTTCGAGATTGGGAGCCGCAAAGATGAGGTGGTTGGGTGTTAGTGCCATTTGTTTCCCATTTTCGGTGCCAAGAATAAAGAAGGTGGCTCTGCTCTCTCTATCCAGATGTAGAAAGAGAAGTACGTGACTGAGAACAATTTCACCTGACCCAGACAAGGAAAGCACCTTCTCGCCAGGCCGCAAACTCGAAATAGGCTTTTGCACACCATTGGCCATTGTCACAAGTCCCGATCCTGAAAAGCAGCCACCTTTCTCCACAGCTACAGAGTGATCTAGGAAGATACAGAGGTAATATAGACAAAGTTAAAGGGATAGTTCACCCAAAAATGAAAATGCTATTATCATTAACCCACCCTCATTTGTCCATACACTGTAAGTCAATGGGGTCCAAAACAACACAGGACCCCAATAACTTTCATTCTATGGACATTTTTTAAAATATATATTCTTTTTTTCCTCATACAGTTTCAAGGGTGAGTAAATAAGGACAGCATTTCAAGTTTGGGGTGAATTTCCCTTTAAGAGTTACATGAATCTGAATGAGGAATAACATTGTAAAGGAAAGATTTACGAGTTACCGGCTTTGACAGAGCAATGCACGTGGTACTTGGATTCATAGTGCACCCAGTCAAATCCAGCCTCAACTGCCAACTGTGCAAGTAGTCCATATTTTTTTGTGTTCCGGTCTGAGGTGGTGATGTCAACAGCACGGCCCTCATAATGTAAAGAACCAGGAGGGTGATGGCCGTCCTCATCCCAGGCCTCTGTCACTCGCAGTCGGACCCCAGGCCACTGATTCATTACTGCTATTGCCAGTTTATTGAGGCAGTCCTTACAGCGCTGTGAAGTGGAAAAAGTAAATGAAACCATCATTCAGGTGAAACAAATAGAATGGCTAAAGTGGGTTTTTCACCATTTACTCACCCTCATGTCATTCTAAACCTGTATGACATTCATTCTTCTGTGGAACATAAAAGAAGATATTTTGAAGAATGTTTCATCTGTCTTTGTCCATTAAACATTGGACCCCACTGACTTTCACTGAAAGGACAAAAATGCTAACATTTATCAAAATATATTCTTTTGTGTTCCACAGAAAATAACAGACCAGGCTCATTAGAAAAACGTACACAGCAAAATCCCCAGAGTTAAATCAACTCAGATCAGCTCAGATAACATATGGTCCCTCTCTATATAGTGTTAAAGTAACACTGAAGCAGAGTTAAAGTTAATGAGATAATTAAGTGATTAAGTTATGATTGAGCATTAGTGATGAACACCTGCTGTTAACAAGCAGAATCACTGAAGAGAAACACAATATCTACAAAGGACTTCCAGCAACAGCCTTAGATGAAATCAACTGAAGATGAAAGACATTAAATCTCTTAAGATCTGAATAAACAACTCCACAAACAGCATATTATTTCTTTAACTTTAACTCTGCTTCAGTGTTATTTTAACACTATGTAGAGAGGGACCATATGTTCTCTGAGCAGAGTTGATTTAACTCTGGGGATTTTGCTGTGTACCTGTGTCAACATTTTTGCAAAACGCAAAATCGTGCATGTTTCGCGACAGTTTCAAAGTGAAGTGCGTGTTTAGTGTTTACAGGAGTTGTGCTGAATTCTGACCAAATTATTACCCCCTTAGTATTGGTTGGTTTAGGATTAGGTGTGGGGGAGGGGTTAGGATTAGGCAATCAGGTAGCGACTTCAATGAGGGGGTTAATAATTTGGCAAGGAGTTGAAATTCGGCACAACACCAGAACAGATGAATGTGAATATGGCCACGTTTTATTACGTTGGAGTTTGTATGTACCACCGCAGTTCTGAATTGAAATGTCCGGTGAGTGGCGCTAAAAGCTTAATGCTCCATCACGTTTAATAACCCTAAACCTACCCAATAATGTTAACAAAAGCAAAGGTGACATAAAAACGCAATCATAACTATGGCACATTAGCTTGTTTTTGAATTCTTGTCTTTGAGCTCTTTCACCCTGACTCGTTTTTCACGGGATTCATACCCCAGCTCTTCGCATCACAAGTACAATTCTGTACCAGCTGAGCTACCTTTTTATGTCAATAAAACTGAACATTTGGAGCTGGGTAAGTGATGCAAACTCCAAAATATGTTTGTTTACAAATCATGCACTATGGTAAAAAAAAGTATTTTGAGGTCATAACATTATTGTGCAAGGAGCCACGTGAAAACACGTCTTTATAAATCCATAATCTGCTCCTGTAATCATAATTGTGTGTGAAAACAATTAAAAGTGCTCACTGTTTTACTAACTCTAGCGTTCATTTCTGCTAGAAACTGCAGTGATATGTACGTATTGGTACGTATTTTGCGTTTTGCTAAAATGTTGACACCGGTACGTTTTTCCAATGAGCCTGTGGAAAATAAAGTCATACAGGTCTAAAATGACATAAGGAATAATATTCATTACTTTAACCATTCCAGAATGTCTCCTTTCGTACTAATGATTCAAACCAAAAGTGTGCTAATTTTGAAAGCATGTAGCAAATACCATGACATTTAACTATTTTCACAGCTCTTTGATGCTGGTAGACATCAGCAATTTTTTTGTCCAGCATACTCAGCTCTGCAAAAGGCCATTTCCACCCCCCTAACATCTAACAAGAACAAAGCTACTTTAACTCATTTCCAGCATTCTTCGGACACTTCAGCATGGTCACTGAGTGAAGTCAAGGTCAATTCCTTTTTTTTTTTTCTTCACACGATGGGAACATTTTCGCACAGTCTTTTGAACGACCCCACTGTTAACCTTGAGACTTTGTAATAAAGCATTTAGACTTCCTCCACAGATTTTTTTTTAAATGTTGTGTCTCTACACCTCATGTAATAGGGAATCTGTGAAAAGGTATTATTTTGTCTGTGAAAATTATATATTGTGACTAAAGGGTCATGATTGAGAGGGTATGGGAAAAGGTGAGAGAGCAAGACAGGGTCGAAAAGCCAAGACAAGCGAGAAGAAAGCAAGAACCAGTCTGAGCGAGAGGGCAGATGGATGGAATGTTTAGACATGTTCTTGGGAATGTGACAGCAAGAGTGAGAAATCAAGAGAGGAAGAAAATAAACCAGGGAGATTTTTCTCGCAATGCTGTTGGACAGAGGCGATTCATTGTGAAAACTACAATAGAGGCTTTTCCAATGGTGCCATTACTTCAACAGGCGAGAATTCTGCAAAGGCGACCCCGCAGAGGCTTGAAAAGATGCACAAAGGATAGCTTTCAGAGTTGGGCAACGAGAGGGCACATGCATACGTACACATACACCAACTCAAAGCAGTTTCATAAGGGTACACACTAGATGCCAATCTAGTCAAACTTATTATCAGTGATAACTTATCAGTAATATCTCAAAACGACCTATGATACCATAACAGATTAGGACATGCCAAACAATACAATGCCAATTTCTATTAACGTATTGAAATTTTAATGACATTGCCAACAGGTTTTGAATGTCTCATATTTTGGTTTGTATAGGTTTAAAAATAATATTTAGTGTACTCTGTGTTCTTCACAATGTTATCTGCCTTACCTACCTTCATGTTTATACAAGAGAACACACACACACACACACTCCCAGGCTAAGGAAGTAGAGGTGTAGTGATCATTTTATAGCTCTAATGACGAACTTGGTTAAAGATTAAAAGGTGCAGTGGCGGCCCAGACAGTCCTATTGTCGTGTTTTTGCCTAGGGAACATGGCAAAATGTAAACATTCTATCAACATCATGAGAACATGACAGTCAAAATCTCTCTTGGACTAGTCTTGTCCCAGAGTTTCAGCTGCACACATTTAAACATTTAAATAATTCTAGTTAAGATTTATTTCATTTAAGGTGATCAATTTTCAGGGCCTGTTCTGAATAATACACCTTCTGTCACTGCGTATTATCATGATAGTTATTTGCATCATTTTACAACCAGAAAACTATGAAAATGAAACATCCGAATTACAGGAATCACAAAACCTCTTTATTTTCAAGTACAGTTTAACTGTGCATGAAGTATGTCACGGTTGGCTGAGAGAGTTGAAAGGGCCACCATGATGCATCTGGGTCATTCCATGAAATCAGTGCCTTAATTCTCCATTTTGATTTTAAATTAGATTTTAAATATGAGACTGAAAATGTCTATAGGTGTCAATAAATTGCATTGTGCTTTCTAATTGTACTTTTTAAATTTCGATACATGTAAGGATACAGCTATGCCTTTCATAAATGACAGTAACAAAGTTGACAGTTTTAGTTCATTTAGGCATTAGCCTACTAACCTTGTCCTCAAGATTATGACACTAAAAGACAATTTGTGGATGACGTGCTGGTATCCAACTACACTTTTATTTATATTTACAAATATCTAGTTTTCAAAAGCCTAATAAACTGTTTTCTGTACAAAACCACAGTAAGAAGTATTGACTATTTAAAGCTGATCCCATACTGACTACCTGGAATGTAAGATAAAGTGATAAAAAAAGATCAGAAACTTATTTGTCTGAAACAATTATGATGTCATAATGACATATTCGTCACCTCATTTTAATAAAGGGCGAGTGAAAATGCTTTAAAAATACAAAAGGTAAAACATAATTTCTTTATTTTTTTCTAAAGGCATTCTAATACTATTTCAATATATAGACAAAGATATAAAACAAAAAGAGCCATGAAGAAAGACTAAAAATGTTTAGTCACGGTTTACACCTGTTAAAAAGAGAGCACTGTGAAGTGACCAATCTGCCAAAAAAAAAAAAAAAAAAAATGGGACGCAGTTGATTCTATTAACCGTTAGACACGGGTTTCCTTTACCTTGGTCATCAACCGGTCGGCTCTGGTATGTTCCTCGTCTTTGAAGACAATGTCAGGGTTGTAGTTGCACACGAGCTTTTTGAAGCGTTCCGAGCCGTTCGTTATCCTGCCCTCCGCTCTTCCGCTCGCTCCCAGGTTGTTCTCAGAGACACCGGGCACGTACTGCTTGTAAGACATTGGAGTCAACTTGCGTTGCCTAGGGCGACTGCCGAGACCGGGACCCGGCCCGCATCCGTCAACCGCCAGCCATGAATAAAGACCCGCAGTCAGCAGGCCGAGCCATGCCAGCCTTAACCAAGGAGCCAACGTCATTGACGCGCGTGAAGTGTGCCAGGAGATCAGCGAGCCGCGAACCCTGCAGCGCGAGCGTCTCTCCCAGCACCTCGTGGCATTTCGTTAACACAACTGACTTTTTCCATGTCCATATCACGGTGTTGAATTAAAATGGGCACTCGTGTGGATTAGGCTAGTGAATGATTGACCAAAGTGTAATGGCTTCCAGATTAAACTGATTATTTAGACCTTAACATCAATGCGTTCGACATCCAGACATGGTGAGTGTTTAAAACTGAAACACTTTCCATATAATTAGCATAAGATTTCTAGCTCTCGAGGAGCTTACACGGGTCAATCCATTTATATAGCCAAATTTCAGTATTCCAAGCAGAGATGGATTGATCGCATCCTCGTTCTCGTTTGTAGATATTGGCATAGCAACAGGTGCTTCATCCCATCATCCTACCCCACCTTGGACAGCTCCGCGCGAAACAGCGTTTTCTGCAATAATGTTCACAGCGCGTGTCTCTGTTTGTCCTGCCTCATAGTCGCGCTCAAACATAATTTCATTCCTTTACTGTGTGAAAGCTCTGACTCTGAAACAACATGTGTTTGCTCCCGCTTTTAAGCGTAACGCTCGGACCATTGAGTATTTGTGACCGGACAAAGATCGCCCTCCCTTCCTGCGCGCGCTCCGGGACAGTAGCGCACACGCCTCCTCGCGCGCGTTTCAAGTCATGCAGTTGTGAAGTCATTACAGTGCAAAGTTTTACTTTCCTGTGCCGTGTAGCTATTTAACAGGATACTCGCCTCTTAACTGAGAAACAGGAAAGACTGGGACTATATATATATATATATATATATATATATATATATATATATATATATGAATCAATAGGTTATTTCTCAGGGTTGGTTATTATTAAAAATCAATTTCTACAAACTTACAGTCTTGGCTACAGGTTGATCTTTTGTGACAACATGCCCCAGTGGCGTTTGCTATCACACTATTGTATATAACATACACGTGACAACTTTCCCAGACTTCACATTTATGACCCTATAAATTATTCTAATGAATAAAAAATCTAATTATTCCAAGAGGATTTTTTCAACATCATTGTAAGAAAAAACACATTTTGGACTTTTGAAACATAAAGCCTTGTGACAACTGTGTGACAACTAGCCCCAGCCTCCCCTATGGTAGCAAAGTGCTTAAAACTACCCATTTACTCTCAGTCCATTAGCTTGTATTTACTTGCAGGTGAGGGTCATTGATCTTCCAGCTGAGAGATAACATAGTTGGCAACATTTCTATGACTCATTAATTTCTCTCTCTTTGTTTTTCTCCTGAAGCAGAAGACACTGGCTGACACATGCACGCTGTGCCGAGAAGACCTCTGGGCTGTTAACACCCATGTTTTATCAGCTTCGTAATTTTAAACCACCTCAGAACAATGGCTCAAAATTAGAAGACAATGCAAATATCTTGAGTCAATATGGCAATGTTAGCGAGAGGAAGAAAAATAAAGAGCAGCAAAATATCAAAATGATTTCCGCTGACCTATACGATATGCATCCAGACCTTTGGCATCTCAGACAATTAATTCACACACACAGATAAAACATGTAAGCTCTTAGGAAATCTCTCAATCTTTCAGATTTAAACAATGTTTTATATCATTTTTCCTTCATAACATTTCTGTTTTAATGTTTAAATTAGACTTTGAATCACAGATGTTTTTACACCAGTGGCTATAAAGCTAGATATTATTTTTTTTGTTCAGGTGGTTTGTTGATAAATTTAAACTTAATATTTTATATAAATTTTCCTATATGTCTTTGCTTTAAATTACATTTTTAAATGACCCATTTTCAAACTTATTTACAAAAACATTTATGAATTTGTGTTCAAGTAATTATGCAAAATGTTTAAGAAACTTAAAATGAATATTTTATATTAATTTGCTTCATAATATATTTTTGTTTTCAATTTTTTAGAAAAACTCAGGTTTAAATAACATTTTTAAATGACCAATTTTCATTATAGTCTCAGACTAAAAGACAAAAATGATTATAAAGTAAGATATAATTTTGTGTTTAAGTAATTTATTTATGCAACATATTAGTATAAATCAAATATCCTGCAGTATCTTCTTTTATGTTCTTCCAAAACTCTGGCGGACAGATCTATGGTTCAATCACACGTCCCAGACACCACAAATAACAGCAAATGTGGGGAAAGGCTTGATCACAAGTACAAACGCTTTCAAGAGCACAATCAGTGATACTGACATTCTGCCGAGGGGAAATAGAGAAAATAGCTGCCATTAAACATTAAAGGGAGGAGATGACAATAAAAAAATAAACACGACTGTTTCAAAATGGAAACTGTGTAATTGTTATTAGTATTTCTGCATCCCCCCCCACCCCGTAGCCTCTTAAGCAACCTCACTCCCCCACTTCAGGATGGGAGTATATAGAACAGTGAATGGCTGAGTTTCCTGAGCAGCCACAGCACAGAAAATGAGATCTTTCCTGCCAGTTACTCTAGCCCTCGTTTTCCCGTTACAGACGAATAGCGACTACACCTGGACTTATAATAGTAAAGTACTGTTGAGCTCATGCTACTTTACTTGGCCTCAGCAAAATTAGATGCTGCGTCATTCGCAAAGCCCTCGATTCCAAAACTGCCTCGAATAGTCACCTGATCTTTGGGGGTGATGGTGTTCAATCAATCATGTCAGACGTTATAGAGCACGTTTTATGTAACATGGGCTTGTAAATAAGGCAGAGGCACTTAAATTTAGTAGGAAAATGCTGACTAGACGCTCAAAAGAATATGTTTCCTGAGACAAAAGCCGTTGGGGGGACCGGGGAGATGAGGGGGTCGCCGAGAAGAGTCAAGGAACTGACACCCATTATGACCCACCACCATCGGTCAATTCTATCGTCCCTCACCCTGTTATCAGTGCAGGAAGAGGTAGGGCGGTGTGTTGTACTGTGCTATGCTAAAAGCACATGATTTCTGGCTTCAGCGCCAACATACAGCTTCATAGGCTGCCCCTTACCTTAAATAACATGCTTATCGCAGTCCAGAGCAATGTGACAAGGGATCATGGATCTGTCATAGGTGTACATAGATACAACGTGCTGCATTATGGCCTGGTTTTGTTGTCACTTCATGCACCGTCTATAAATGCATGCTTTTATAAGAGATTGAAATTTGCCTATATAATAATTGTAGTAATACAACAACCGTGACAGGACAATAGCAGATCAGGGTGGAACTTCCTGACCCAAAACAAACAGGTTAAAGGTCAAGAGAAGAGAATATATTGCAGATAATGTACTGTACCTGCTATCATGCTGACCAGATTTAGAAACATGTTTTTACAGCCGTACTCGGCCAGGAAAACAAAAGATACCATGCAAAGGACAAATTCATGTCTTGCTTTTGTATGGCTAATATTTCATATTTTACATAATACACTCAGTCTAGCACTCAGTATTTATTGTAAAAAAAAAAAAAAAGTGAATTGTCACTTTATGAGCTCTGTACTATAAAAACCGTGTTTAGAATGTAAAGATAACAGTAGATGGCAGACTAGGGACTGTCTTTATGAGTGAGTCATTGAATCAATTACTTAACCCATTCGTTCAAAAACACTGATTGATTCAAGAACTATTCAAGTGACTGGCTGCATCTGAAATCACATACTTCTCTAGTAGATGAAAAAGAGTAGGCCTGTGAGACAAAAGAAGTATGCACGAATTCACAGTATTCACAAAAGAAAAGAGTAGGCAAAAAGTACCCGGATGACCTACTACTTCCAGCGAGATTCTGAAGTGTGCATACGATGGACACTACTATCCCATGAGGCCACGGGAGATGTTGTTTTTTTGTTTTGGTTTTTTGAATGGCGGTGTCACATGACAACGACAACTTTGTGGATGTAGTACGTTACATTAAATTCATACTACACACATTCATACTATTTATTTTGATTTTGTGAAGTAATTCTTTAAAATAATCGCCTGTCTTTAAGAGGGAATCATTGAATCATTCGATTTGTTCAAAACATTGATTCATTCAGTAATGAAATATCTTTAGCCCTACTGTACTGGGTGTTTTTCAGAGACAGACGCCCTATGGTTAATTGTGTTGCGGCTTAGTTTGGATGTGTTTTTGTTGAAGCAAAAATAGACAAACTAACTAGTCAAAAACAGTCAAAATTATTGTTATTCAATATTAGTGACGTCTTAAGCTTTGAGAAACACAAGGCGTTCCTCTCAACTGTATCATAAAATGGTTCATTACTCAAAGCTTGCCGACAAGGTGTGTACGTGGTCAACAATATGAATTCGCACCACCTAGCAACCATGTTGTGTCCCCTTACAGCTGCTATTTTCACATCTCCGATTCATAATGAAATGTTTTACTGTAATTTAATTTAAAGAAATAAAAGTCATTGACTAAGTGATTAAAGGGTTAGATCACCCAAAAATGAAAATAATGTTATTTATTACTCACCCTCATGTTTACCTTCGTTCATCTTCGGAACACAAATTAAGATATTTTTGATTAACTCCGATGGCTCAGTGAGGCCTGTATAGACAGCAAAGGTAGGCTACTTCCTCTCTCAAGATCCATAAAGTTACTAAAAACATCAGTTCATGTGAGTTCAGTGGTTCTATAAAGCGACAAGAATATTTTTTGTGTGCCAAAAAAAACATAACGGCTTTTTAACGATACCTAGTGATGGCCATTTTTAAAACACTGCTTCAGAGAGTTATGAATCTTTAGAGTCGAATCAGTGATTCAGAAACCACCAAACTGCTGAAATCTCCTGACTTTGGCACTCCGAACCACTGATTTGATTCATAAAGCTCCGAAGCTTCAAGAAGCAGTGTTTTGAAATCGGCCATCACTAGATATTGTTAAAAAGTCGTTATTTTGGGGTTTTTTGGCACACAAAAAAATATTCTCATCGCTTTATAATATTAAGGTAGAACCACTTTACTCACATGAACTAATTTAAATATGTTTTTAGTTCCTTTATGGATCTTGAGAGAGGAAGTGCCATTGCTGTCTATGCAGGCCTCGCTGAGCCATCGGAGTTAATCAAAAATATCTTAATTTGTGTTCCGAAGATGAACGAAGGTCTTAGGGGTGTAGAACGACATGAGCGTGAGTAATAAATGACATTATTTTCATTTTTGGGTGAACTAACCCTTTAAGTCATTTGGGTGCATTACTTGGCACTATACATAAAACACGAATAAAATCTGCTATTTGTGTTTTGACCATTACTTATTTTAACCAAATTACAATAGCCTATAAAACAATTTACTGGAAAGTAGCGTTATACAAACCCGCGCTGGAGTTCTCTCATGAACCAGATACTCAAACGATTCGCGAGCACGTGCTTTTGGCAAAAAAACGAATCGAAATTTGAAATCCCATATAAAATGTATAAAACCAAATTTTCATTTCCTTTTTTTTTTACGTATATTTTTTCGTTTATGTCGGTTCTTTTCTTTCAAAAACACCTCTTGGGGTCTATGTGAACGGCTCTTTCTTGAGTGTGTGAAGGGAGTGTGTCATGAGTGTGCAAGGAGGGTGTGGATGTGCCATTGCAGGCGGGCAGCGCGGCGCATTATCAGTTGATTAGCGAGTCTTTTCCGGCCGAGAGTTTTATATTTTCCAGAAGGAATAATATCTTCTAATGCACTTTGGCACACACTTCAAACAACCGCCAGGAAAACTAATCTGCCTATTTCCCCCTTCATTCTTATGTTTTGACAATAACGATAGGCTATCGCAACCTGTGAAAGACTGCCTGTCTTCCTCTTGTCTGATATGATTAAGTAATTTGTGACCAGTCAAATGCCTTGTGCTGATCAACAGAAGTGGCATGCGTCCACCCAGTATTGTTGAACTAAGGCTCAGTTTCACAGACAGCGCTTAGACTAAACCAGGATTAGGCCTTAGTTCAATTAGGGTAGCCTATTTAAGTAGCTTTTATAAATGTAGCCTAGAAAAAAAAAACGACAAATCAACGGCACTAATTTTAATATAATTTTAAGATTTAACTAGGCTATTTTAAGATATGTCAGTGAAAATTTCATTTAAAACAGCTCAAACATGCATTTTAGTCTGGAAGAAGATATTTGGAAGAATGTCTGTAACTAAACAGTGTAAACTGTAACCAACCTTTGTGTACAGCAGAACAAAGAAATTTATACAGGTTTGGAACAACTTGAGTAAATGACAGAATTTTCATTTTTTGGGTGAACTATCCTTTAAGCCAAGACTGAGAAACCAGGGGTAAATATTTTTAAGGTAAACTGAAATCGAGGACAAGCCCTTACCTGCCATAATTTTACGCACATCCATTTGTTAAAGTTCACATGATCAATGTCACAAATTTGATGTATACATAGTATATTTCTAAATGTAAAAAAAAAAAAAAAAAAAAAAAAAAGCTAAAACTTAATTTTAATGTTTAAAATTAGATTTTGAATTCCACATTTTCAATGTCCTGAAACAATTTGCAAGATAATGCTAATGCTGTAATATTTTATTACATGGTGGTTTAATAAATGCTAAATACTAATTGTAGCCTATATTTAATATAGCATAAAGTGTACTTTAAAAATTCACTGCCAAAAAAAAAAAAAAATTGTTTTAGTAAAGCATCTTGGTATAGCCGTTTTAGCAAAGGAAATTCAACAATAAACAAATCCCACATTTTAAGTCTATCAGGACATCCATCAATGAGCACAAGAAATGGCAAGAAAACAAAAATCAAGACAGACAAATCATAATCAGAGTCCGGGATTTCTTTTTCTGCTTTAAGAGAAAAGAAAAAAGGAAAAGGAAATGAACACTCAACAAGGAAAACGGATGGACGATATAGAGGTGGGGGGTGAAAGGGAGAAAGCGAGTGGCTTGCACTCTCCTCATGATGTAGAGCTTTTATCTGCCATGGGCATCCGTGAAGGGAAAGCACAGGATGGGTCAGCAGCGGCGTCTCTGCGGGCCTGCTGACAGACCTGGGGCAAAATAAAGACCCTGATTAAAGCCGGCCAGCTACAGGCGGAGGGACAGCTGGGGGGAAGATGTATGGACAGACAAACACACTAACACCAGAGCTAAACATAACCACCACGGCGCCATTAAAGCAGTAGTCAGGTGCTCAGATGGCAAGAAATGTATGCTGACCTCCATGGAAAGGTCCTTAGCAGATCCTGAACCACAAATGGGTTTAAAATGACTCACAAATGACACACTGGTTGGAAAAACAGGTGTAAACATGTTTATTGTTCTTTTCTCCTCATTTCAGTTTAGGGAATGCAGAGAAATGGTTTGTCACAGTCGCTAAGGGAGCAGCTGGAATTTTCAAACAAATTAAAAGGTCAACATTTTCTTTTTTTTTTAAATGATTCATGCTTACTGTATTTTCTTTGTCCCCCATAGGAGTTCTCCATTCATATATGATCCACCAATTGAATCTAGTTGTTTTGAGCTGTAAAAATGCATTTTGTGAGAGTGGAAAAACACTTAAAGGGACAGTTCACCCCAAAAATGAAATGTTCCAAACCTGTATGAATGGAAATCTTTTTGGTCATACCCTGAAAATCAATGGGGTCAAGTGTTTTGAACCTATTGTGTTCCACAAAAGAAATTAATCATACAGGTTGAGTACATGACTAATGAATAACAATGTTAATTTTGGGTGGACTATCCCTTTAAGCAAAGATTTACATCCATAATTGACTTAAAGCTACATGACTGTAAATTATACTTATGAAAATATGATTTATGCAATTATTATGTTATTAAAATATGGTTGAGGAAGACCCTGAAGTATAGAAATTTTGTAATGATGGATTTGTGGTACACTGTCCTCTACTGGCCACCACTTGAAGAACATTATGACATGTATGATGCTTTCTATGTATGTTATGTCACTCTACGTGACCTTGTAAATTGCCCCTGGGGACAAAAAGTCTGAAATGAAATGAAAGTTTTAAAATGATGCTGATACAGAAACAAATTCATAAATAATAGTCATACAAAAGAATAAACACTGTAATCTACAAATAAAACACGTACACCATTAATACTGCACCATATAAAACTAGTGATTATCGAATCATAAAGTCCACATTTATCAAATCACAGCCTCTTAGTGTCTATGAAACAGGAAATGGTCATGTGCGTTGATTGTCCCTCCACACAGTTCAACTCAAAACGTATGAACTAACAAAACTGTGACCTTATTGCCCAATTTAGGTGTTCTTAATCAGAACAAACACCTTCTTTTGGTCATCCGCAAAAGAGTTTCTGGGAGGCATTTGCATAATTGTATGTTAATGTTTAACAATATAATATTGCACATTAAAGTTTCACATATGAAATAAAAACGGGAACAAAACCCCTAAACATTCACAGTTGTCTTGGCTTAAAGCTTGAAATCAATGGCAGCCATTGTCACTTTTTTTAAACATACATTTTAAAACCTAAACTATCCAAAAAGTGTCTTTTTTAAGCGAGAATCCCACCATGTTTTCTCAAACAGAACATTTAATATCTCCAAGATCAGTGTCACTTGCTCCACTTTCGTCCCTTTTCTCAGGTTCTTCACTACAGTCAGAAGCAGACAAACTCCATCATAATGGACTTCCTGCAATAAGGACCCACAGTAAAACAGGGATTGGATTCATTGGATGACACTAAAAATAGTGATATACAAGGGGAAAGCGTGGGGGGCCCACCAGGACAGAACTCAACACTCTCATTCCACCACCAGGAAAAGGAAACGTGGTCATGGCTGTGATGTCATCCTCTGAAATAGCTCTCCTGTCTGGACGCATGTCAAAGTCCTCTGAAGCCATTGTTCATTTTTCATAAGGCATTAGTTCAAGGCATCCAGTGATTTGACATCCCTTTTTAAATGCAGTAGTATGCATAAATATTACTGAAATAAATGACGCATAAAACTGCAGTTGCAGAAACCCACTCCGGAGATTCCCTCAGTCGATATATATCGTTCAGGCAACCTTTGTAAACAGCTTTGGTGACCATTCACCTATAATGGATACAAAATAGCTTTGGTCCAATAGGGACAGAATGGGATCCAGAACCGTCTCCAGAAAGTAATGGGCTTCAATAGCCAATAATATATGAAAAAGCTGATCGCTCTTCAATGAATCTTTGAGAGCCCATTGGCCAGGAGGAGTTTGAGGGGGATGGTTGAACGAGACACAGTCAGAGGCAGTCTGTGGAGTCCTGAAGAAAGGAAACAGGAGAGTAAACAACATTACAGCACTAACCTTGATCGAACAACCAGAAAAGGTTACTTTGGCAGGTGATGTTTGGGTTGAAAGCAAACCAATCAATCAAAGAACAAAAGCCAGTAGGGGGAGTAAAGAAAAAGAGATGGTCTATGCGAGCGAGTGTTGTTTGTGTTGGGCGGAGGGCGATGGGTGTGTGTCTTCCAGAAGTAGTTTGACGCCCCGTGGTCCCCAAGGAACCCTTCTCCCCTTCTGTCCCCTCTCACTTTCCTGAGAGAATTGTGTTTTTCTATCTGAGGAAAGAGACCTACCCATAGAGAAACATGGCCTGTGCGAGGAACACCTCACCCAAAGACTAACTACAAACACTGGCAAATGGCAGCATAGCGCACACCCCTTGTCCTTTCAAGATACAATGTGTACATGCACAAATCTTTCTCCTCACATGTTTTCCTTAAGATAAATGTTAGAATTAACCCTTACAAAAGGTCAGTACAAGCCAAGGTCTATCGACACCATTTGTGGTGTCATGTTGGAAATTTTTGGGCATTTTACGTCCAAATCCACAAGACTTACTTATATGCATTATAGCTTTTATGTGATATACACATACACACCCATCAAAATAAGTGGTAAATAAATAATAAATAAAATCATTATGAAAAATAAAAATATAAAAGACTAACCAAGGGCACGGATGAGTTCTCTTTGCAAGGCCCATGTGACAGTGTTGATGAGGCAGGCGGATGTAAGTCCAGCAAAAAGCATATTGTACAGGAAAACAATGTGGAAATTGCCGAGCCAGTTATACCGTCCAAAGTCTCCAAGCAGATCAAACCTTGTAATTCCTACATGTAGTTACATGAAAAAAAAAAGAGGATTATAAATTCAAATTGTAATACACCATGGATACATATTGCTGAAATACTGCTAACTACTGCCATCTTGTGGACAGACAAAAGATTACAAATTTATCTTGTCATTCATAAAGTTTGACACATGGCCCTAAGTGTCCATGTATTAAACATTTTCACTAATTTTAATATGCTTTGAACCACCAATAAGAGTGTAGTACTCTCAGATACATTTAATATTGTTCATTCATAACAATTTAGCAGATTTTTTTCTTTAAAAGTAAGAAAAAAAAAAAAATGCTAGTTGTGTCTTGGCCTACAACAGACCTCAAAATCATGCCGCTATTAAATAAACATTAAATAATGACCAATAAATACTTACCCAATGTGCGAGAGAAAACAGGCAGGGCTGAACTGAGTATTAAAAGAGAAACACAGTTCCCTATAATCTGTGGAGAGACACAAGCAATTCAGTTTGACTATAAAGAGCCACAGCATCTGAATGTGAGGTATCCAGCACTATTCTCACAGCTGTTTCACGATGAGTATGAGGTGTCTCTGTACCTGTGTGAGGGTAGTGTCCTGTGCACGTGGCAACAAACCGGTGAAGAGTGGAGAGCTGTAGAAGCCGACGACCGAGGAGACCATGAGATACAGGATGATGACCACCTGCACTGCAGCTCCCAGAGAACCGAACATTGAGAACGAGGCAAGCCCCAAGTTAGGATCCTGCAACAGAGAAAACCAATCATTGTGAGATGATGATAATAATAATGAATTATTACTGCAATACTTTTATGATGCTTTGGAACATTTTTAGTACTAGTTTTGTGTTTTGTGGAAGGAGAAGATAGCAGTATATGGTTTTAGAAAGACATGAGGGTGAGTAAAGAATCCTGTAAGAGAAATGGCAGATGTAAATAGGTCATTGTCATGCATCTCACCTCCATCCCTCTAGGCATGGCAGATTCATCGAAGAGCAGTTCCAGCACATGGAAACAGACCATCAGCACACACACCGCCTGAGAAACACCGTAAATTTGGTTTTAGCACAATGCTATAATTGTAGCCATTATAAGTATTCTGTATTTCATAAGGTTCACTCTTACAGTCAAAGCTAAAAGCATCAGCATGGCCACTGGGTATCCCAGATTGCGTTGCCATGGAGATACTCTCTTCCGCAGCTCTACGTGGAAGAAACAAGAATGAAAAGCAATTCACGATGGTTAAACGATCAATGTATTTAACAGTTTGACAGGCATGTTTGTACCTAAAGCAATGCGTTTGGACTTCACACTCAAAAATTCCTTGTTGATGGCCTCCATGTTTGCACTGATCCAACAGGTGTTGTTACCTAAAACATTAGATAGAGAGAGAGAGTGTTAAGTTTAGGAAACCATGTAAATCCTGGTTCATAACGGCAGAAAAACTTCTTAAAACATCAAAAAGAAAGTGAGAGAAAGAAAGAGAAGGTGGGGCCACTTCCTTAACAGCAGCCAGTATGCCTTTCTCATATCCTGACACTCACTTTTCAACTTCCTGGACAGAGAGGCCTCTTCAAACGCTGTGCAGTTCATTGTTTCTTCCAAGTTCTCCAACAACTAAAAAAAAAAAAAAAAAAAAAAAAAAAAAAGACAACTCCTCTTAACTTCATAATTTAAAATTTTAGGGTCAGTGAGATTTTTTTATTTCGCTTGATAGATTAAAGGTGCCCTAGATTATGTTTTTAAAAGATGTAATATAAGTCTAAGGTGTCCCCTGAATGTGTCTGTGAAGTTTCAGCTCAAAATACCCCATAGTTTTTTTTTTTTATTAATTTTTTGAACTGCCTATTTTGGGGCATCATTATAAACGCGCCAATTTTATGCTGTACGGCCCCTTTAAATCCCGTGCTCTCCGCCCACAGAGCTCGCGCTTGCCTTAAACAGTGCCTTTAAGTTTACACAGCTAATATAACCCTCAAAATGGATCTTTACAAAGTGTTCGTCATGCATGCGGCATGAATGCGTCAGATTATGTGAGTATTGTATACTGTTATATTGTTTACTTCTGATTTTGAATGAGTTTGATAGTGCTCCGTGGCTAACGGCTAATGCTACACTGTTGGAGAGATTTATAAAGAATGAAGTTGTGTTTATGAATTATACAGACTGCAAGTGTTTAAAAATGAAAATAGCGACAGCTCTCTTGTCTCCGTGAATACAGTAATAAACCGATGGTAACTTTAACCACATTTAACAGTACATTAGCAACATGCTAACGAAAAATTTATAAAGACAGTTTATAAATATCACTAAAAATATCATGTTATCATGGATCATGTCAGTTATTATTGCTCCATCTGCCATTTTTCGCTATTGTTCTTGCTTGCTTACCTAGTCTGATGATTTGGTTGTGCACATCCAGATGTTAATACTGGCTGCCCTTGTCTAATGCCTTTTATAATGTTGGAAACGTGGGCTGGCATATGCAAATATTGGAGGCGTACACCCCGACTGTTACGTAACAGTCGGTGTTATGTTGAGATTTGCCTGTTCCTCGGAGGTCTTTTAAACAAATGAGATTTATATAAGGAGGAGGAAACAATGGAGTTTGAGACTCACTGTATGTCATTTCCATGTACTGAACTCTTGTTATTCAACTATGCCAAGATAAATTCAATTTTTAATTCGAGGGCACCTTTAATACTTTTATTTAGCAAGGAAGCATTCAATTAATTAAAAGTGACAGTTAAGACATTTATGATGTTACAAAATATTTCCAATATTTCTTTTAAAATTTCTATTCAAAGATTCCTAAAAAAATGCATCACAGTTTACACAAAAAAAAATTAAGCAGCAACAGCATTGATAGAAATGTTCCTTGAGAATCAAATCAACATATTAGAATGGTTTCTGAAGGATCATGTGACTCTGAAGACTGGTGCCGAAAATTCAGCTTTACATCATAGGAATAAATTACATTTTAAAATAAATTAAAATAGAAAACAGTTATTCTAATTATAATATTTCACTATACCTTCAGGGACCCCTGATTGAAAACTAAAGAAACACACCACAAACAAAAAGTCATTGTCCACCTACCCGAGGTTTGACCAATAAGCTCCCAGTGACGCTAAACATACGTGAAAGCCCAAAGGGTGTGCACACTGTTACAAGACAAAAAAGGAAATGAGATGAAATATAAATCTATATATGAGAAGTCAAATGTAATGAAATACAAAACTAAACGTTAAACATCAAATGATTTAAAAACATTTTTTTACAATATTATATAAACTTACACAAAAGCAGCAGAACGCCAAAGAGTGAGATTCCAGAATAGAGATAGGGCAGGTAATATTCCCAGAGGTCTGAAAAGCACAGGAAAAAGAGCATAATGTCACAAAACCTTTAAATTTATCTTGCTCTTATACAATTTTGGGAGTGTAGCTAGCATTAAAAACTGATCTATTTAATCCAAGACACTGATCAAGTGCAGCACATAGTCTCTAATGTTGCACGGCTGTCCTCACCGTAAAGACTCTCACGGGCGGTGTGGTGATGGAGAAGAGCTGATGCCACCCACACAATGCCCAACACCAACAGACTGAGGAGGAGCAGCATCACTGCAGTCTCATACACCCGTGCCATAATGCCCTTTCAGAGAAAAGCACACATATCAGCTGAACATCAAACACAGATCTCAATTCAGATGCGTTCACTGTTAAACTAACTACATCATTTTACCTTTTTGGACCCAGCAAATCCTTCTGATTCAGTAAAAAAGTAGGCGAATGGCATTAGGAAGACCAGAGAGAGGTTTGAGAATAAGAATACTAGGTTCCACAAGCCTGAAATGTAGACAAAAGGAGAATGAGTGATTAAATGATTCCCAAATCTACATGATAACACACCAATACATTTGTGTTTACACTACTATCCAAAAGCTCAGGGTTAATGCTAATAAGAAATGTTTCTTGAGCACCAAAACAGTACATTAGAATGATTTCTGAAGGATCATGTGACACTGAAGACTGGAGTAATGATGCTGAAAATTCAGCTTTGCCATCACAGGAACAAAATACATTTTAAACAATAGTACACATCAACAATATTTAACAATGTATATTAAATATTGTGTGGTCAAAAGAACTACCAGGTAAATAGGTGGAATACAAAGAATACAGTAAACTTGCAGACCACTAGGGGGCGACCATGTGCCATACTAACTTCAACTAGCGCTTCATCTAAGTGCCATTAAGCTTTTGTTGTTTATTTCTGTTGGTCTGATATTTCCTGGCTAATTCACGTAAAATCCTTGCAGCTTATGAGGTGCACGTGCAAACTGAATATCAAAGGGCAAATTCAAATCTGGATTTTAGACCAAATTGTGGCCTTGGATTTACAGCCAGAACATTTCATACTCTTGGCAGACTCACTGCTATGCCCAACACGTGTTAACAAAGAGCTGTTAGACTAAATTTGTGCTCCCACATTAAGTCCTTATGGGAATAAAAACATTACTATTTCAGTTCAGATTGGGTGACAAAACACTGCTTGAGAACCTGATGAAATTGTAATTGATTAGATTGATAACTCTATTGACTCTGTAAATCGATATGGTATAGTCACATAAACCACATGTGCAAAGCAAACTTAGTTTTTTATTTGTGCGTGTGTTTTTACCGCGGATAAGCGAGCCGTTGAGCCACTGCATGTAGTAGCTGTGTGGGAATGTGAGCAGAACTTCATTTGACAGGATAGAGATGGGCAGGAGCAGCACTGCACACACGGCCACTGAGAGTGTGAATGTACACAGCCACAGCCTGCAGAGAGAGAGAGAAAAAAAGAAGCAATTCAAAGAAGGGTGAGGAAATGTTTTTTGCAGCCATTTACTTTGACATAATGCCAGCTGTGAAGGGAGGTGGATGTTAAACGCCACGCTGGAGACCAAAGAGCAATCTGTCCACTTACAATCATTCAGAGCAATCTAATAAAAAAACTAAATAGTAACCAGTAAAGTATCCTTTACTTAAAGTCAGTGTGAATTGCTGTGCAATGCACCATTTTACTGCCATAATGTGACATTTCTGAGTGGAATTAGATATCTAATTGCTAAAGTAAGGTGCAGCTGATTTTATGCATTTGAATTTATTTTTATGTGAAAAACACCAGAATTGAGCCAGACTGAATTTGAGCTTTGAGCTTTTTTAATTTGTATGGCCTACAATAAGAAATTTAATTTTCACTTAATGTTGATACTTTATTAAAGGTGCCCTAGATTCAAAAATTGAATTTACCTTGGCATAGTTGAATAACAAGAGTTCAGTACATGGAAAAGACATACAGTGAGTCTCAAACTCCATTGTTTCCTCCTTCTTATTAGGGCCCAAGCGAAAATTCGCGCAGGGCCCTCTTGTTCTTCTAAGGATTATTATTATTTTTTTTTTTTTTTTTTTTTTATTTTTTTTCCGTCTTCCGGGGCTTTTTGGGGGCCTTAACATGCTCAAAAACTCTTGAAAATTGGCACACACATTGGAATCCGCGGCCATTAGGACGCCGGAGAGGCTGGTACCCGGGCGTGGCAGGGGGGCTCGACAGCGCCCCTTGAAAAAAGTCTGAAAATTTGGTCCATATATTAAACACGCTTGCACGTATTAGTATGAAACTCAGTACACATATAGACCTCATCGGGCCGAACAACTTTCGTGCTCTAAGTTAAACACCACGCCAACAGGAAGTCAGCTATTAAGGGTTGTTTGAAAAACGCATGCTCTGGAATTTGATATACTCCTCCTAGACGATTAATCCGATCGCCACCAAACTCGGTCAGCATGAAGTCAAGACACTGATGATTAAAAATTGCCAGGGATTTTTGATATCTCGAACGGTTTGGCCGTGGCGAGGCAACGAATTTATGGCGAGAAAAAGGAAACAGGAAATGTGTTATAACGTCTGCATACATATATTGATCTTTATGAAACTTCACGAGTGTGTTCGTTATAGGAGTCTGATCACATGGATGTGACTATTGTGAGTCAAAGTTATAGCGCCACCAACTGGCAGCAGGAAGTGTATCACTTTTTGAAATGTTTTGAGATCACCCTCTTATTTTTACCTGATTTGCTTCAAACTTCATCAGTGTAATGTCAATACACAGCAGATGTAGACCTATGACAGGATTTTTGATATTTGAAATATTGTTGCCATGGCAACAGGTCAAACTGTAATAATATTCTTGAGTGTTTTTGAGGCTCTTAACATGCTTCAAATTGCATGAAACTCGACACACACATCAATATTGTCAACCAGTAGACATGGACAAAGCCATAGAAATGGGCGTGGTGGAGGGGCTCAGTAGCGCCACCTTTTGACAAAAGTGGGGGGGTTAGTTTTTCCTACAATCACCAAACTCGGTACACATATTGTTCTCATCAAGCCGGACAATTTTCTAATTTACATTCATTAGCTCCGACCAACAGGAAGTCAGCTATTTTGGTTTGAATGTTAATTTTTTGAAAAAACAGGCTATGAATTTTATACTACTGCTCCTACAGGGTTTATCCAATTTACACCAAACTTTTTTTAACTTGTTGCTAACACATTGAAGTTGTTTAATTGCAAACGGATTTTGGATATCTCAAACGGTTTGGCCGTGGCGAGGCAACGAATTTATGGCAAGAAAAGGGAAACAAAGTGTTATAACTTCTGCATACATTAATTGATTTTGATGAAACTTCGGCTTAGTCTTCGTTGTACAAGGCTGATCACATGGATGTGACTATTGTGATTCAAAGTAATAGCGCCACCAACTGGAAGCAGAAAATGTGTCACTTTCAGCATACATTGAGATCACCCTCTTATTTTTACCTGATTTGCTTCAAAATTCATCAGAATAATGTTAAAACTTGGCACATGTAATCCTTTGAAAATGGGCAGGGAGGAGGGGCTCTATAGTGGCACCTTGTAGTGCAGTAAATGTGGAGTGAATTTGACATAGTCCTTTGATGTTTAACCGTTTTAAGTGCCTATTGCCCGCTGTGCACATTGGCGGTGCCACCGGGCTTGGCCCGCCTCCTGCTCGCAGCTTATATATTCTTAATCTCATTTGTTTAAAAGACCTCAGAAGAACAGGCGAATCTCAACATAACACCGACTGTTACGTAACAGTCGGGGTGTACGCCCCCAATATTTGCATATGCCAGCCCATGTTCCCAACATTATGAAAGGCATTAGACAAGGGCAGAACGTCTGGATGTGCACAGCTGAATCATCAGACTAGGTAAGCAAGCAAGGACAATAGCAAAAAATGGCAGATGGAGCAATAATAACTGACATGATTCATGATATTTTTAGTGATATTTGTAAATTGTCTTTCTAAATGTTTCATTAGCATGTTGCTAATGTACTGTTAAATGTGGTTAAAGTTACCATCGTTTATTACTGTATTCACGGAGACAAGAGAGCCGTCGCTATTTTCATTTTTAAACACTTGCAGTCTGTATAATGCATAAACAACTTCATTCTTTATAAATCTCTCCAACAGTGTAGCATTAGCCGTTAGCCACGGAGCATAGCCTCAAACTCATTCAGAATCAATGTAAACATCAAAATAAACACTGTACTTATGCGATTAGACATGCTGCATGACGAACACTTTGTAAAGATCCATTTTGAGGGTTATATTAGCTGTTTGAACTTTTTTTATGTTGTTTAAGGCAAGCGCAAGCTCTTGGGGCATGGAGCACGAGATTTAAAGGGCCACACACCCTGAATCGGCTCATTTCTAATTATGCCCCAAAATAGGCAGTTAAAAAAAATTAATAAAAAAAAATCTATGGGGTATTTTGTGCTGAAACTTCACAGACACATTCAGGGGACACCTTAGACTTATATTACATCTTTTAAAAAAAGTTCTAGGGCACCTTTAAAGCCTGTGCCGGCGGGCTTTAGCATATCACTAAACTATGACCACTCTGAAGCAGGGGAGTCTCAAAAGAAGCCAGGTTATCCTGGTTTTTTTTTCTGTTGATATGAAAAAATGTAATACATTAAGCAATATAGCAGGTGAATTATGTATATTACGATGTTATGATGAACTATATGGCTTTCTCCAGTCTCCACTGACATTCTAATTTGTTCAAAGCGTTTCTAAGGATGCCGGTAGTTAGAAGGCAGAGATGGTGAACGGGAACATGGTTTGTGTAACATTAGCAACACATTATTAGCTGTTTGATAATGTAGTCAAGCAAAAAGCTAATCATATTAATTACCGCTATGTCCATCCTTGTAAAGAGCGATACATAAAGCGCATTACTATTCTCATGTTCAAATATGCCATTTTGGTGTTCAAAGCTGAGTTTTAAGGGATAAAATGATTGACTACATGGGGACTTTAAAAGAACTTAAAAATACAAATTTAAGTACTGATTACTTACGCAATTTTGTTGACAGTGGCATCCTCAATGTCATCTGTGGGCAAAAAAGGAAAAGGAAATAAGTGTCTCCACAACACTATCACACTGCAGACATACTGATGACTAGACTCACAGTTCAGCCTTGAAAACTAAATTGAACAAAATAAGATCTCAGAATGACCCAGATTCATTATAAAGCTATTCAGTGAAGTAAACACTTTCAAACCATTTTAGCAATATTTATTTGAAAGAAATTTTGGGAAGCTTTTGTCGTTTGATCGTTCATTATTGCACGTGCAGGAAAACAAAACCCATCTGAAGAGTAATTTGTCTCAATAACAAGGACAGATTGAAAGCATGAGGCGGAAAGTAAAAATAAATCTCAAACTTTCACATGCAAGAAAAGCAAAACATGCCCAGTGTGACAGAGCTGCAGGGTAGATATGTGTGACATTTCCTGGGTGAGCCCCAAACCTAATGCAGAACAGGTTTTCTGCACATATCCTTCACAACAACCAATATACAACTGAAGAAACAGCTTCAGCCCGCCACGAATGGTGCACGTTTAGTCTATGAAATGGACTGAGTTTTAGATGTGGTAAAAATACACAAAAATTGAGCAACAAATCTTGTGCAGTGATTCTGTTTGTGTTCCTAAATTAGACTATGTATCAGAACGGTAATGGTTTGGCTGGAAGTTAAGTACACAACGTCCCGTGTGTCTAACATAGGACATATTCTTACGTTCCTCTGCACTACTGATCATGTAAACGGCTGCAATGACACAGGAGCTGCTGTGCTCATGGGGACCCAGATTCAAGACCGAACAAATGTTTCTCCTTACACTATCCTATCAGCTCTATTCTGACCTATATAATTATTATGAAATTCTATCATTTAACAAACTGTAAAACAATTCTTCAACAGCCTAGCAGTCTGGCTAGAAGTTACATACACAATGTTCTGTGTCTAACACAACACATGTTCTTACTTTCCTCTGCACTATTTTTAAATTTTTGATCATGTAAGCATGTGGTAGACGGACATTTTTAAAGGTTGCAAAGACACCGGAGCAGCTGTGCTCACAGGAACCCAGGTTCATGTTTGAAATGATTTCCCTTGTCTCTCCCTACACTTTCCTGTCCACTGATATGAGACCATTATAAAAAGGTATAAAAAAAATTTAAGAGATAAATAATATGTACACTTTGTTTGAGACCCCAGAAAATCTGTTTCACTGTACCTAGCTGTGTTTGAGCAAGAATGGAACAATGTAAAAAGCTGATAGATAAATAAATAAATAGGGCTGACCCTTAATAGTCGATTAATCGTTCGTTGACTAGAAGTCACCAAAATTTCATTAGTCGGTTAGTCGCAGGAAAAAAAAACCTTGTGGCGAAGTCACAAAGTCCGTAAGGAACAGATTATTAAATGGTGGGCCCTTGTGGTAATTACAGCATGTTGGGCAGAAAATCCAAACATTCGCCTACCATTCATCGACCTCAAATATGATATCATTTAAAACATGCAAGTAGTAGCAACTTTACATGGCTGCTCGCTCTAACGTTAACCTAGATAAATGTGCGCTATTAGTAGGCGCATATCCAAGTGTTTGTGCGGAGTGTGGAAGCTAATGTATAGCGTGCTTACTGCAAGACATGGAGGCGCCGGTGCGATCACTTGCATTTTTTCTGATAACAGTGGAAACAACCTAAAATACTCTGTCAGTTTTGGTCATACAGATAAGAGTAGTACATCATTCTAAACTGTAAAGGGTTTTTTAATTGAGTAAACTCACAATAACAAAACAAACATTGTGCCTTTGTAAAATAAAGAAAAACAAACAGGATGCACTTTCTGCCATCTCGGTCTCCCTGAACTGGAGTGCGTCACAAAAATGAAAAGCCTATAGGCTACTTGCCTCACAGATATGAGAGAAAAATCTATAACATCTGTAACATCTATAGAAAGCTTGAAATGTCTACTTTTAAAACCAATTCAATTCAAAAATAAATACTCTCTGCTTATGCAATCCATATGAAAGGAGCATTTCTCTCTATAGACGTGAGTCAACATCATCTTGGCAGCCGACACAGACTCAAAACACACTAGTTTATTAACAAATAATTAAAATGTCTCCTTGCTATTTTGTTTGCGACACATTCATAATCATTACTTTTGCCGGTGCTTTGCAGCAAGCTTTATGTGTGCACTAAAACGCTCATTATGGTTTAGTATTCTCCTCAGTATATATTTATTAAGTAATTAAATTAATATATATGTGCGATTAGTTGACTAACGACTTAAATGAAGACTATAGTCGACTAGAAAAATCTTTAGTCAGGTGCAGCCCTATAAATAAATATTATAAAATGCATTATATTAAAATTATTTCAAGATGCCTGCATTCTGTTCTGCTTTACCTGTTTTTGAACACAAGAATGCATCCTGTATGTGCGGCTCCTAACAATTCTTCAACAGTCAAAACAAGCCTGATGCATTTTAAACATGTCAAGTATGAGAAAACAATTCCTCAGATTTTTCACTGAGAGCAGGTATAGCAGAACAGGGAGAAAGCAGAGAGTTCAATTAAAGGGGTGTACACCAAAACATGAGGTAGCATTCTCTTACGAAACCTCAAGCAGTGCTTGGGCAGGGGGCCTATGTTTATCTCATGGGAACATTCCTCATCCACACTGCTGCCCTCCCTCAACGTTACATAACTGCTGTCAACAGCAATCAGAAACTTTGACTCTTCTATTCTGAAGATTTCATTTTCACAGCTAAAGAACACCAAAACCATTCATCAAGTAACAGAGGAAATACGATGATACTTCACTATCTGAGCATGATTAGGTGCCAAACAAAGCATTTTTGGCAATTGCAGGGGCATGACCATGTCAGGTCGTGCTGACCAACAAATAGTCAGTGAGTAGAAGTGTTGTTCAGCTCACAAAGCAGCTGCAGTAAATCACAGGTGTGATTTGAAGGACTGTAATAAATGAAACCAAACAACTGCTGAGGGTCTGGGGGGTGGGGTCACGTTAAACTTACCAGTAACGAACTCAGCATTCTTCTTGAAGTGAGTGAGAATGAAGTGTGACAAGATGTACAGGCAAATGAAAAGCAGCACGCAAATCTAAAGCAGAGAAAAGAGAAAAAAAAAAATCAGTGCAATTTGAAAACATGAAATGATTTACATTTACAAATACACTGCAGCTTGAACATTTAACATCAGAAGGAAAAAGGCCTGAAGCTGGAGCATAACTGAACTGCCAGGTTTCAAGCTAAATTTATTCCAAATGAAAATTGTATTTTCTTCTTGTATAAGCTCACATGGAAAAGCTAGCTAGTCCTTTTAGGAACTTTAAGATCCCCACCCTTGGTCTGCACCCAATTTCATATATATATATATATATATATATATATATATATATATATATATATATATATATATATATATATATATATATATATATATATATATATATATATATATAAGAAAGCAGTGTGAACATTCTTCAAAACTTGTCCTTTTATGTTCCACAGAATAATAACAATCTTTCTTAGAAGACTGGGTATAAATGCCACTTTGCAGAGTATCAGAAATGACATACATTCTCACAGAAGTCTGCAGTATGAGTCATGCAGTTAGCATGAGCAACATAATCGTGAACAGGCAGCTACAAGACATGCTGTGCAAATTCGCTGCTTAGATGTGTTGCCAATTTAGGTTATCAAGAACACGTTAGACAGAGAGCCTGTAACAGAGCAGAGGTCATGAAACACACTCCAACACAGCACTATTATCACTGATACACGCCGCTGTGCGCGGTCCAGCCTGCCTTTATAGCTCTGTGACATAAGAGCTTCTAATCAAGGACATTTGGTTCTTAATGATAACACACAGATCAGTGACAAGACAGGACCGGTCAAAGACGTTATAGGAATATATTTCATATTATTGATAAAAGATAATGGGAAGAAAGGTGTATAGCAGTGATAAACAAACTGCATTCTGTGTCCTAGAATGTAAAAACAATAGAAAGAGAGAATCAATAAGTAGAGTGTCTTAAAAGCCAGCTGTCCCTTTTCTTAGCAATCTGAATTCTTAATTAATGAACACCCACAATACAGACTTGAGAATGAAGGTAACAGCACCAGATGGAGGATGAAGATTACAGCTCAAATGCAAATGAAGAGTTAAACCAGTAATAACTGGGATTAGATGAGGTATTACAGTAAAGATTTACTGTCAAATTTACATTCAGAGATTTATCACAAGATCTTAATAGTTGGTCATATTTATATTGTATATTACTTACATTACACACACACACACACACACACACACATATATACACACATTATATTATATTATATTATATTATATTATATTATATTATATTATATTATATTATATTATATTATATTATAAATAGTAGTGCTGCAATATAACTTCTCAACATTTGACCAGAAAAGAACAAACACAGATGTAAGAGTAAAACAGTAGGGGGAAAAAAGTACATTATGAATTAATGAAGCATGCATTAAAGTCTCCAGACAATTAAGATGGACTTTGTTTGGGTCGATCAAAATTAACTTGCATTCAAATTAGTCTCATTTAACATTTACTTTTCAAAATAAAGCTCCTACAAAGCCACAATCTATAAAATCTGATATCAACACATTCCCCACAACCTGTTGGAATCAAATCGCTGGGATCTCTTTTGGTGCTATTTTAACATGGAGGAAGGGCAAAGCATGATTCTTCCCATTCTCATCCTGCAGGAGAGCTGCAGTGGGATCTGTCCACATGACAATAGCCTTCAAATACCATGATTAAACCTCTAACCTAATTTAAGATATAAGATCCTCATGTGGAGACCAATAATTTTGAGAAGTGAAAAAAAAAAAGACACGCAGATTATACCTAAGGGATATTGAGAGAACTAAAGAAAAACAATTCTAAAGCACCATATGTCCCATAAAAGAGAGGAAGAATGACAGTAAGAGGAAGAGGGATGAGGGATGAGGGAGGGGACAGGACAGGAAGCTTGGATTTTGTCTTCAAAGTGCCAACAGCAGAAGAAAACAATGAATCTTTGGGATACATCTCTCTGTAGCTTTGAAAGGTGTTCTCAGTCATCTGTGCTCAGCATTTGAATTCGTTTAAGACAGCATGCAATGAACCAGAGTTGAAACAGCCAAGATAATATAGAGTATATGTTAAAACTAAATCAAAAAATTACTTAACAGTTGAATATAACATGATAATACATGTCTGGTGTCATTGTATTACCGGTCAAAGAAGTTTTGAAAAACAGGTTTAAGGGTTTTTTGTCTACACAATAAAAGCCAATGTGGTCCAGAACAACATTGGCTTCAACGGACTTTCATTGTATGAAAGAAAAGAAAAAGAAAAAAGAAAAGCAGTTCTTAAAAATATTTTCTTTTGTGTTCCACAAAAGAAGAGAAAAAAACTTGACGTGGGTGCGGTACGTCATAGGTCGAGTAAATGACGACAGAAATTTCATTGTTTGGTGCACTATCCCTTTAAATCCTTTCAAACAACCACAAGGGTGGACAATGACAATATTTACAATTCCCTGTAATACCCTGTTTGTCGTAGGTCATTAATCAGAAAGAAACGTAATCTTCTATTTCACTCTCTGTGGGCAATGGGGAGCATGATTTCAAACTTCTTCATCTATTTGGGTCTATGGTATTGAGACAGGCCGTATAATGTGATTGTAATCGTAGTATCAACCAGCAACCAGGTCATCTATACTGCATCTGCTGACCAATTTGGCAGGGCTGGTTAAACATATGAGCTCCAACTTTCTGAATCTTAGGGCTCATTCAGCTGCTCTGGGTAATCCACACTGCACAACAATACGAGACCTGGAACGAAGCCGAAGTTATTTCTTGAAGTGAAACAGCCTATTTAGTAAAACAGTCAGCTATAGAGCGACCGTGAACTGACACAATGAGAAAACAACACTTGTGGTGTGCTGGGATAGATTAGCAGAAGGACAGACGTAGGACAAAAATACTAATAACTTGATTTAATCCGGGCTATTAAGAATAATTAGACCACTGTCAGAAACTTTATGCTTTTTTAAAATGTTATTTGGCCCCTAAAATTGATTTTCACAGGCTGTTTATTACATTTATGATATACAAACAACCAAGTATGTTTTTCATTCATGACAAGCACATCATAAATCAAGTGATTTATGCCAAATTACATACATTTTCAATCTGAACTATTGTAACTTCAAATTAATATAAAATACAAAATCAGTTGAATATAAATGCACAATATATCATAACATATGATACAGGTCACTACAGTGTATTCAGAGGTACTAAACTCATTACTAGATAGAATTAGTATAGAACATTAAGAAATAATCAAATTGTAAAGACAAGTTAAAGAAGACTAAAGAACAAATAATAATAAGTCCAATCATAAAGAAGATCCCTTCTTAGTAGATGTAAATACAAAGCCCTCTATTGTTGAAGGCCGGGTGACATGTTCAGATATGCACTTTAATAAAGTGTATTACACACACACTGCATTCCTTGCACATCTACAGAGTGGGAACCGTGCCAAATCAGCTACTCCCTCTAACAGGTTGTCCCTCTTGAAGATCAACCAAGTACAAAACTGTGACATTGTCATAAATATTGTGTTGCTTTACAAGTGTGAACTCAATACTTGAGTTCAACCCAAGAATGTATCAACAAAAAAAATGGGTTTTATCTGACATATTAAAACATCGGAATACATTCTCAGTTTAATTGAGCTATTTAAATTATATTAATTATATTAATATTATTAATTTTATTTAGGTGGTAACAATAAACTGTTTGATATTAGTGTAAATATTTCAAAATACCCAAAGAATCCTTAAAAAAGTATCAGTTTCCACAAAATAATAATAATAAATATTATAATATAATAAAGATAATAATAAGAAATGCTTCTTGAGCATCAGATCAGCATATTAGAACAATTTCTGAATATATATATTAAATAGTAAACATTCATTTTAAATTCTAAAGATAATTCACAATATTACTGTTTAATTTTGCTGTATTTTTGATAAAATAAATCCAGAAAAACAAGGAAAATCCCACACACTATCAACTTGCAAAACAGTAAAAAAAAAAAAAAAAAAAAAAAAAAAAAAAACCTTCTTTTTTAAAAGAACTTTTTTACGGTTTTGCAAGTTGATAGTGTGCCGGATTTTCCTTGTTTTTCCGTATTTTGACTACACTAGTCTTCTTTCCTGCGCACCAATCTATTACCTACAGGTGTGTGTCGCTAATTGATCATCGATAAAATAAATCCAGCCTTGATGAGCATAATAAACTTTTCAAAATACACACATATTTATATAAATCAGTGGTTCTCTTCAAACTGGTTCCACTTCAAGATCCAGATTTTAGATTGGGCATCAAAATGTGACCCAACACAGGACCAAAACTGATTTTCACGCAAAAGAAAGAAAAATAAATAATTAGTATTACAATGAACTACATGAATGTAATTCAAAAAAAATGCAGAAGTGATTTATCAGCATAAAGAGAAGAGTCAGATATTCTATTGGTATTAGTCATATTACTAAATGACAGCCTGACTGTAAGCACAATCTTTGACGTCAACAATAAAAGATATGCAAAGCATTTTCTCCACCCTTTTTAAAAGTTGAATTGATATTTTGCTACCTTAATAATGAACAACTATATGATTTGTTGCATTTTAGTATTTCTAATATTACATTTGACATTGTAAATATGCATTTTTGGGTCAAGACCCACCAGCTTAAAAAAAAAAAAAAAAAAAAAAAAAAACTGATTTAAATAATAAATCCCAGATAAACATCAGTGACCAAGGGATCAATAACCATGACAGCATGAGCCCACTGGTGCCCAAGGCCTGGTGCAGGACAATAGTCTGATTTACATTATCTAGTGTGATCCATCTGTGCATTTCACTGAGGGGGGCATTTCTCATTTTCTAGGAGGATTACAGCAGCTTTGCATCACAGACAAAACAAAACAGAAGTGTGTATAAATAAAAGTGAATGCCCTTAAAATGTCTGAAAACAGACTTTAAAGAGCAGCTTTTGTTTGAAAAAAAAAACAAAGAATGAAGTCTATAATGTCTACAACAGCTCCACCAAGATTATAACTGTAATTCTGAACTTGTGTTACATTGTCCTTGTGAATGCTAGATTTAGTATACAGTTTAAGAGGTAGCTAGTGAATTACACAGATGAGTGGTTTAAGAATATGCACCAAACCTATTGCTCTGAAATGCTGAGTGAGTGAAGGAGTAAAGGTTAACCCCAAGTGTCTTGCTGTAAAGTCCTTGAGGTCTGAAGTTCAGTTATAATTGTACTTTATTAAGTATTGACAAAAACAATTTCATACACGAGGATCCCAAAAGCTCAGCTTTTCTCCAAAATGAGCTCCGGACCCCACAAAGCGGAGCAGTCTCGTCTTGTGCCATTTCAGAGAGTGTTACATTTTACAACTAGCAGCTGCGCATCATGTTGTTCGCACGAAGTAAGAAAAAGAATCCCTGTTTGTGTACACATTACTCTGCTTTATAATTAAATGTCTTGTAAATAATAAGCAAAGATAACTCTTGCACACTCCAAACAGTCAAATCATTGAAATCAAATAATATTTATGAAAGAACATTAAAGTTCTCGTGCACGGTTCACGAGATAACGTCACACAATCATCTAAATCAATCAATTATTATTGAATTCCATTAGGACAAACACAAGGGCACATTCAGATTTTAACACTGCAAACGATACTTCTTAATACTACGTAAACAAAAGCAGCAAAGAGAAGGAAACTTACAATGGTTTCTCGGACTCGGTCGTGGAATAGTTGCTCTCTAACCGTCACGTCTTCTGTTTCCATGCTTTGAAAACATGTCTTGGCGTGTGCTCGGCTATAATTTGTAAAACATTTGAGTCTCCGATAAGATAATAGCTTACGTGGAAACTTGTCTCGAGTCTCGAACAAACGCTTTCCACCTCTAAACGTATTGCAGTTGTTCCTTCTGAATTCACTAAGTCAGCGAACTACTCTCCTGTTTTACTTCAGTGAGGTAATGTGATAGATGCTTCTCAAATCATTATTCACCAGCTAACAAGCAAATTCTAAACACCATTGAACTCATCGAGTCAGCGTGTTCACTGATGCTCCTCAAATGAATTTCAGTCGCTCTCAAACTCCATCTACTGGAGGGGGCCGAGCTGTGGGAGGGGAAAGAGGCGGGTTTAAAGGGTTAACTAGTTCACCCAAAATGAAATTTCTGTCTTTAGTTATTCACCCTCATGTCGTTCCAAACCCGTAAGACCTTCGTTCATCTTCAGAACACAAATTAAGATATTTTTTGACGAAATCTGAGATTTTTTTTAATCTCCCATAGAAAGCAACAAAATTACCACATTCAAGGTTCAGAAAAGTAGTAAACACATCGTTAAAATAGTCAATGTGACTACAGTGGTTTAACCTTAAAGGATTAGTCCACTTTTAAATAAACTTTTCCTGATCATTTACTCACCCCCATGTTATCCAAGATGTTCATGTCTTTGTTTCATCAGTCGAAAAGAAATTAAGGTTTTTGAGGAAAACATTCCAGGATTTTTCTCCATATATAGTGGATTTCAATGGCTACCAACAGGTTGAAGGTCCAAATTGTAGTTTTAGTGCAGCTTCAAAGGGCTTAAACGATACCAGACGAGGAATAAGGGTCTTATCTAGCGAAACGATCGGTCATTTTCGGAAAAAAAAATACAACCGTTTATGCTTTATAAACAAAATATCGCCTTGAACGTACTTTCCGTTTCCGCATTCTTCAAAAAGCTTACGCTGAATGTTCTACGCCTTCCCTATTCTACTTACGGAAAAAAACTAAACTGGCGCCACATTCGTTCCGTAATCCACTATATATGGAGAAAAATCCTGGAATGTTTTCCTCAAAAACCTTAATTTCTTTTCGACTGACGAAAGAAAGACATGAACATCTTGGATGACATGGGGGTGAGTAAATTATCAGGAAAAGTTTATTTAAAAGTGAACTAATCCTTTAATGTTATGAAGCGACGAGAATAGCGAAACAAAATAGCGACTTTATTCAACAATTTCCTCTCTCCACACATGCGTCGTGGTGCTCATGGAAATGCTGCACTGTGTCAATTGCATAGGAGACTGACAGGGTAGAGAAGAAATTGTTGAATAAAGTTATTATTTCTGTTTTGTTTTTCCGCACAAAAATAATAACAATTCCTTACATTTATATAGCGCTTTTCTGGGTACTCAAAGCACTTTATATATGGAAGAGGGAATCTCCTCAAACATCACTAATGTCAAAGAGTGTAGAACCCAAGAGGCGAAACTCTGATGCTTTTTGGGTAACAGCCACGAGAAGGCACTTCGGTAGCGCGGCAGCCATTTTGGGGTGAAAATGCCAACTGGACAATAGAATCCTTCACATCTTACGCACCCAAAATCGGCGAATCCCAAATCAGAAATGCAATAGAAAATTTCTCAAATTCAGTAAATTTTATGACACCTACAGTAAATGTTGTATTGTCTTTACCTATATATGTTTTATGTGATCAGTTGTGGAATCCAACCATTCAACCATCTAAGCTAACATAGTTAGCCTACTTTATTGAGTATTTCCATTTTATGCAACTTTACATTATAGTAACTTAATAAATTAATAATGAATAAAGTTAAGATCATCATGTTTGTAGCGTGATCCAGGGGATTCAAACGTACAGTATATAGGCAGACCTAGTGGAGTAATATAGTAATAGTAAATTACTCCACTAGGTCTGAAATACGTTTTAAGCCCCTGGATCATGCTACAAACACAATGATCTTATAGAACATAATGCATTGCTGTGTCCGTTATCCCTTAATTGCCACTTTTGGACACAGTGGCTGTGTGTCTTGCTTTAAGGGACATTAATATTATATAAGACAACACTGCAAAAACAGTTTCTGCTATATATTTATTCTCCAACACTCCCAATTTTTATGATGCATGTCCTTAATTTAATTTCATATGTTGGTATTAATTCAGTGTTTATAATGCTAATACTTAAAAGAATTTTAACCCAAACTGACTGGGTTTCTAGAGAGCAAAGGTTTTGTGAAAAAAGTGGAAGACTTAAACACAAAGTCTGTAAAATAAACTGTTAAAAGGATTTGATGATCACTAGCGATAGTATTTTATTCTGTGTTGTCGTCGTTCAAGTTGGATTTTAGCTTTAATGTTCATTTTTTTTAACAAAGTAGCTGATATTGCCATAGAAACTAGTGGACTGCCGAGTCGCTTTCACCCCAAAATGGCAGAAGCGTAGGGCTGCTTCTGGGCACCGGTGTTGTAATGGAACGTTCTATTGAGTGTCGCTTCTTGTCAGTGTTTATTCTTTGCCAATGTGCAGCCTCCACCTGGACGATGCGACGGCAGCCATATTGCGCCAGAACGCCCACCACACACCAGCTCATTTGTGGAGAGGAGACGGAGTGATGAAGCCAATCAATATATGGGGATGATTAGGAGGCCATGATGGACAGAGGCCAATGGGCAACTTTGGCCTGGATGCCGGGGTTACACCCCTACTTTGTTCAAAATACATTCTGGGATTTTTAATGACCACAGAAAGTCAGCACCTCGGTTTAACATCTCATCCGAAGGACAGTGCTTTTTTGACAGTATAGTGTCCCCATCACTATACTGGGGCATTAGGACCCACACAGACCACAGGGTGAGCACCCCCTGCTGGCCTCATTAACACCTCTTCCAACAGCAACCTAGTTTTCCCAGGAGGTCTCCCATCCAGGAACTAATCAGGCTCAGCCCTGCTTAGCTTCAGTGGGCAACCAGTCTTGGGCTACAGGGTTGAACCGAACATTAAAGGTGCTAAAGAGGATGTTTTGTTTTATACATTTTTGCAATATTACTTGAAACTGTCTTTACTAACTGATAAAAGACTATTTATTAGGTGCACTGAAAGGAATAATATTAATATACATCTGTGCACGAGGTAGGGCCTTAAAAACATCAGCCAATCGTTTACGCGATTGGCCCTCTGGCTTGTCAATCACTGCCGTGACGTTCCTTGTGAGAGACAAGCACGGCTGCGCACTCCAGTAACTTTCCACACTCTACAGGCGCCGCATGCAATGTTTTTGTCAGGAGACAGGAGTAACAACTGCAGATTATGAGTTAGCTGCGGTGAGTCCGACATAATGAATCCACTAACACGACACAGCGAATGCTGGTGGTAAACACTCGTGTTCCAATACGAGTGTTTACGAGTTTTGGGAGGCGTTCCTTCGAAGGAGGGGGGTTGTTCTTACGCATGCGCTCATTTCAAAAACTCAGTAACATTCTTTGGTTTCTCAGTCGACGAAAAGATCCTCTTTATCACCTTTAAGGTTGAACCGCTGTAGTCATGTTGACTATTTTAACGATGACTTTACTACTTATCTGGACCTTGAATGTGATCATTTCTTTGCTTTCTATTGGAGATAAAAAACCTCTGGGATTTCATCAAAAAATATCTTCTTCTTTTCTTTTTTCAAAGATGAACGAAGGTCTTGCGAGTTTCATTTCACTTGAGAAATTTCATTTTTGGGTGAACTAAACCTTAAGACTACTGAAACTTGATCAATAGTGAACATTTGCAGACCATTATATAAAACAATACAATACATATAATAGTTTTGTGTTTGAGGATGATGTAATAGAATATATGTAACTGAAAAAAATGTACTTTTGTATTAAAAATATGATCAAAGTGCAAATGATTAATATATCAAAGTCCTAATGGTGGAATATTTTTCATTATATTAAACAAAAACTCCAACGACAAAAGGAGATGGGGGGGTACATTTATAGCAACATGGCTTTTTTTTCTCTATTGCCAGCTCAAGTTCTCTATTTAAACCAACAAAGATGAAAACAATAATATTAATAATGCAAATTTACCAATGTACTACTGTTTAATGTTTTTGAAAGAAGTCTCTTATGCTCAACAACACTGCATTTATTTGATCATAGCTGGATCCTTCAGAAATCATTTTAATATGCTGATTTGGTGCTCAAGAAACATTTCTTATAATCATCAATAATGAAAACAGTTTTGCTGCTTAATATTTTTTGTGGAAACCATGATAATGTTTTTTTTTTTTCAAGATTATCTTATTAATCGAATGCACTTTAGTAAATGTCTAATGTTCTGTGTCTTATTTGTGTCCACAGATACGGTAAATCAAAGTTTACTCTTTATGACCCGTGTCATCATCAAACCAAAGTCCTACTGGCGCAAACACGGAAGTCCATAGGTTACATTATTTTCAGAAAGTGAATGATTTAAATTTAAAGTTAACTTCAAAGCGATTATGCTGTGATCTGTTGCATGAATTCTTACATTTTTAATGCTGACCTTGTAGGAGTTTTCTAAAACAATTTGGTGTATGAATGAAGCTCGATCTCTCAGTCCCGCAGGTAAGAAAACAGTGACCTGTTTGATTTTATAACTTGAAAGCCAGTGATATTGGTGATATGAGAGAGAGGGACAAGAGAGATTATCAAAGCATAATTCACACCAATTCTGTCATTATTTTCTAACCGCCATACATTCCAAACCTGTGTGACTTCATTTCTTCTGTAGAATACCAAAGGAAAAGTTATATAGCAAAATGTGCTCTTCTCATTTAGTGGAAATAAATGCAAACCAAGGGATGTCAAGTTCAAAAAAGAAACAAGCACCTTAAAAGCAATATAAAACAAGTCAATTTGACTTATATGCTATATTCCAAGAATTATATGATAGCTTTACATGAGAAGTAAACAGAATTTTAATTTTTGGGTGACCTATTCCTTAAAAACTGTATAAGATCCACATGACATGCTTGTCCCTAATTTATCATAAAGCAATTTTCATAATCATGTTGTTGGCTAATCTGCTTTTATATGCTAAAAAAAAAAAAAGCTTTTTGATTTCACTCATTTTTTAAGTGGTTTACGTTTTAAGTGGTTACAATTGATCATAATTTTAAACATGCATTTTAGTTGCACTTAATCAATATGTTTTAGTTATATCAGCTAGGTTATATTGAGTAGATCTGATATATTCAAGTCTGTGCTGAAAGTAAATGGAAATGACATTCATGATGTACATTTAAAAGACTTTCCACAGCTGGAACAGCACTTATAGTAAGTTACTGGCCATAGACCTTAGTCGGGATAGACTCCATGTTTAATTTAATGCTGATGAAAACGAGGCAATGAGGGATAGACTTTTTGTCTCTACAATGGCATGCACTGTATAAAAGTCCTAGATCACATCATTTTCACAACTTAAAACTGTTTTATGGAGATTTTGTTTACTGAAAGTTTTTTTTCAGAAAGGCGTTTCATCAGCTGAACAATCAGATTGTTAAACAACAAACGCCCAATCCATAAGTACAATCCATTGGACGCGCTGTATTCAGCCTCGTTTTCATTCCTGTTGTAAATTAAGTATGGTGCTACATTACTAAGGTCTATTGCACTGACATTAGGACAGTTATTGCACATTAAGAAAAGCACTTATTATAATATTCATGTAGCCACCTTCAACTTCAGTCTTCAGACACAAAAACACAAAATATAAATATAAAATAACTCTTAATTTCAACATTTACTCTTCTGATCCAGCCATATAAGCATCATGGGAACTATCAGTCCTCCAGGGTTGCCAGGTTTTCACAACAAAACCTGTCAAATTAATACTCCAAAAAAATAGCCTAATTGCATTTCAAGGGGGGTCCCCCAGTAAAAATCGCCTACCACAGCGTTAAATCTGCTTTTTGGCAGGATTCCCCCAGATAAAATTTGCATTCCAGGTGCTAAATGTCATGTTATTTGATGTCGCTTCAACACGCGGACATGAAAATCAACCTGCAGCAACAGTGTTAAAGTAGCCCAATTAAGCAGGAAAACCACACACTTGGCAACAGTGCAAACCGCCCAGTTTTAGTTAATTCAGTTCATGTAGTCCCAACGCAAATGGATTAAGTACTTTCAGTTTTATATATTTAAGTGTATTGAACAATGAAATTAAGTTGAACAAGCAGCAAAAATAATATTTTTCAGTGTAAAAGCTTTTCCTTACCAAGTTGAAAATGACTGACTTTTTCCCCCCAAGTTCCTGTGCACAGCTAGAATGACCTCATGGCTAAGAAGCTCCTGATTACATATGCCTTGTGGGCCATGGGTGGCCCACTTGGCCTTCATCACATTTACCTGGGCAGAGACAGCCATGCCCTTCTTTGGATACTGACCTTTGGTGGTTTTGGCATCGGCTGGGCAAGAGAGTTCTTCCGTATCCCATCGTATGTGAGCGAGGCCAACCATGAAGCAGAGAGAGCCCAAGTTAGACATCCACGTGCCACTCCACCACCACCAGTAGGCCTGATTCGGTTTGCTGGTCAGATTTGTGTTGGTATTTACTTTGGCTCGGTGGCTTTAATAAGCCTCAGTTCTCTTAGCTTCTTCTACTTCCTAGTGCTGCCACTGAGCGTAGGTGCTGGTGTGCATCTGGTGTCCTCTGTGGGCCAGCAGACTTCTGACCTTCAAAAGACCCTCATAACGTGCATCGTCACGTCATCCATCTTCTTCGGCAGCAATCTCTCTCCTCTGCCCATCAGCATAGCTGCTAGTGTTACCGCTGCGCAGCACAACACGTTCAAACCTCTGAGGCCAGAGCCACTGGGTGAGATACACTATTTTGCACATTTTGGTAACACAGTAAAGTCTCATTTGTTAGCATTAGTTAATGCATTAACTAAAATTTACCTTTCAATTCTTGTTAACAATTCTTGTTTTTTATCAAATATTGCGTATGTATTATAAATGCAACGACATCTCTTCTCTGATGATGTTTACTGGAACGAGGGCAGGACAACCTGTCATTCACGTGAGATCACAGCAATAGCAAACCACAATGATCCAACCATCAATTCCCCATGGCAAAATCAAGTCCCGCCCTGCATTTTTCTTGTTCAAGAAGCCATTTCAGCCATTTGATTTACACTTATTACTTGATAATTCTGATTATGTTTTAAATGGACACATTTCTTTAGTAGCTCTTGTCTCTGAGAAAACCTCAGACTGAAATCTACATTGATCTATTGATGTTTTCAGACTGTGGAAAAACAAGCGATCAGGTGTTTTCAATCTCATCTGAAATGAGCAGTGTTGGGGTAATGCATTAGAAGTAGCATGCATAATGTAATCAGATTACTTTTTAATGTATCAAGTAAAGTAGCGCTTTACAGGTAATGTGCATTACATAATCAGATTACTTTTTTGATGTAACGAGTAAAGCATTAGAAGTAACATGTATTACATAATCAGATTACTTTTTGATCTATCAAGTAAAGTAGCGCATTACATGTAATGTGTATTACATAATCAGATTAATTTTTGATGTAACGAGTAAAGCATTAGAAGTAACATGCATTACATGATCAGATTACGTTGTGATGTAACAAATAAAGTAGCGCTTTACAGGTAACGTGTATTACATAATCAGATTACTTTTTTGATGAAACGAGTAAAGCATTACAAGTATCATGCATTACGTAATCAGATTACTTTTTGATGTAACGAATAAAGTAGCGCATTACAGGTAACGTGTATTACATAATCAGATTACTTTTTTGATGTAACGAGTAATGTATTACAAGTATCATGCAGTACGTAATCAGATTACTTTTTGATGTAACGAATATTGTTATGTTTGGTGGCAAGGTATAGGATGATGCACTAGTGTCCACTGTATAGGGCGATGTGTAACTATGCCATCAAAACCCATGTATACGCAAGAAATGCTGTCCACTGTAGTGACCTCTATGTGTGAAAGGGTTAATAAAAATGTTCATATTCATGTTAATGAATAATGTTAATTTTAGCTAATTAACATTACCTAAAATTAATAAATGCTTTAGAAGTATTGTTCATTGTTAGTCCATGTTAACTAATGTATATAACTGATGTAAACAAATGAAACGTTATTATAAAGTGTTACCCACATTTTATATGTGTCTTACCTTTGAGTTGCATCATGTGCAATTAATGTGCTTAATTAACCCGATTCGTGTCAATCTTCCCAAGGGCCTCGTCTGTATCGTCTAAGTTTAGGTGTGCTGGCTTTCTCCGCTCCGCTGGGATACTGTGTTTTCCACAACACCACTGCCACATTGTACTACATATCGGACTGTATAGCGGCCCTGCTTGATTTCTTCTGGTTCCTTCCATGGCTCAAAGGACTCCTGGAATATTTTCTGCTGTTGCCATATCGTCTGCTATGTGTCCTGACAGGAGGGGGTTTCTACGAGGAAAGCTGGAGGAAGATGCTGGAAATAATTCTTAATGAGTATAGTAAAAAAGAAATGGAGGCGCTGAAGGTGAGTTCAGTACAGTTTTAATTGGTAAAAACAGCATTTATAGTTTTCACTTTGCAGTGTTTTACATATAAACAGAAGGCAAATAATGATATTTGTGCCAAATAATATTTTCTTACAATCAGATACTATCATTGCCAGAAGAGGCTTCTCTGGAGGAGGTCACTCGCAGCTACAGGGAACTGGCTAAAGTGTGGCATCCAGATCACAACCCCAAGCGGCAAGCAGAGGCACAGAAGATGTTTATTCAGATCCAGGAGGCATATGAGATACTTCTCGACAGGCATAAGACAAGACGGAAAAAATGATCTTCTGAGGAAGAGGTCATATACATTTTAGAAGGCTCAGATTTTTTCATAAAGTCAATCTGGTGTAATAAACGTGAAACTTTCTAAACTAAAGAGTTTTTCATTTTTGTTCAATGAAATTCTCCTCCGAGGATGACAATTTAGGATTCTCTGCCATCTTGTGGTAACATTAGGTGATTAACAGAGTTATTTTATTAGGGGTCTTCAATAGTGAGTTGGCGACCTCTAAAGGGTCTGTGTTGGTACTGCAGGGGGTCGGCCAATTATTGTTTTTGCAGAATTAAAAAAAATAAAATATATATATATATATATATATATATATATATATATATATATATATATATATATATATATATATAAACAAAAAATATACATTATTTAATCATCCCTCCTAGATTAAAATAATAAAATTATAATAATAAAATTAAAATTAAATGTAAAGCATTACAAGTAATGTATTATGTAATCAGATTACTTTTTGATGTATCAAGTAAAGTAACACATTACAGGTAACGTGCATTATGTAATCAGATTACTTTTTCATGTAATGAGTAAAGTAGTGCTTTACATGTAATGTGCATTACATAATCAGTTTACTTTTTCATGTAACGAGTAAAGCATTACAAGTAACGTATTATCAAAGACTATAGAATAACACAAGACGTGTCACTCGTATTGTTTTGAATGGGAGAAAGTGTAACGCGCAATATGGCGGAATAAGTCCCGCCTTCTAAATAAGAGCCAATCGCCGACTGGTAAAGTCATCGCGTCACTGCAGCGGCCGTTAGAAGCACTGGTTTCTATAGAAACAGTCAGACTCGCGCCTCCGAAATGAGGCACAAGAGACGCGCATTTATCTTCGCGCATGCGCATTAGCTTGATCCAGCCGGAAAAAATAGTTTTTTGTCATGATTCGAGAGTTTGGAAAAAACATTTATGAGACAGTTGTTGTCAGATTTCATTGGTGATTTCAAATATGAAATTTAATCGTAACAGTTTTGGAGAATTTGATGTTTCCCCATTCAAAGAGATAGGAGCTGCATGATGCCCAGGATGCCCGAGAGGCGTTTCAAAGATGGCCGCCGAGTGAAATGACTTAAGTGTCTTAAAGGGACTTTGGTATTATGTAATCAGATTACTTTTTTGATGTAACGTGTAAAGCATTACAAGTATCATGCGTTACGTAATCAGATTAGTTTTTGATGTAACAAGTAAAGCATTACAAGTATCATGCATTACATAATCAGATTATTTTTTGATGTAACGAGTAATGTAGCGCATTACAGGTAACGTGCATTATGTAATCAGATTACTTTTTGATGTAACGAGTAAAGCATTAGAAGTAACATGCATTACCTAGTCAGATTACTTTTTGATGTAACGAGTAAAGCATTAGAAGTAACATGCATTACGTAGTCAGATTACTTTTTGATGTAACGAGTAAAGCATTAGAAGTAACATGCATTACGTAGTCAGATTACTTTTTGATGTAACGAGTAAAGCATTAGACGTAACAAGCATTATATAATCAGATTACTTTTTGATGTAACTGCAAATTACATTCTAGTAACACAAATACATTTATTTACAATCAAAAACGTTACCACAGATAAAGTATTTTCAAAAACAACAGTCACAGTAATAGTATGAATTGTAGCTGAAATATAGCTAGTGACGCATGATGTCCAATTTAGTGGACAGATGATTAATCAAAATGTCCTCCCAATCTAAAATTAATACTTGGAGAATTTAATAATGATATGACTCCTTACATGTTACTTGATGCTACAAGTAATCTGATTATTTAATGCACATTACATGTAATGCGCTACTTTACTCGTTACATCAAAAAATAATCTGATTACGTAATGCACGTTACCTGTAATGTGATACAATATTAAATTTAATGTAAATGTACATCAAAACAGAGTACTTTGCAATGAACATTAACATGGTATTATATGCATGTTACTACAGGCCAGTCTTAAAATGCAACACTCTTATGTAAAACTCAGCCAGCCACTTTGGAGTGGATCTAAAATTGAATATGAATAATGTAGGCCAACTATATAACTATAATAAAATAATCACACTTATTATATTATTAATGGTTTTAAAAAGTAGAATATCATTTATGTAGTTTTTCCTAATTCATAGAAAATTACAAAGAGACAAAGAGAAATAATTAAATTGCTTAAAATATTAATTTGGAAGTTTTATGATAAATCTTAGTAAAAACATCAGTCACTTTTACTGATACTATCATCGAAATAATAATAAATAATAATAATAATAATAATATGTGGCGTTGTAGCTTTTGCGTTTCTTTTTATTCTCTAACCTGTAGCACGAGGATCGATGCATTCGATACTCCCTCCCAATCATGGATTTGAGAGGCAGTTTTTCGGTTATAGGTTATTCGGGCCTGTATCCCGGCATGGGCCCGGAAGTTGTTTGGGGTTTCAGGTAAAAGATCCCGGAGATGCTGCCTTCGCTAGAGAAAACAAACGGCGCTTCTGCTGTATAAATATTGCAATCACAGTCGATCGTCAGGTAAGAAAAAATACTCGCCGTGCAAAATCAAGAGCAGTTATTCAAGGAAAGTGACATTAGGTCAGGTAACTATGCTCGGATTGGGAGGGTTTACACGGCTAGACGCATCTGTCGAGTGCTGGGTGCCATAGCAACGCCAGCGGGCTCTCAGGAAACATAATTCCGCTTTAGTTTGTCACGTCTAAAGATCGACTGTATTTCACGACCGGAGGCTGCCGATCGGATTGCGTTGTCAGCAACGCTTGTTCTTTCGTTTGTGAGTTAGTTTAGCGATGTCTTTGCCTTATTGTGAGCTGTCACGTCTCGTTAGCTGGTTAGCAGCGGTGGCTAGCTAGTGTTGCTCCAGACACACAGGATTGACATGATTCTGCGTGCTGTCAGTCCTCCTCTGCAGCACGACGGTGTATATAAAGTTACTAAACATACGAGGGATTGGGCGCGATAATCTTATTCTCGTCGTCAGGCATTGTTTTCTGGTGTGACTGCAGACAGACAGGGCTGTTTCTATTATTGCGTTAATTAGACTCATTGACAGCTCTGTGAATTCATGAGATTTGCCTGTTGCAGCTGTGAATGTTTCTGTCTTATACGACACAATGAGCTCTTACATTTCTGAAGGCCTGTTTGTTATTAGATATTATATTATTATGTATACCATAAAACGGATATAAAATGATAACACGACTCTGTAAGAGTCTATATTTATTATTTATATGAGTCCATATTTATTCAGGGTTTGAAAGAATGTAAAAGAAAGCAGTATGTTGTTTGTCACCTCACAGTATAATATCATAAGCACCTGCTATTTATGATATCTGAATGTGTTTAAACTGCAGCCATTTGTGATCCTTCGGTCAATTTTGAGCCATTTTAACCATGAAAAATTCATAAATAATTAAATTAGGATACCAGAAGTCCTTCAGAAGGAGTTTTTGTCTGGTCTCAAAGTGTATTATAATGCAAAAACAAAATATTATTAATTTAAATAGTGGTGAATTAACACAATCTGTGTAAAAAGAAATATTGGAGACTTGGCGTTGGCAAAAGTGTTCAATCACCTTTGGCATTTTTTAATATCTTGCCTGTTTTAAAACAATGTATGATGTATATTTCTCTAATTTTAGTTTAGGTGTATTTCATAATTATCTGTTGTGAATGGAGCAGGTAATATTTGTCAACTTTTAAATCAGTTAAAAAAAATAATTTATTCCCATTTATGTTATGCACTGTAGATATTTAAGAAAGTGCCATGGTGGGTATTGTTGTCATTTAATGTTTTATGAAAAAATTACATCTAAAGGACATTGTACCACAACCATACCACATCATATAGAACAGTATGTGTGAGGGGGTAAATCTTAAACAATATCAAAGATTTTGGGGGTAAATTTGATTTATAGATGAAAAAATGTAAAGCTGCACAACATGATGAAAGGATACATTTAAAAAGCTTTGAAACTGGTTCATCAAATGCAGGTCAGATTTGGCCGCAATATGTATTGTGTTGCATTTAAAGCCTATTTCCAATTCCGACGCAATAATATGTGGAAATTTCTGAGTAATAGCAAATCATAACAACCCCTGCATTTGGCTTTGTATCATCATTGCTTTAGATGAAAGCCTGTGTTCTGATAGGTCACAGGATAAAGGGAGGGAAGTTTCTTGCAGACTACGCTCTTCATTTAAGACAAGAATTCTATAGAATGGACACTCAATTCAGCTGTTGAGTTAGAAATGAGATCTTGACCAGTGTGCATATCAATTATTCAGCTAGTCAAACCGTGCAACCACACAGGAAAGGGAGAAATAACAACTGCAGTGAACCAGCAAGTTTATTTTTCATTTTTTCAGTTGAAATCAGATGAGCCAAATTTGTATGTTTTAGCATTCTTTGAGTGCTTTAGGCGTTCTTTATTATTGTAAAAATAACAATAAATTTCTTAAAAAAACTTGCTTTTCTATTTGTTGAAATTGTAAGTTAGTTTTATGCTTCGTAATCAAATGATTTCTCTGTACAGGCAGCTGGTGTGATGATGAATGCTGACGATTGCAATGGCCGTTCGTATATGTCAGGTACCTTTTTTAAGTTCATATTCATTTGTTATTTTCATAGACATGCATGTAGCTAAATATAGTGGGTTCCAAATGTGCATGACCACACTGAAAATCTGGGACTTTTATTTAATGTATCCACTGCCAGAGCTGGGTAGTAATGGATTACGTAATCAGATTCCAAAAATCAAGTACTTGTAATTAGAGTAAACTACTTTTTAAAATAATTAGACTACAATTACTTTTTATGGATTACATGATTACATGTTATTTACACAAAGGCAGTAAGTTGTTCACAATTCATTGATTCTCCTAATTTTTCATTTTTTTTTTACGTTTATATTTTTTCATAATAAACCTGTCGCTTATATACGTTCATGATTCTTCGAGTTTTTCCGGTAGTGAGGGGGAAATATAGATGAATATATATGAAATATATATATGAAATAATAATAATATATGAAATATAGATTCAATATTTGATTTAGCAGTGATATTGTTGTTAATTTCATGTTTTTCAATATAGTAATGTTGCTGTTTTCTAAATTTACTTAATTTTAAGTAAATAAGTTTTAAAATCACAAGATGTCATTTTGTTTTATTCAGTGTTACTCTCAGCAAACACTAACAGGTGCAATATTGTTAGTATTTTGAAGTATTAACTGTCCATACATTGCAATCTGTTGAGGCTCTTGTTGGTGAATAGAATATATTTTTTCTTTGTATATGTCAAAATAGTACAAGATTATCCTACAATATATGTGACATCAAATAAGGGTTAGCACAAAAGTAATCTAAATGTAATCCAAAAGTGGTCAGATTATGTTACCAAAAAAATGAGAGATTATATTACTGATTACAAATTTTGTCATGTAATTTGTAATCAGTAATTTTTTATAATTCATAAGTAATCTACCCAGCTCTGTCCTGCTTTATTCCTCATGCCAGAGTCCAGTATCTCAAACATATTTTATTGAATTGTGCTGGTTTAAGTTCTCTTTGGGAATTATATTACACAGCAAACTCCTTTGAATAAATTTTTGACAGAGTGAACACTGAGTCCATTTTAGAGTTTTTTTCAAAGCAAAGTTTAAAAATCTTATATAGGTTTTTAAATTGCTCTTTTGTAGTATTTTAATTTGTTACTCACCATGAAAATAGCCAAGGAAGCTGGCATTTATTTTATTTTATTTTCCACACATTGATTAAAAATACTTAAATTTCCAGTGAAACTTTTCACTCAAATTGTTATGCTGATAATATAATTTCTAGTGGAAACTTTGCATGAAATAAGAAAAATACAAAAAAACACTCTGATTGTACGTGTTCATGTTTTCAGGTAGCGGAGATTCTTCAACAGAGCGGGAGTTTTTTGCAGGGCTGAGAGGACCGTCGGTGAGCACACCAAACAGTCAACAGTCCTCACCCAGCCGCTCACTCAGTGGTCAGTTTCTGTCCATTAAACACACTGTACCATCTTAGTTTTTTTTTTTTTTGTGAATAAATGTACAACTTTCTCTCCATGCCCAGCTAACTCCATCAAGGTGGAGCTCTACAGTGACGAGGAGGCAGGTGGTGCTCCACTGGCGGAAAGGAGAGTCGGGGAGAAGAATGAAGGATGGAAAGATGAAAAGGGCGAGTTGGCAGAAGATGGTGGAGTGGAGATGGTCGGAGGTACACAAGGGCAGGCTGGGAGCGGCTGCGGAGAGATGGCCAGCTCTGAGCCGGCATCTCCTGGTCCCATTCGGCTGCCCAATGGGAAACTTAAATGTGATATATGTGGGATGATTTGCATTGGACCCAATGTTCTAATGGTGCACAAACGCAGCCATACAGGTAAGTGTTTCTTGACTGACTCTTGACAAAAACGATCAAGCATATTTAAAAAATGTCAGTTTGAAGATATGTGCTGCTGTTTTTTTGGGCCGGTGGGAAAACTGGTAGTCTTGGTCTCGGTAGGTGAGCGGCCATTCCAATGTAACCAGTGTGGGGCCTCCTTCACTCAGAAGGGCAACTTGCTGCGTCATATCAAGCTCCACTCTGGAGAAAAGCCCTTCAAATGTCCCTTTTGTAACTACGCTTGTCGCCGCCGTGACGCCCTGACAGGACACCTCCGCACCCACTCCGGTGAGCCTTTGTGGTTTGAGAGAGGCCATTTGCGAGAAATAAAGAGAAGGAAGGAGAGAGAACTTTGTGGCTGGAAAATAAATGGATGGAAAAGTGTGTGGGATGGAAAAAGCCATTTTGATTTGCCACAGAGCATAAATGAATGTAGTCAAGGTCATGTAAGCTATTTCTCTTTTAATGCAAGTGCTGATTATTTTTGCTGCCTAGAACTTCTTTTTAAACCTGTTGCTCTACTAGAGCTTGTGTAAGCAGACTAATAAGTGCGAATAAGACATCATTGATCGGTTATATAATCATTTTTTTTAGTCAAACGAAATGCAGTGGTCTAGTATGACATTTAGAGTATTATGAAAACAGGATATCCTGCTTGTGTTTTTGAATGATGAAGAGCATTCACCTGTAGTTGCTAAGGTCCTTTGAATTAGAATGTAGATATTCAGAGAAATGACTTGAATTTCTCTGAAATGACGCACATCTCTAAAGCTAAATGGACAGATGCGGTCTGTAGTTTTTTCCTCTTCTATTAACGTCATAGATGAGCAGCTTGCCATTTCGTTTTTGGGAAATTGTGACAAGGGAAATTCTGTGGTCTGACAAATCCTATACCAGTAATTTGAGTATTCTTATGAAATTATTTTGGAAATACTGTAATTATATTGATTTAGTATATATTTATATATTATCTGTTATATATATAATATATAATATAATAACTTTACCAGGTAACCCCTTATATTAACCACATCATCAATACTGTATTAGTAATGTTTATGTTTACATAACACATAAGCTGTGTGAAATGCATTCATATTCTCCCTTCGCGTTATTTCAGTGTCCTCCCCTACAGTAGGGAAGCCCTACAAGTGCAGTTACTGTGGCCGCAGCTACAAGCAGCAGAGCACCCTGGAGGAGCACCGTGAGCGCTGCCACAGCTACCTACAGAGTCTGGACCACCAGCCTGCTCATAACACCCAGCCTGCACATGGTAATACCATATTTACTAACACAAATGCTAGGGAGATCAAAACTAGCTGTGTTTTGGTACCTAGTTGACACTAAAATGGATGATATCGGTCTTTCTGCAGTATCAGTAGTACCAATTTAATTCATTACCCAAGTGCTGCCTAACAGGCGTCTGCTTTTGAAAGCGTACCAGTGTTATTGCGTTCATGCCCTGTGAAGATCACAGCTGGTGGTGTAGCTACACACTTGAACGGTCCAAAGCACTTCTTGATTAAAATACATGCCTTGGAGAGGTGTTATTGTAAACACAGAGAATCTAAACAGGTGGTTATGTGTAAAAATATTACTGTGCTGTAGGCTTTGCAGTATGAGCTAAAATGTAGCCTAACGTAACTGCTGCAGTCTCTTATGATGTTAATATGCTGAATTTTGTTCTTATTTTAAATACAGACATGCTGTTCAGTCAAACTCTGACAGCATTGAATCAATATTAATGTAGATAACTAATAATCATACATTTAAAACTCTTTAAAACTTTTACATTAGACTACTTATGACTTTTTTTTCTTTTCTTTTTTTATTAATAAAAGAGTATGTAAATAAATGTCTTTACTGTCACTTTTGATCAATGTAATGTATAAAAGTATTAATTTCTTTTAATATAATCTTACTGAACCCTGAACCTTTGAACAGTAGTGTATATATTTTTATTACTTATGACTAAAATTATTTATATATTTTTTCCTCAATTTTCAATTTGTTTTGTTTCATTAAATTAAATTTAGAAAAGAATGTTTAAAAATATAAGTATCATAAAAGAGTACACTTGCATTCAAAAATTTGGGGTCCGTACAATTTTTTATTTTTATTTTTTAACCGAAAATCATTTTTACTGAGCAAAAACACATTAAATTGATCAAAAATGACAGTAAAGACCTTTATATTGTTTAAAAAAATTCAAATAAATGCTGTTTTTTTTTTTTTTTCAACTTTTTATTTGTCAAAGAATCCTGAAAATAATAATAATAAAAAGAAATGTTACTTGAGCAACAAATCAGCATATTGGAATGATCATGTGACACTGAAGACAGCTTTATCATCACAGGAATAAATTGCATATTAAAATATATAAAAATTGATCAGTTACTTTACATTGTAAAGGTATTTCACAATACTGATTTTTACTATATTTTTGATCAAGTAAATGCAGCCTTGGTGAGAGATTTCTTCCAAAAACCGACCACAAAACTTTTGAACGGTAATTAATATAGTTTCAATACCATATGCATTATTTCTGTGGTATCAAAATTGGTGTGAAATTTCACTGCTATTTTAATATTATGACAACTCAAACAGACAATATTCTATATTAATCATGCTTCTGTATGTGGATTGTCTTCAGGTGAAGAGTCCCATAATGTGGAGATGATGTCTGAACCCCTGATCCAGTCCTCCTCAGAGAAGATGTCCTTCATTGATCGGCTGGCCAATAGCATCACCAAGAGGAAGAGATCTACACCCCAGAAGTTTCTTGGTAGGCCTATTTCTTTAAATACCTATGCAGAACAATGTTTCCTGAGTTGTGAGCTTGTGAACTGTATGCAGTGAGAAAGACTGGACATTTTTTTAAAGTGATAAACATGAAAATTGTAAGGTTTATGAAACTTAAATCAGTCTGTTTACTGGTTAGTTGTCAATATCACAATGTGTAGTAAAAGATATATATATATACATACACTACCGTTCAAAAGTTTGGGGTCTGTAATTTTTTTCATGCTTTTGAAATAAGTCTCTTATGCTCACCAAGGCTGCATTTATTTGAAATATTATTACAATTTTAAAATAAATGTTTTCTATTTTAAAATAGTTTAAAATGCAATTTATTCCTGTGATGCAAAGCTGAATTTTCAGCATCATTACTCCAGTCTTCAGAGTCACATGATCCTTCAGAAATCATTCTAATAAGCTGATTTGCTGCTCAAGAAACCTTTATTATTATTTTATCAATGTTGAAAACAATTGTGTTGCTTTTTTCTGGAATCTGTTTTTGTGGAATCTGTGAAGTCAGGATTCTTTTATGAATAGAAAGTTCAAAATAACAGCATTTATTTGAAATAGAAATGTAAATAAATGTCTTTATTGTCACTTTTGATCAACGTAACGTATAAAAGTATTAATTTCTTTTAATATAATCTTACTGAACCCTGAACCTTTGAACAGTAGTGTATATATTTTTATTACTTATGACTAAAATTATTTATATATTTTTTCCTCAATTTTCAATTTGTTTTGTTGTATTATATTAGATTTAGAAAAGAATGTTTAAAAATAGTACTGGTTATTGCGTAGCTGCAAAAACAAAATAATTTCAGTGCAATCTAGTGATTACTAAATATCAATGATACTGATGATCCCTGGCTTTCTAGGTGAAAAGCACATGCGACTGAATATATCCGAAGCACCTTATGAACTCGACCCCAATCCTGATAAAGAAGGGGACATGTTGCTCTCGCACCCCGATGGTGACCCCGCTGCTTTAGCGGGCATGGGAGGGCGTTTCCTGCGGGGGCCGAGAGGAGCCAGCAACGATGTGGATCCTTCCCGCTCCCTGCGGATGCCCCCCCACTCCGCCTGCATCTCAGAATTCACCCCCGTCATCAGCTCCGTCTACGCTCATATAACCCCTCTAGGGCAGCGTCTAAACTGTGCAGGGGGCATCTCCATGGGCCTGGCCGGGAGGGAGGCCGGCGAGGGTCACGAAGATGCACCCTCCACCCGCAGCCGTGCCGCCTCGCCCAGCAACGGTTACCAAGATTCAACAGACACTGAGAGCATGGCGGAGGAGCAGTGCGTCATCACCTCGGTGCCACCGGGAAACTTGAACCACCGCGGGCGCGAGCGGCACAGTCCTAGTCACGCCAAAGAAACGGACATGGAGGGGGACAGGGAGAAAGGGATCCCTGGGGGTTTACCGACCAAGGCGAGCCCGCGCTCACCGCTGACGAGGGAAACCATGCAGGTGGTGGACGGGGAAGGGCGGCCGGTGCGCTCCTTCCGCTGCGAGCACTGTCGCATTTTCTTCCTGGACCATGTCATGTTTACCATCCACATGGGCTGCCACGGCTTCCGCCAGCCCTTTGAGTGCAACATCTGCGGCCACCGCAGCCAGGACCGCTACGAGTTCTCCTCGCACATTGTCCGCGGGGAGCACCAGGTGGGCTGAGGTGGGCTTGGGGATGGCGGAGGTCGAGACTGGGGGAAGATGTACAGAGAGTTTGTATGCTGCTTTGAGATGGCGTCATGGCGTCTAGTTCGGTCTGCACCAGATTGGGGCACATTAGCACTTGCTTTTAAATTTAGCAGACATCAGATTTTCCGTCGAAGGCTAATCGCTTAGGTACGAGCATAAAACGTGCAATTACATCCCATGTTAGAGGATGTCAGGAGCATTCACACAGGGGACAAGTCATATCCTCCGATTGCACTCCCACACCAAGTCATTCATCGCAAGACGCAGCTGTTTTGCTTTAGAAGTGCCTTCCTTCGGTGGGGTTTATTTTTATCAGTTGGGAAGAGAAATTCGAAATGTGTGATTAGGTCTATACCCATCTGTTTGGTGGCGTTTACATAGAGTCTGCCTCTTGAGGAGAGAAAGACATTGAATTGCTCAGACGTCCAAAGTCTGGACTGTTTTATCCAGAGTGGTTTTCCAAAGTTTCTGAGCCTGTTAAACAAGAAATCTATGCCTAGGAGTATTCACACAAACTTTGTGCTCTTTTAGGATACCTCGGTGGGACTGTTGAAATTAGGCGACTCAGGGAGGACACTGCTGAGAGAGGGAATGGAGAGCAAGCAGGGTGAATTGCAAAACTGAGGCTGGAGTATTGGTATGTTAGCCATATAAGGAGCACAGACACATATTGCCTTAATCGTTGCTTTATATGAACCCTGTACGAGCTAGTTTTTGAATTGCACATGGTTTTTAATGCTGGACGATTCCGTAGGTACAATGCAGCTTGAATTCGGGTAACTTCGAAACAAAGATACGGCACTCTTGGGTCAAATAGGATTGGGGTTAGGCTAAGGCTCGGATAATTTTATTTCTTTCTAAAATGTATGTTAATGTTTTATTTAAGAAAGGAAATGAACTTGAAACATTTGCCTTAGTTTTTGAATCTACAACCTCTGTCCTGAAGAAGAAAAAAAAAAACGGTTGGTTTCCTTGTGCCTCAGATCTTGATTGTCGTTTCAAACTTTATCTCGACCTCACCTAAGTGGCGATAAAGATTTTGCCTATCAAATCTATTGAGGTTTTTTTAAAATAGTTTTTGTAGTACAAATTCCCGCCATCCATCCTCTGCCATGCTGCGAACACAGTGAGCCACATTATGTTTTTTTAGATGCGGTAAGACATGGGGAGGGGGGGAAAGGAGCCTTAATGTTCTGGTGCAGACCAAACACAGACCCATGTTGCATTCCGTGAATTTGACGAGGAGTGAAGGGGAAGGGTTGTTACCTCAAAAGGAGGATTGCACTTTTTCTAATTCTGCTTAAATGTGAGTGTTTTTGCTGGGGCTGTTGGGAGGGTTTCGGACAGGCGGGGCGGCACGGGGTGGGAGGGGGATTTTATTCAAAGGCTTTAGGGGAGCAGACACAGTAATGACTGGTAACTGAGCTTTGAAACATATTCTTTTGTTTTCTGAAATTGCTCTATTGCACTGATTTCTGATAAAAATGCTATTTAGAGAAAACAAGAAACAATTTGATACAAGAACACATTGGTTATAAAGACCAGATGAACAGTGTGGTGTTTTTAAAAACAATTCTATAAAGGCTATTTTCCTAATAATAAAAGGGGTCGCAGTCATTTAAGGATTCAGAACTGAACATTTTCTCCTTGTGTTGTAAAATTTGGTGCTTGGATGTTTGTGTGACTTCTGCCCTTGATATTGGACTTGTATCCTGTACGCTTGTCCTGTGTGGTCATGTCCCATGTGAGTTCATGCATACGGTACTCTCGATCCCCGCTGAGTACAAACTGCTGCTTGATTTTGAAGGAAAGGACTGAAATATTGTTGTAGAGTTACGTACCGTCCTGCCAAGATATATCGTGGCCTGTTTTATCAGCAGATCTCACTTGCACAAACTGAAATGAAACTAAAGCACCAATGAGAGAAGAATTTTGAAGAATCTCAAAGAGTTGTTTTGTTTGATTGCTTGTACATCTTTACGTGACGTGGGCTGTGGTTAAGGGTACTTGGATGTTGTAGCATGTGTGTATCACTTGACATTGGAGGTGGTCAGCTGTTTCCAAAACTTGCTTACGTGTAATCCACTGACCCTACATCTTTTCGGTTACTTTTACAACATTTGTAGGCCTCTTAATACGTATGCTTGGATTCACTCCAGTGCAAGCCTACGGAGTACAGTATGAATGGATCGAAGAAGTAAGACCAAATCCAGTATTTACAAAGGTTAGTCAGTGACTTTGCACCCTTCATAGACTTTTAATCTTTTTTTTTTTTTCTGCAGACATAAATTTATTTACTTGAAATTATGGCACAAACCATATATGACACTTAATGCACTTATCGGTCAAAAAGAAATTATGTAATGAATTCTATCGAGTGTGTGAATGGGAGAGTTTGCATGTGTACTCGTTTGTTTGCTGGGGTTCTGCAACTGTTCTGCTTGTGAAATACTAGCTGCAATTTTCCCTATTTCCTCTAAACCAAACCCAGCTCTTTTCTGCACCATTTCATACTTCTTATCCCCAAGGTGTGATTAACTCAATATTTTTAAACGAACTGTGAAGCAACGAGCAGCAACTGAGAAAGAGAGACCTAGCATTTTTGGGGAGGCAGGGATCAAACTCTCTGTCATTCTTGGGCTTTATCCCTGGGTTCAATGTTTTTAAATATTTTGTGAGAAAAAAAAAATGTATATGACAAAGAAAAACTCTTTACCTCAAATTTGTTAAAATATAAAAAACTGCCTCATGTTCTATAAAAGGTGTGTTGGTTTCAAGAGGTATTGTTTATTTGATCTTGTTTTTAAGGAGTGTAACCCAACTTTAAGTTGAAGTAATTTTTCATGTCCAATAAAGTAATATTTGTTGTAACTTCTGTCTGTTTACAACTCTAAACACTTTTTCCTCTAGTTTCCCTAATTCATGTCCAGTCTTCATCAAATGGCCTTAAGGTTGATAATGACGTTAGTCAACAAATAATACAAACCCGATTCCAAAAAAGTTAGGACACTGTACAAATTGTGAATAAAAAAAGAATGCATTAATTTACAAATGTCATAAACTTATATTTTATTCACAATAGAATATAGATAACATATCAAATGTTGAAAGTGAGACATTTTGAAATGTCAAATATTGGCTCATTTTGGATTTCATGAGAGCTACACATTCCAAAAAAATTGGGACAGGTAGCAATAAGAGGGCGGACAAGTTAAATGTACATATAAGGAACAGCTGGAGGACTTGCAAAGAGTTTGAAGTTATCATCATCTACAGTGCATAATATCATCCAAAGATTCAGAGAATCTGGAACAATCTCTGTGCGTAAGGTCAAGGCCGGAAAACCATACTGGATGCCTGTGATCTTCGGGCCCTTAGACGGCACTGCATCACATACAGGAATGCTACTGTAATGGAAATCACAACATGGGCTCAGGAATACTTCCAGAAAACATTGTCGGTGAACAATTCACCGTGCCATTCGCCGTTGCCAGCTAAAACTCTATAGGACAAAAAAGACGCCATATCTTAACATGATCCAGAAGTGCAGGCATTTTCTCTGGGCCAAGATTCATTTAAAATGGACTGTGGCAAAGTGGAAAACTGTTCTGTGGTCAGACAAATCAAAATTTGAAGTTCTTTTTGGAAAACTGGGACGCCATGTCATCCGGACTAAAGAGGACAAGGACAACCCAAGATGTTATCAGCGCTCAGTTCAGAAGCCTGCATCTCTGATGGTATGGGGTTGCATGAGTGCATGTGGCATGGGCAGCTTACACATCTGGAAAGGCACCATCAATGCTGAAAGGTATATCCAAGTTCTAGAACAACTTATGCTCCCATCCAGACGTCGTCTCTTTCAGGGAAGACCTTGCATTTTCCAACATGACAATGCCAGACCACATACTGCATCAATTACAACATCATGGTTGTGTAGAAGGAGGATCCGGGCACTGGTAAATGGCCAGCCTGCAGTCCAGATCTTTCACCCATAGAAAACATTTGGCACATCATAAAGAGGAAGATGCGACAAAGAAGACCTAAGACAGTTGAGAAACTAGAAGCCTGTATTAGACAAGAATGGGACAACATTCCTATTCCTAAACTTAAGCAACTTGTCTCCTCAGTCCCCAGACGTTTGCAGACTGTTATAAAAAGAAGAGGGGATGCCACACAGTGGTAAACATGGCCTTCTCCCAACTTTTTTGAGATGTGTTGATGCCACGAAATTTAAAATCAACTTATTTTTCCCTTAAAATGATACATTTTCTCAGTTTAAACATTTGATATGTCATCTATGTTGTATTCTGAATAAAATATTGAAATTTGAAACTTCCACATCATTGCATTCTGTTTTTATTCACAATTTGTACAGTGTCCCAACTTTTTTGGAATCGGGTTTGTAGGTCCATGAATTGTTTCTCTACTACAGGTTCAATATGTTTAAGTGGACATTTAAAGTGACTGCTCAACCATCTTTAACCACAATTTTTTGTTTTTGTAGTGCACTTTAATAGTCGTGCAGTGTTACAGATGAGTTTTAAAAAGTAAAAACAATTTTAGAAATGAGAACATTTAAGTACAGCATGCCATACTATAAACTATTTTAGGCCTATTTTCTCATTTCAGCCAACTTGTTTCAGTGTAGTGTTATTTTAGTATTATTAATATACGATTATATTATTTATTAATATTTTGAATTTTCATATCCCAAGTTTTTACTTTTTTTTTATATTGTTTGTTTTTGTATTTTTCTGAACTCAACTTTTTGGTTATTTTCTCATCAAATATTTAAATTTTCAGTTTTAAATAAAAATGTTTTTTATAGTTTTTAATGATAACACTTTCATTACTATTGTAAAAAAAAAACATACTAAAGACTTTTAATTTGCAAAAGAATATGGTAACACTGCTTACACATTTTTACAGCATTTATTAATCTTTAATAAAAATACAACTATTCATTGTTAGTTCAGAGCATTAATTAATGTTAAGGTACGTTTGATTTTAAAATTACGGAAGAGGATTAGGGCCAAGCAATAATAAAAAAATAAAACCATCTCGAGATTAAAGTTGTTAAATTTCGAGAAAAAACTCGTTAAATTTTGAGAAAAAAGTCGAAATAAAATGTTGAGAATAAACTCGTTAAATTACGAGAAAAAACTCGTTAAATTTCAAGAAAAAAGTCGAGATATAATGTTGAGAATAAACATCGTAATTACGAGAAAATATGAGTTTATTCTCAACATTTTATTTTGACTTTTTTCTCGAAATTTAACAACTTTAATCTCGAGATGGTTTTATTTTTTTATTATTGCTTGGCCCTAATCCTCTTCCATATAAAATTGTGTTTAGTAAATGTTAAAATTACAATTAAGATTAATAAATTCTGTAAAAGTATTTCTAACTACTGAACAAGTGTTTTCCAATTGAAAATGCATTTCATTAAACTTGAGACCACTCATGATTCACACCATTTTTTGCCTTAAATGTAGAAAATTACATTTAAGGTCTATTGCAAATGACTAACATTAAGCTGCTTTATTTTTTCCCCCCATATAACGTTTCTCAGAATGCATCAAACAACCTCAAGAAAAACCTTAAAATGCACAACAAAATTTAAAATTTTTGATTAAACGAGAACATGTTTTAGTTTTAGTCACCTTTATTTCTTTACATAAAAATGTATGCAAATATCTCCAGATCACATTGGTTTTGGAGGGGCTCGTTGAGGACCACCCTGAAGGGGGAAAAAAACAAAATTTGATATTGTATAGATCCATATACTTGATATTATTGACAAAAATAGTCAAAAATAAGAAAATTAAATGATTGTAATTGCTATCAAGCACAATAAGTGTGCTTATGCCCTAATTTAAAACGGATATGGATGCATCACTTACAGCAGGCCTGAAGCGTGGAGGAGGGGTACGGTCCTTCCTGGCCTCACGAGAGCGGTTCCTCACCACTTTGCTGTGGATGGCACAGCTGACACAGTAGTGCAGCTTCACATACAGTTTGGGCAAAACGTAGGCTGTAGAAGGACAAAGAAACAAGTTCACTAAATATTTTAACAAATCCCTGTTTGTTCCCTTCCCTAAGAAGCCCAGTATCTTACTCACAGTCAAACACACTGGCTTCAGAGATATCCCTTACAGCTGCAGCCTCCACAATATTTCTGATGACAAACTTCTTGATGGCTTTGTCCTTGGGCACACACCGGGCACAGTTTGTGCATCGGATGGGCTGGACATGCCCACGTCCCTTCTTGGCACGACCGTTATTCCTCCTCTTCTTAGTCTAGGAGATGGAGAAATACAGTTAGCACTGGTTTACAAATAACAACCTTGAAATTGTGATCTGTTCATGTACATTTACTTTTATTAGTTAATATATAATTGTAATTGGATATTTTGTGCGTTACTTTATACAATATAACAATTTTGATGTGTTTTGTAATATGTATTTGAATTTTATAACGTATGTACACCTAGAGTGTATAAACTAACGGGCACAGAATATAATAGACTGCTGTATCTGAGGAGAATAGGTAAATCATTCATCCAAGTTAAGGAACAACTGTTGTAAATACAGATGGTTGTTAACAGGGGTAAACCCTTAAGACAATATATAACTTTAAGACTGTTATAAAATAAGACTTGTAAAAGCGTCTGTTGCTTGGTTAGTGTTCATGCATGACACTTCAGAGGTAGTATTGCTTTAATAAATTCATATGATAAAAAAAAAAAATGAGTGGGGTTTGGTTGTATACGGAGAGACATTACTCCGAAATGTGGAACCGGTGAGAAAACACACTAACTCGTCGCGATAATAACAGGATAAAAGACAGTCCTCTGTCTCAACGATTGGTAAACTCACCATCTTGATTTAGAGAGGCATGAGAGAGGACCGGAAATACTTTTACGTCAATTATATAGTGCGCGCAGCAGCCGGACGTCTCTGGGTAATATAATAAAAGCCCTTATTTATTAAACATTATTTACTTTATTATCTATTTCTTTATTATTATATTAAGCTTTAGTAGAAAAAAAGATGGGAAAGACTAAATGTTTTACATTGTGTTTTGAAAATTTGAAGTGTTGCGTAGTGTATTTTACCTCTGATACATATATAAACAGACGGTCTTAATTTACCATTTAGTGGTTTACAGCAGAAAAATAATATGCCTGAAAGAACCTCGCAGTTGATTTATTTTCATCTTCAGTCTAAACAATGCAAAGTATTCGTGTGTATACATTTATTGCCTATTAAGATTTCCACTAGATGTCAGTAAAGGCTTTGTTATAGCACAGAGAACTAAGTATCTCACCTAAATGCTTTTGCCAATGCTCAGAATTAGTCAGTGAAGATAGCTAAACTAATAGACAAGCACCAAAGATTGAAAGATCCCAAATGTAGAAGTCATTGAAACACTTATTTTGATTGACCACCAATCTGAATATTGGTGTTGACTGGTCCTTCTCAGTGTCTATGCTGGTTAGGGCTCTGCTCAGTGCACAGAGGATTTCTTCATGAACATGTTTGTTGTCTAAAATACCGCTGTCATTGAAGATCAAACCACACCTCTGTATGTATCAGTGTCGTCATTTAAGTGGATTTCTGAGATTATGGACAATGATTGACATTTGGCTGATGACATTCCGAAATGTCCTCTGGTTTGCTTCTGGAAGTGATTACAGAGTTGGGTTGAGGAGTGGTGAAGGGTGGGGGCAAAAGAGGGAGGTGTTCTTATGCAAGCAGCTCTCAGCATGCATGTGCAATCTGGAAGAGTGAATGTGTAGCTCCTGCAGTTGACTGTCCCATGTGTCACTGCACTTTGGGAGCTGTTGCCAAGCTTCTTTACAGGGTCACTGATGGGAATCAAATGGATAAAACCAGGGCCCACTGACACAAAGATGCATGCAATCAAATATACTCCCACTCATATTGTATTTTTGTTTGACCTTGTAATATGGCATTTAAGATATTTATTTCAGTGCTGGGACTTATTCATACTTGAGGGGAAAGATTGCTGTGACTATAATATTAGCATTGGTAAATTGAATTTGAGAACGGAAAGTGCCAGTCAGGGTGTGTGCAGAAGCTGAATAGTGTTTTAAGCTATCATGAGACAGAGAAAACGGGAGAGATGGTGACACAGGAATGTGTCAGTGTTCCTGTAACCACTATGCCCCTAAACTGCAGCAAATAAACATTCCTCCATTCATGTGTCAGAGCTGAACACTTGCCCACTGTTGCTGTAAAAACATAGGCAATAATTAAAACCAAAAACCCAATACTTTTTCCTTTGTCTTAAATAACATTTTTCTTCCAGTCGACTGCATTTAGACAATGTACCATTCATATCTTTTTTCCCCCAAGACTGGATAGTATGGAAGTGTGCGAGACACTGCAGATTACAATATATCATTTGCAGCCACACAGGAAAAGTTTGTGATGGCCATGCTGGAGAATTGTTAGGTATGTAGAATCCAGTCAAAATTTATTATGCGGCTATTCAGAATACTTGATTCTGATTGGTCAATTGTGCCATCCAGTGGTCAGATATTTCCGAATATTTGCCAACACTGTATGTCAAACAACTTATCAGGTAACTGAATCCGCCATTACTTTTATGTCTTGTGTATTACACCATGTATTCATTTTGTCTTGTTTCGCAAAAATGCATCTGTTACCGATTTTTGTGAAAAAGACCTCAGAGGACTTCAGTATTAATATTGCTTTAATATTGATCCAGTGTTTGTCTTGTTGCTAGGCAATTGTTTTGTAGTGTGCTACAGTATTTTTTTTTTAATTAACAGAAGTTTTAAGATAATATACAGGTAAAATGATAAAATATTTTATGTCCACATATTTGCAACAAAACTGCAAACAACATTGGACTCCATTGGCTTTCATTATATGGACAAAAAAAAATCTTTTGTATTCTGAAAAGAAAAGTTATTCAAGTTTGGAATGACATCAGGGTGCAAAAATGATGGCAGAATCTTCATTTTTGGGTGAACTGTCCCTTTAAGACATTTTATTTCTGAGCCAACAGTAACAATTCACTTTTTACAGCTATCAAAAAAATATGGCACCATTATTTGAGCTTTATCTCTGTCATCATGTGGTTGCAGAAAGTGATTTAGCCTGGCTGAAAAACAGGCCTACTGAGAACCGCCCGTCGCCTCAATAGACTAAATCAAGAGGTCATGGTCCATTAGTGAGGGGGGTCGATATTGCCACCTAAATCATTACTGCATCAGGCCCGTTCGCCCACACACACGCCGATGTACACCCTTACGCAAAGACATGCAGATATTATTTCACACAGACTTGCTCCGCAGACATTGCTCAGTATAAGCCACAGACATCAGTCTTATAGTTTATACTACACACCCTCATTCCACAGACACATCCTCAGGAAATAAGTGGGTTTAAGATTGTCACAGCTCCTATTTCTGTAGATGTAGACTACTCATTCATCAAATAATGTAATACTCTCTCTCTTTGACTTTTCATGTCAATCTCATACCCTCTTCTCTGTTAAAAGCAATGTTATATATCTCAAAACCTCTTGATTAGTGCATTTTCTTCTGTATTGTATTGAAAAAGGAGGTTTGGACAGACAGGCAAAATCTTAATTACGTCACAGCCACCAGCCATGATTTGCTATTGCTAATGCATTCAGAAGCAGGTGATGTTTAGGGATGAAAAAATTTGCATGTGACCCAGAGTGCAAGATGCACAGTAAAATCTCCAGAGTTAAATCAACTGTGCTCAGAGTACATATGGTCCCTCTCTAAATAGTGTTAAAGTAACACTGAAGCTGAGTTAAAGTTAATGAGATAATTAAGCAATTAATAAGGCTGTGACTGAAGTCAGTTGTAGTTCTTCTGTTCCTCTTTTCTTCAGTGATTCTGCTTGTTAACAGCAGGTGTTCATCACTAATGTACAATCATCACTTAATTGTTTAATTATCTCATTAACTTTAACTCTGCTTCAGTGTTATTTTAACATTAGAGAGGGACCATATGTACTCTGAGCACAGTTGATTTAACTTTGGAGATTTTGCTGTGTGAATCAATGTTTTCATTTGTTTTTTCCAGAAGAGCAGGAATGTAAATTTTAAATGTGTATATGCATTCATTTAGTTGATTTTTATGAGTGCACTAGCATAGAAATAGCGTCTTGCTAACTGATATAAATGGAAAAATGCAAGGAAAAAAGCGAATTAAGAATTTGTTCGCACTTATTTTAGGTAGATCTCGACCGCGTTGAATTAATTCATTCCCTCATTTTACGTTAAATTCTTGAATTCTGAATTCTTAATCATCTCCACCAGTTTTTGGGAAAGTTACTTTTAAAAGTAATGTATTACAATATTGCGTTACTCCCTAAAAAAAGTAACTAATTGCGTTAGTTACCTTTTATGAAAAGTAATGTGTTACATTACTTTTGTGTTACTTTTTCTCTCCTGGGCTGGGCTTGCTTGCAACAAAAAAAGTTATATTTTTGGAAAATGTAAAGGCCCTTTCACACCAAAAGTGAAATGAATAACCCTCAGGCTGAAGGAAATGCATATTTATGCCTATCTTTGCCATTTTAGATTAAAGAAGAATAGGATACAGTAGAAGGAAGTTCAACACTCTTATTTCTAAATCTAATCTAAAGTAATTTTTGCTTATTAGTATGGTTAAATTGGATCATTGAAGGTCAGCAGCAAAGACATTGGTTAATAAAGTGAGATTAAATACATAAAGTATATTTGTGTAATAGTTAATTATTACAGGTTTGCATAAAATTCTGAGATGTAATTTCGCTGTTTTTATTCATTTTGAGAACTACTGAATGTTTTCGTGCAAGTGAGATGAGTAAATGCCTGCAGACATTTTGTCTAGAACTACAACAACCAGCATGTTCACACAGCGCACACAACACCTCTGCACTTTATTTCTCTCAACATGACGACAGGAGAGCTGTCGGTCTACAAATGTGAAAAAGTAACTTGTGTTACTTATTTGAAAAAGTAACTTATATATATTATTGTAAATTGAAAAGTAATGCGTTACTTTACTAGTTACTTGAAAAAGTAATCGGATTACATTACTCAAGTTACTTGTAATGCGTTACCCCCAACACTGGTGGCCATGATGTCTATTTTAGATATGGACTAAAAGCCACAAAACTCTTTGTAGATGTTTTTGTCCATACTATGAAAGTCCACAGGGGTTTTGAATCCCTTGGCCCCTATTTTTCAAAATATCTTACTTTGTGTTCCATACAGGTTTGGAACGACATGAAGGCGAGTAAATAATGACACAATTTTCATTTTGTAGCGAACTATTCTTTTTAAGTAAAGTAGTGCTCTTATGAATCAAATCAATTGATCTAGTAAGTCAGTGATCATACATCTAATTGCGTTATGATTTCTAAACAATGTTGCCAACTAATGCCCTGTCATCTTTAACATTTCTCCTTGTCGAGGAGCAGTTGCAAGGCAGAGTACAAGCTTATGATGGAGATGTTACAAGACTAGAGCCTTTGTGATGTGAGATGGCAGTTTCTCTGGAGCCACCATCTGCTGAGAGGGTCAGGCAGCATGTAGGGTTCAAATCTCCTGGATTCTGCCTGCTTCCCAGCTGCCATGCCCAGGCACTCCGAAATCCACACACAACCACACTTACACACCTCGCAATTATCACACACACTCGTAGACACGCATAATCCCAGGCATGCTGCGCTGCCGAAACCATTCTCATCAGGGCTGACACTAAAGAATGTTGGGATTCTTGTCTTGAGGTACCAGTGTTTTTTCCTCCCTCTTTGGGTTTGCGCAAAATCCACACATTCTGTTGAACCCATGCGCCCACACTGCATCAGCCCTGCATGTGACCACTGCTCCACTGTGCTCTATTCAGCACGGTGACTCGAACTTTGCTCACATTCCATATACTTTCTTTGGTCCATTTTGCCCGTCAGCCTGTTCCTCAACCCTTTGAATAGGCCTCAAGCTTAGAGGGAAAACAATCTCCCAGAATTTTTTGGAAGAAGCTGCTTGTCACGGCTTTTTGTGGTCCATATAACATGTACCTGTTTGCTGAACGGTTCCTTTGAGTTTAAAGTGACTCTTTTTTCTTTCCTCAACTGGAAAGTAGCCATTCTACAACAACGTCGCTCAGCCAAACTCTTACTCAGTCCAACCCAGTGAGGTTTTGTTTTGGATTTTTGTCAAGTGATTTAATTTTTTGCCATTATTCTATTATAGCTTCAAACCACGACTGGAAGGTTAAGTTTCTCGAAGCTCTTCAGAGACCCTCAAGGGCACTTATTGAATTAAAACTTTATTGCTCAGTTTTGGAAAAAGAGCAGAGCGCTCCAATTAAGAAAAACGGCAGTTCATAAACACTCTCGACCATGTTACTACATAGAGATGTACATGGCTTTTCAGCTTGTGGTTTTGCATCTATCGCAATCTGCAACTCAGAATTTGTGCTTTTTTGACTCGTCCTTTGCATATGTCCATCACTCTCCTTATTGGCATTGAAAGCGAAATGAATTTATTTTTTTAAGAGCTCTTGTGTTTCGAGATGCCTCCCTTTCCCAGCCTCCCTCCCTGCTTGCCGCCTGGCAGGCCCGTGTGTCAAAGGTGGCTGCTGCAGAACAGACTGTGGGAACAGCCGGTCAGCCTCCCCTGTCCCCTATTCCCTAACCAGAGGGGCAGCCATCAATCCAAGCCTGCTCGAACCCCTCCCGGTGCACACATCTCCGCAACCCACACACTCGCTCCCCAATAATCCGCGGAAGCAATTTCATCTCGACTCGGGTGGCGGCCCATTGTCGCCAACTCCTTCAATCTTTCCTAATTAACTCTCGCTTTGTCCCGCATCCGAGCTTCTGGACTCATCTCTACGACATTCCGATCGGGGCCGGTCTTCACACTCCCGGGCAACCCTCGGACCCTAATCCCACTGCACCCCTCCCTCCCGAGTAACTCTTTCCATTTTTTTCTTTCCCCCAACCTGCCGATCACCTACTTGCAGAGTTAGGTAGGGGCATTAACTCCTTGGGTTTTTTGAAAGAAGAGGACGAAGGAGGGGGCGAGGAGGAGATGGCCAGAAAGCGACTCCAACCCAGACAATTAGAACAATGGGCCGGGCCTGTAGGGGGCTAACTCGCAGCGTCACGCCTGGACGGTGGGGTATTTTGTCGGTTTAATGAATTGTCCGTCAGTCCCTGGCTGCATCACAGGCCGTGTAGAGAGTGGACAGCAGGGACCCAGACACTAAGTCGGTATTTATTACACTGCCTTTGTCACTAATTGAGCTAATTATCAGTGACTCTTCAGCACTCCCACAATGACAGTAGCCCTCCACCCTCCGCCTCCCTCATCCCACCAGTGCCTGGGAATGCAGCCTGACTTTGCTTCTTTACCCTTCTTTTTTATCCTTCTCTCCTTATTCTCACTTATTTCTTTCCCGTTTTTATTAATGCTTAGTATTGTTTCACCGTTTTGCCTTATTATGCACACGCATGTATACAGAAACTTCCTGGAAGGTCAAAGATCGGTTTCATTTGTTATTTTTATTTTATTCATTATTATTTACCATTCAAGTAGGGAAGCTTTTTAGTTATATTTTTGGGGCATGTTTTGGTTTATTAAGACAGTTGAATTAGGACAGGAAGTAAAAGGACAGTGATTTGACCTCGAGCTGAGACTCAAACTCGGGTCGTGAATATGTGAAGCCCACAAGGTTACGGCTTTCAAAAAAATTTTTAGTGTATAATGCGCATTGTTTTTGTCTGAAATAACTATACTACCAGTCAAAAATTTGGAGTAATTAATTTTTTTATGTTTGAAAGAAGTCTTTTATGCTCAAGGCTGCATTTATTTGGTACAAAATACAGTAAAAATAGTAATATTGTGAAATGTTATTGCAATTTGAAATGTCCATTTTATGTTTGAATATATGTATATAATGTAATTTATTCTTGTGATGTCAAAGCTGAATTTTCAGCATCATTACTCCAGTCTTCAGTGTCACATGATCCTTCAGAAGTCATTGTAATATGCTGATTTAATGCTCAATTTGTATTGCTGCTTAATATTTTTTTGGAAAACATGGTTCATTTTTGTCAGGAATCTTTGAAGAATAGAAAGTTTTGAAGAAAACAGCATTTATTTGAAATAGAAATCTTTTGTAAAATTATAAATGTCTTTACTCTCACTTTTGATCAATTCAATGCATCGTTTTTGAATAAAAGTATTATTATTTTATTATAAGTCTTACCTCAAACTTTTGAGTGGTAGTGTATCACAGTTTCCTCAAAAATATTAAGCAGCACAACTGTTTTCAACATTGATGATAAGAAATGTTTCTTGAGCAGCAAATCAGCATATTAGAATGATTTCTGAAGGATCATGTGACACTGAAGACTGGAGTGATGATGCTGAAAATTCAGCTTTGACCACAGGAATAAATTACATTTTAAAAATGTAATAATATTTCACAATACTACTGTTTTTACTGTATTTGTCATCAAATAAATACAGTCTTGGTGAGCATAAAAGACTTCAAAAACCAAAAATATATAGCCTATTTTATGTAGAAGTTAAACATTTGAGTTTAAGCTCTATTTTAATCTATGTCTTTGTTTTTCTTTTCTTTCTATCAATTAACTGTGAGCTCTCTCTTTTATCCTGTGAGCATTCTAGATCCTATTTCTCCTCTCATCCTCTCCCATCGCTGTGTGTTCTGTTCTGGGATGCGGATGTGACGACTGCGGCGGTGCAGCGCTCCATCTGGCTGACCTTCAGTGGCCCTGCGTTATGTTGCGGTGGATGAGAGAAAGAATCGTCTGCCTTCATCCAAACTCTTGTGGTCGCGCTGGCCTCGGTAGCAGGGTGGGGGCAACACAACCTGTCATTATTTCTAATACCATTTCTTTATTTTGTTTCTGATATTAAGTAAGTGAAGCAAAACCGCTAGTGTCGTGAAAACACACAGATTTAACGCTGTGTTACACCACTGCCTAAATTCCCTCAGCGGTTACTGTGGATTTAGGGTGCATGACTGTTCGAAGAAGAGGCCTGGTCTTGCGTTTCGATGGTGGGAATGATGTTTAGAGGAACTGATATACTTGCACACTCACATTGTTGATTTTAGGTTAAGTGCTTTAGACATACCCTGTCATACCAGGTTGTGGTTCTGAGAAATGATTGATGGATCATAAACGAATATGCAAACCCATATGGAAAGACGAACCTGTTATTGTGAGCATAGTTAGGAAATGAGTGGTTCTCTGAAAACACAGATAATGAAAATATAAACTTTATTGTGCTATTACTCTATATGAAAACAACTTTTCTAAACTGAGCTAAAATATTTCCTTTAACAGCATTTTCTCTAACAAAAAAAGCCATCATACAATAATAAATACTTTTCATTCACAACATTAAAAGATGGTGTTCAGTGCATGTAAAACACAAGTGTCAAGAGACAAGTAAATCAGGCATTTGACAAAGTAATCTTGTCTCCGAGATGTATGTGGCCTCATTTTTGATCATCCATTTGTGACCATCTGTATAAGTTAGCACACAACTGGCTGGAATTACTCATAAAATTGTAAATAATAATAGTGTATTCACCCCACTTTCAGACTAAGTCATTTTCTCACATTGCAAGTTGCAGCATAAATATATAGATCATATCTATTTATAATATTTACAACATTTTGGTTATGTTAGCTGATATACAAAATACAGTTTCCATAATTGTGGCTCTTTCAAAAACATAAATGTGAACTGTTTGTCCACTGTAAACTAGGTAGTAGGGCATTTACAGGATTATCTTTACACACTTTTTTAAAACTAGTATGTACTTGTGCGTAATCGATGTAGTCTCTTTGACAGAAGGCTTCTTCTCTCCCAAAAGAGTTTCTGTAATAGTAAACATGCTGATCTGAATCGACGAGTCAATCTCAGGTCAATCTTAATTTTCTCTTCCCAATACTTTTCCATCAGTACAATAACATGGTATACCACATAATAATAAATGGTATTAAAAAATGGCAGGAGACTCAAAGCAGTGACGGGAAGTATGGCAGGTCCGAATGGGAAATCACGAGAGGTTGGGCCGAGTTCGGGATTCCGCTACATAGTAATCGGAAAAGGAAGCCCCATCCCTTGAGAAGCACTTCACACAGTTTTATGTGAGACGAGTAGAACTGCAGCTAAAGAAAACAAAACGCTAAAATATTTTAAAGAACCGCCCTCTTGTTAGAGTTTTGCACTGGTTTATGAGAGAGCATGCTTGTGGTTCGCTAACCACAGGAACATCTGTCAAACTGTGTCCAGTTACTACTTTCTAGCTTCTATGTTCCCCAGAGTACCAGAGATGGAAATCAGGAGAGGAGAAGACATACTAGAACCTCAGAACTGGTGGTTCAGTACCCTAAATTTCAAGCGGTGCCTACATGAACCGTTTTTCCTGCTCAAAGTTGCGCAGTGCGTAGTGGTTCTCGACCCATTTCTTACGATTTGAAGTCCTGTGCTGCAGTAACATCAACAAAATATTGTGTAGACCTACCATCAGCTAAGTGTTCTGCTCATGAACTTTTGAACTTTTCTCAGTAGTTAATACATTGAATATACTTGCCTATTCAACCAACAGATTGTGTTTAGTCCCTTTTAACCTTGCTATCCTGTCTCTTTTCTCCAGTATTTAAACTTAACATGTTTATTCACTCCTATATAACCTCCAGATACCCCCATCCCCCCCCCTTTTTTTTTTACCCAGTTTGGGACCCTCCAGTTTCTCAGTTTTTTGCATTTGTTCATCATAGACATTGATGGACAGTCTGTGTACTGGTGCAGTTGAGGCAGCTCACGTGACAACACCAGTGAAAAGTACAGTGGCATCTTTCTGTGACCTGCTCCATTCGAGTCTTGTATCCCCTTCCACAGCACAGAAGCTCGCACCCATCCAGCGCCGGCGATGAACTGTTGCAGGTACGTCCCGATGTGCCATGCGTGCCTGTTTTGCCATTGTAGGAACAGAAGTTGGGAGACTTTTCAAAGTAGACCAGGTCCCGAGCCGAAGGGAGTTTATGTGCTGGATTCTCCGGTTCCAGGTGGCGGGGGTCGGCTCGATGGGATGCACGATTGCTGCCTTTGTTGCCGTACACGACTCTGGATGCGCCATCAAAACGGTCCTTCAGAAAGTCTCCAACTACACGGAAGCTGGGCAGTCTCATCCAGCACGTTCGCACAGTGCAGGACCCAGACATCCCATGGCACTTGCACTCTTGTTGCATTTCTGATGCGACTGTCTGTAAGAAGAGGAGAGAAAATTAATAAAGAAGCAAAAATGGTAATTTATACATTTATATAGAAATTCTGACCATTTTGAACTAATGAAACTGTTATTTTTGTTTCTTTCCATCTGTACTTTGGGAAAATCTATGTATTGATAAATCTGTTTTTGACATACTGGTATTTTGATTAGACAAATGGCTTCAGAGAGTTGAGTAAGGGGTCTCTTACCATTCTTCCTGCCTCATTGTTGTGCAGGTTGGTCAAATATCGTAGATCTCTGCCCCTCTCACTGGAATCCACAAACTCTCGCCCGAACATCCTGCCAAATTCCACATTGTCGCTGCAGCCTCCCCAGTGCCAGTCTGGCCCTCCAGGACCTCGGCGCCGGTAGTCGCAGGTGCAGGACTCAATGGCCCCCTCAGAACAGGACCGAGCCACGGCGTGAGTAACACCAGCACTTGTGATGGCAAACACAAATGCAGTCTCACGGCAACCTAACAAAACAATAATCACAACTTACAATTTCTCTCCTGCTGTGTCTCCATTCAGATAATATTAATGTGTAATTCTATGTTCTCCTGTGAATAGTATATGAATAGTGTTCAGCACATTGTTTAAAGCTTTCATACTGCCACTCTGAGAAGCCATGCTCACCTCGGTTGACAATTTTGCCAAAGACGTTGGGGCTGTGGGTGGTCGGACAGTTCCAGCGGCGGTTACGAAACTGCCATTTGCATTCCTTGATGGCTGTATGCAGGCCTGCTGCAATGGCGTGCAAAATGCCAGGGTTTTGCCGGATCAGTTTTCTCTGACGACGACTTAACAATGCCAAGCTGGGGTCCAGCACCAACTGCACATTCTTAGAGTTGGTGAGGAGATTGCCTGAGGATGCCACATTCACAATACCCCTGGTGGAGAAAACGAAAAATTGACGTTGGTAAGTTGGAAAAAGGCCATTTCTCATTTGAATGGACTGAAAAATGTAAACAAATAGGCCATTGTTTAGATGTTTAGACCATTTTCCTATAATATTCTCATTATATATATATATATAGAAAATTTTAATACATATATATGTATTTATATATTAAAATTCAGTCACACTTTAGTTTATGGTCCAGTTCTTACTATTAACTACGACTTTTGCCTCAATAAACTCCTAATTACAGCTTATTAATAGTTAGTAAGGTAGTTGTTATGTTTAGGTATTGGGTTGGATTAAGGGATGTAGAATTTGCTCATGCAGAATAAGGCATTAATATGTGCTTTGTAAGTACTAATAAACAGCCAATATCCTAGTAAAATGTATGCTAATAAGCAACTAGTTGATAGTGAGAATTGGACCCTAAACTAAAGTGTTTCCTAAAATTCCATATAATACAAAGAAAGAAAAAAAGAAGAACTTCGTCCTTCGTAGGGTATCAGCGTGTATCTTTTTAATTCTTCTTTTACCGCTGTTATGACATATACGTACAGCTTTAAGGCTTTGGCTCATATGTCGTGTCTAGTTTTAACCTACTCCGGAACGCTCAGCACATTACACGAATTCGACCCTGAAAACGACCTGGAAAGGAACTGCTCCCAGCCATAAAATAAATCCGCATTTAATTTATCCCACATTGGATTGAAAAATCTTGTCCCGTGTTCAAGCCACACTGTCAAAATGACAGAGAGAAACCGAGTGAGGGAGAGAGAGAGAGAGAGCGCGCGCGCAAGCAGTGGCTCTGAGTAAACAGACTAACTGAAATTCATTTATTTGGGAAATTAGTTTGACCCATCTCGTTTGCTACTTTATAATATTAATAATATGTTTTATAAAGCCTATATAAAATAAAAAAGAATAAATAACAATGCTGCTCCGCATATTCCCTTCGCTTGACTGCTAATACAATGACAGTTTCTCTACAAACAACCGAATGACATAAATCTTTAGCTTGTCTAATATCTTTGATCGTTTAATTTAGGCCTACTGAAGCCTATGCACTAAGGATCTAAAAGACTGATATTTATCATAGATATTGTTCACCAGCCAGTAAAAAAGAGCACGAATTATTCACAACTATATCTTATATACATTCTAAATCTAAATGTCATATATATTAAAGGCCTGCTGTATCTTACCACCACCGGCCGCTGTTGTTCACCGCCCCTGTGCCAGTGAGAGAGGAGACCAGGAGGACACATGCCGCTTTGACTGCGAGAAGCAACGCGAGGACCCGCATGATATCTGAAAGGGCAAAGTTAACCAATTAACCTCAAATGAGATTCTTGCATTAATAAACAATGTCAGTCTATGGTATGCCTTTCTATGTTAGAAGAGCTAGTGAGCATCTTAACAATTATTAAATTAATAAAAACAGCAAAATAATTAGTGTAGTGCAATGAAATTACGCATGTTATTTGTAGCTTTTTAATGCATGGCGAAGTGTAGCTATTATATAGAAATACGATTTTGTTTACATATGTATATGAAATTTTATCAAAATATAATGTCAGGATTCTGTATGTGGCTCAACTAAAATCAAATAGTCTACACTTTAAAAAAAAAAAAACATATAACGGTTTAAATTATAGAGCTAACATGCCATAAATAACTTTTTTTTTATTCTCTAGTTCTTTCGAACACCATCTTATGTTTTAAAGATATGCTTATCTAAAGAACCCAACATCAATAACTTTTTAGTCTCCAAAGAACCAGACAGCTACTCATGAAACCCTATACTGTCCAAAATGCTTCTTTGGTGCTATTATTTTTCTAAAATTAAATAAAAAATAACATGCAAACATATTAAGCAATTTGTTTGCATTACGCATCCACTTACCACTCCACATTCCAGTGCGACTGACAGCGTGGGTCAATGTTTATTCATAAAATCAGTGTAGAAGTCACAGAAAGGGTTCTGGATGGGATGCCAGTGCAACTGCTGCTGCTGCTGCTGCTGCTCTTACAGTCTGTGTGTTAGTGATGCTCTGCTCACAGCACTGAGCGCGTGGGACAGTCCCGAAGACCTGATCCCCTCGGTGACTGATAGGCGACACATTGTTCACTTATTGAACGCTACAAGATGAATAAAAAAGGGATTTGCTGCTCTCATCTCCCTCTGTTTTTTTTTCCTCCCTCCTTTTGAGTGGAACTGAATGGACGGATAGCTTAATTCTTCTCATTGCCCACAATGAATACAGGAGGCAAAACCCGACATAAAGGAGAGGAGATGAAGAAAAGATCCGTTATAGGCGCTTTAAATTACATATCATTTTGTAATCCTCGTCCAGAGATTCCTCAGATACATTCAAGCGAAATCATATAAAATACAGTTCCCTCAGGCGTCTTCAATATATGCAGAGCTGATTTATTTCTTCTCATTGCAGTGAGTGAGTGTGCGCGCGCGCGCCACTTGTGTCTTCAGTTCCTTCTGCGTGGAAGGTGTCGCGCCACGGTTACTGTAAGAGCGGAATATAAAACATCTAAACTGGCCTTTTTACCCGGGGTGCATGCATGCATTACTCCCTTAACTGCGTCTCCTCCCTCTTGCGCGTAAAAAAAAAAAAATGTTTTTATAGATGTCCGTGCTTGCGCTCTGCACTCACCCGTTTGTACTGTTTAGACTAAATAAAGCACATCAAGTGGAAACGTCATGCTATAATTATGGTGGAAAAAAAGGGCTAAATGAAAAGGAGAGTATTAAAGACACGGGACAGTGCTAATGCTGCGTCAGTTTCTCATTTTAAATGAGGACTTACCGGAGAGTGTAACACATTTTTGTTTCAAATAGCCTAAGTCTGTAACTTTTTTGTGTTGTGTCTCAAAATATATATATATATATATATATATATATATATATATATATATATATATATATATATATATATATATATATATATGTATGTCTGCTACAGATTGGTTAGATGTCTACAATTTATGTCAACTTCAGTTAGGGATGGGTTGTAACGACACGTTGAATGGGATGTAACATTGATAGAAAACTTGGTCATTTTAAATTGTGCACAATGATTTATTATGGAAATCAAATGTATTTGTTTAAAATAATTATTTCATCACCACCCCATCGTCATTTAATTTTAAACATTTGATTCAAAGGTAAATAAATGGCAAATATTTGATAAAATAGGCTATAAAACTTATGGTAACAACTACAGACGGTGTTACATCTACGTTTTAACCTCAAAATTACTTTTATAAATCTTTATATATATATATATATATATATATATATATATATATATATATATATATATATATATATATATATATATATATATATTACAGTTTTACAACTTCTAATAGTAATTTGACCATTGTAGCTCATTTCTAATTAGTTACACTTGATGATGTTACCACTCGTCCCGTGTTACAACACTTCCGGTTATCTCTAATAGGCTATTCTTCGTCATTTGCGCCAACGAATAAAATAAGAAATTGTTACAGATAAATAACTAGTGTGACACCACAGTAGAAAAGAAAAGTCGAGATAAAACTGTTCACCATCTGGACCGCAGACCTCCCTTGATCGCATATGGTCACTAAAGGCACGAATCAAATAGTATTTTGCTGTCAGTTTTTTTGACTCCATACATTTATGGTATCGTCTGCACAAAGAATTATGATCAATTGGCAAATATTAAATCAACGTGTCGTGTTTTAAGCACATATATGTGTTTGATGTCGCCATGAAAGAATCTGAGAGAAAGAGAGAGCACTTTTTTCTCTGAGGGATTGAAGTAAATGGCTAACTGAAGGAAGTGCGCTTTTGTTAGTGGTATTTAATGAGGGCTGCTTTTCTGGGCTTAGCCTGCTCTTATACTCTTGAAGGATCTTAAACAGGTTTTCCTGAAACACTCATGCGATGCGGCGCAGATTAGCGGCAATCCGGTTAAAGGGACGCCTTTTATATACAAATCAACTTCAAATCACTTTTTAAGCCACTTAGATATACACGCCATGGCAAAATGCTAATGCACTTTTCATTGCCAGAGCTTAAGAAGAGGAATAGAGGTGATTAGCTCCAATACAAGAATTGATCTTCCAGAATAGGAGGTGATTAGCCCAAAACCAAGAACTGTTGTCAGGATTCTGTGTTAAGAATGGTTAAGGCTGGATTTAACTCAATTTCATGACATTAATCCTAGTTCTACTACTGTTAATAGTAATATTAATAAAGATAAGACGCAAGATGCTCCTTCTAGGGTCAGTTAAAGAGTTTTTTCACCTGCTGCGCATAGTGCATAGCTGACCACCAACACGATAATCCCTTAATCTTGTAAACTGCTAATGCCTCAAAAATTCTGCTTTATTCATACATTCATCAGTATAGGTTCAAGTCGTATCATGTCATCAACTAGCCTAGAAAATAAAAAATAAAAACACTGACAGCTTGTCTATTGAACAAACTTATTATGTGCATTATGCATAATTTGTTGGCCCACTATGTAATTGTGTATCACTTTCAATAAGCCTTGACAAAAACCTCTCCATCATGGTCAGTTATGGGACTAATTATACGCACAAACTCAGACGTGTAGACAAACAAACGAAATAAGTCTATTTTCCAGTAGTGCTCTAGGCTATCTCCAGCAACAGTCAGCAAAGCCTTCTCATTAAGAGTGTCGGGGAAAATGATGAATGTGGGCCTAATTAAAGTGAAACGTCACTAGGGCTGCACGGTGAACTGTTGAACTGATTCGGAGTGGGAGGATGGGCGGACACATGAACGCGCGCACGCACCTCGCATTGTTCAAGAAGAGCCGCACGCCTGCCTGCTGCTGCCCTGCTTATTGTAGCCTGTATGAATGACTTTTAGTTTAGTTGAGCTTATAGTTGACATACATGTTTACGGGGGAGAAAAATGTCTTTTCACAAGTTCTGCAGTAATGCAGATCAATACACTGTAAACAAACACAGCAGACAATACAGCGGATAAAAAATTAACAGCCCTAACACTTAACAAATGACAAGTTCTACAGTGTAACAGCGATTATACATCAATAGATACGGTGCACTTACAATAGCTTGTTTTCATTCCATCAATTTATGTAATTTTATGAGTCTGCATAGTCTGAATTCATCATTGCAGAATGTCTTTTGGCACCAGTTTAATGTTACTTCAAATTTAAACCAGTTAAAATTGTATTTTAATTTCTAAGTTATATTTGCCATAACTTATACTTTTCTATTTAATCAGTTATATCGATAAATGTCATCATTTGGGGGTTCTTCAAAACGGCACCCCAGAATGTCATTACACTTTGACACAGCAAACTGCATATTATATATGTCGTTGGCTTAAATTACTTACATACACTGTAAAAAGGAATTGTAAGTTTAACTTAAAAAGGTAAGTTACCTGGTTGCCTTAAAATGTTGAGTTCATTGAAATTAAAAATTTGAGTTAATACAATGAAGGCGATTGGTTTAATCAACAGAAACTCAAAATATTATGTTATCTGAACCACATTAAGTTGCTTTGACACAAGAAAAAATGTTGTCATAACAAATCATGAAAATTATTTTTTTTACAGTGTAGCAGCCTTTTCAAGTGATCAACAAGGAACATGTTAAGCTTACTGCCCAAAACAAAGATAAAAAAAATATGAATTCGCAGTTTACATCGTAAAACAATTTTGCATAAATGTAATGGCACTAGTATGCTAGTAATCATAAATAAATACAAATGTAAAATACATTTGTTTTTGTTGTGTAAAAATTAATACAATCACTTACAAAAATTAATGTATGGTAATGCAATGTAGTGGTATGGGTTGTAAAAAAAAAAGACAATAAAAACCTGAGAACTGATGTAAATTGTTAGTCACGTGTCAAATAGATTTAAATATAGTCAATGTCATCAATATTGCTTCCCTTATTGAGCCAGTGTTGGTTTACTAGCCCTACTGAAAATAACCAATAATTGATTTATTCATATGCTCATTCCGCATGAATAATATTATTAGATGTCACAACTATCACATACAGTTTCAGAAATATGTAAAGTTTGACAGGCCTTGCTACTTTTTCATCGTGTTTAAACACAAGCGCCTCAGGCGGTGTTTGCCCACCCTGACGGCGCCCCCTCCTCCTCAGTGACATACACGCTCCAGTCCCAAGCCTCATCAAATGCTGCTTGCTCAACTCCCCGCTCCTCACACAAACAATTGAAGTCATTTCCAGTTCGTCTTTAAAACGATCCCACAGGTGTTTTAATGTCCCGTCGAGAAAAGCTTTCAGCGCTATGGAGTTACCCGACAGACAGTGTTTGGGAAGAGTCCTGATCGTGACTGCTGCGCTCCTGTCACCTGCGTTCACGTAAGTAGAAAGGTAGAAGCGCGTTCACGGGGACCTGCTGGAGTACATCAACTGTTTGTTTTGGAAAGCCTGGGATTCAATTGCATGATACAATAGCCTTAAATTGTCATTTGTATGATTATCAGCTAAGCCTATTATTTAAAAAAACTTTTAATTTAAAAAGAAATTCAGGTCACGTGCCACAGCTGCTAGTAGGCTAGTAACCCTTAGTAAACTACTTGTATTTAAAACGAACTAGTATCTATTTTAATGTAACTAGTATTTGATTTTAATAGGCATACTTCAATATTCAAGCTACTTATTCATTATATACTAGTCCTTACTCCTTTGCTACTAGACAAGTGACTCCTCCATTGTTACTGGTAACAAATTGCACATGTTTGGCATTGAATATATGGGAATCTGCTGAGATAGGCTACTAACTAGCATGTATTCCAACTGTTGCTAGTACCTGTGTCACTAGTTTTATTAGTAACAATTCCTACTAATTACATATCCACTAACTATTTTGGTAATAGCTGCCTGAAAGAGTTTTAATCTTACTGTATTTATGAAACTGTGTGGTTATGGATGTTCTCTCACTTTTCTCAAAACTGTCAGTGGGCATAATGTATTTATTAACATCAGTGTGTTATGATTTGGATATAATACTTCCCACAAATCTTTTCCATATAGTCATTTTCTCATCAGATTATCCTCGGGCATGCCAAGACACTGATAGAAACCAGGGCGTTTGAATATTCATAGATGTTTTATGTATGCCTCTTGCAAGGTCACAGCCTTGTTTGAGTGTCAGGGCACTTAATCACACAAGTGTTTCCAACTGCTGAAACACTAGAATTTGTCACTTTTTTTCTTTGCCATATTTAAAATGTTCCAGTAAGCATGTATTGATCATATTATTTGAAATGAATATGGCACCATAAAAAACATCCATTCCTTTTACAATATTTTCCTGCGTCTCGTTAATGACTGAATTCATTGTCATAATTTCTTCACATATGTGAGTCATTTAAAAAAGACCACATGTGATGCTAAGTAACACCAGCCTTCTGCGATATTTACTGCATGCGGTGTTACTTCATAATGATATCACTGCTATAAAATTAATTTTCTCCTTTCTCAGGGTACTGGGCAATGACATCCTTGGCCTGAAGGTGGCAGGAGAGCCAGTGCTTACCCCCAACGCAGTGTGTTTACGACTGGCAGGCCTGACCAAAAAACAGATGCGTCTGTGTGTGCGCAGCCCTGATGTCACAGCCTCTGCTCTGCAGGGCATTCAGGTTGCTATTCACGAATGCCAACACCAGCTCAGAGACCAGCGCTGGAACTGCTCCTCCTTGGAGAACCATGGCAAGTTGCCCCATCAGAGTGCCATTCTCAACAGGGGTGAGTGGATGGCAAAAGGGGCATGGGAAGTGCTGAAGCTGAAGTCGTAGAGAGCCAATACAGTCATAATCCGGGCACTGAAATGCTACAAATGCCAAAGAGGGAAATATCAGCGTTGAGTCATTGTTTAACGCATTTGCGCCATGGAAAACATCTTTTATGAGATTTTAGATAAAGATCGTTACAGATAATTATATCACCAGTTGGCTCGTGCGCACTTCACTTTCTGAGGGCTCTGTTGACTCTCTTGGCAGCTTTATTTGCTATGTAAAAGGCCCATTCACGCTAAGGACGATAACTATAAAGATAAAGTTTTAAAAATCGTTTTAAATTTAAAAGAATAGTGAGAACATGGTAGGAGGAACGATATAATTGGAACCACTTTCAGAATGATGAAAAAAACTGCCAATCAGAATCCATCCAACTTTAAAAGTATTAAACATTTAAGACGACAAAACTGCAGCACACGCTTATAATAGGCCTTAGTCAGATTAGACGCCATATTGAATTTAGCGAGGGATAGACCGACAGTCTTTTCAGCGGTCCTAGATCACGTAATTTTCTCAATTCACAACTTTTAAAACGCTTTTATGGAGTTTTTGTCTACTTAAAGGGTTAGTTAAACCAAAAATGAAAATTCTGTGATTTATTACTTACCCTCATGCCGTTCCACACCCGTAAGAACTTCGTTAATCTTCGGAACACAAATTAAGAAATTTTTGTTGAAATCCGATGGCTCCGTGAGGCCTGCATAGGGAGCAATGTCACTTCCTCTCTCAAGATCCATTAATGTACTAAAAACATATTTAAATTGTTTCATGTGAGTACAGTGGTTCAATATTAATATTATAAAGCGACGAGAATATTTTTGGTGCGCCATAAAAAAACTATTTATAGCTGATACATTATGCTCCGAAGCTTCCTGAAGCAGTGTTTTGAAGTCGGCCATCACTAAATAAGTCGTTATTTTGTTTTTTTGATGCACCAAAAATATTCTCGTCGCTTTATAATATTAATATTGAACCACTGTACTCACATGAACTGATTTAAATACGTTTTTAGTACCTTTATGGATCTTGACAGAGGAAGTGTCATTGCTCCCTATGCAGGCCTCACTGAGCCATCGAATTTCAACAAAAATATCTTCATTTGTGTTCCGAAGATTAATGAAGGTTTTACAGGTGTGGAACGGCATGAGGGTGAGTAATAAATGACAGAATTTTCATTTTTGGGTGAACTAACCCTTTAAAGTCTTTTATGGAGTTTTTGTCTACTGAAAGTTTTTTTGGTCATCAGCTGTTAAAGTCCCCCTGTAGTTAATTTTATCCCTTAAAACTCATCTTTGATCTCCAAAATGACATATTTAAATGTTTTTTTTTCCTGAGAAATAATAATTCATGCCTTAAAAATAGCTTGAATATACATTTTCGTATACGTGGATTCATGAATATGCCTCCACTCAATCACACCAGCTCGGATTTCCTGGTCCACTCGGTCAACATTACTGTAGTAAACGCTACATGATGGCAAGTGGGAATGCTGGTTTAATTCAGCTATATATGTTTGAACCAGAAACTGATTCAGAAGAAGTGGAAGAGTGAATTATACAGGCTCATCTACAAGTCGATGTATCAGAATGGTAATGCGTTTTATGTATTGCTCTCTACAGCTAATAATGTGTTGCTAATGTTACATAAACCATATTCTCATTCACCATCTCAGAGTCAGACAGCTGCCTTCTGAAAATCAACATCATTAGAAACGCTTTGAACTACTTAGAACGGAGAAAGGCCTATAGTTCATTATAACATCGTAATATACATATTCACCCGCTATATTGCTAAATGTACCCGATTTTTCATATCAACAGAAAAATATACCGGGATAACCTGGATTCTCTTGCTTCACAGAGTAGTTACGTTGATGGCATTGGTTACAACATGTTTGTGATGTAAAGAACAGGGGAGATTTCAAACCATGTTTTTGGTAAACTCCAGTTTTAAGGAGAAAAGGTTTGTCTTAAAGCAAAAAATACCACATAGACATATAAACAACATTAAAAACTTTAAACAACAGTACAATTCATTGAACTCACTGGAATTCTATCCCTCATAGCCTCATTTTATTTCCTGTCAAAAATGACAGACTAAGTCTATAAACAGAATGTTATCGTCCTAAAATAGCTGTCTTATGGTTACAGTTATCATCCTTAAAAGTGCTCTCTTTCATCCCAGGTTTCCGAGAGAGTGCCTTCTCGCTGTCGCTGCTGGCTGCAGGTGTCGTGCACTCAGTGGCTTCGGCCTGCAGCCTCGGTAAGTTGCGCGGGTGTGGCTGCGAGGCTAAACGTCACCTGGATGATGACAAAATCCGTCTCAAGTTAACCCAGCTCCAGCTTCAGACTTTTCAGAGGAGTGGAGTGTCCATAGCAGGTGCAGGAGAGAACACACCTGAGTTCGGTTCACTCAACGGCGGCCTACCGGCCAATCTGCGCTCATCCCACCCCGTCAGTCTCCTCAAACCCTTACCGGATGAGGTCACGACGTTACAGGACACCTGGGAGTGGGGAGGCTGTAGTCACGATGTTCGTTTTGGTGTACGGTTCTCTAGGGATTGGTTGGATTCCAGAGGATCTCCTCGCGATATACACGCTCGTATGCGGATTCATAATAATAGAGTTGGCAGACAGGTGTGGTTTTATATGTTCAAATCTAATCATTTGTATTGCATTATATGGTCTTTCAAACAATGACAACCGTGTCCTAAACAGGCGTGACATGATAAATCGCTTTTCTTCCATGTAAATGTTTTGGGTTGGGATTGTGGGTCAATTACACTGTTTTTTGATCTATTAATTTATCCCTAAACACATGCAAATGCAATTTATACATCCAGTGAATTGAATAGACCTAATACATGCATGTTTTTTAATTGAATTTTTAATTTCATGTTAAAATTATTATTTCATAATTTCTGTTTTGGAGGGACATGAAGTCAAAAATGTTCCCCAAAAACATAATTATATTTATAAATTCATAACTCATAATATTTGTAAAAAAATCCTTTTTACATTCAAAAAAATATATATTTCAAATTTTTTTGAAAATAATGATTAAACTCTGTACACACATATTCAAGATTTTTGCGGTTACACTAGACATTTAGAGCATTACATTTTTCAATAACAATATGAAACCAACAGGGGTACATTAAGAACTTGGTGCATTTTTTTTTTAAACTAAGGTCTTTTCTTTATTTTGGACATTGTTTTGGACCCATATTTCTGTTAGCTACCATACAGATGATAGATCCTATAGATGTAATGTAATAAATGTAATGCTACTTGAGATTTTATTCTCAAGCTGTTTTATTGATTTCTTTCCGCAGTTGAAACATTGGTTGAGAGATGTAAACATACAGAGCGAGCGTCTCCTCTTCTTCTCTGCTTTTTACTGGTAGCAAACAGTGTTGCATTACCGCATACGCCCCCTTCTGGATTGGATCGCCTATGACTAACTGTATTCGTCAGGCAACTACATGCACCGTTACCATGACATCCGTACAGTTCGGGACGAATACATGTACCGTTACACCCCTGATTGATTGATTGATCGATTGATCGATCGATCAATTGATCGATCGATTGATTGAACTTGTTGGATCACTCACTCCTGGTTAGGACACAGTGTTAAGCATTTGATTACTAACCTAAAAACACACGTATACTATATTCTTTTCATTATGTCTTTGACCTTAACAGGTAGTCACTGACAACATGAGAAGAAAGTGCAAGTGCCATGGCACATCAGGCAGCTGCCAGTTCAAGACCTGCTGGTATGTTTCTCCTGAATTCCGGCTGGTGGGATCTCTGCTACGGGAGAAATTCCTGACTGCAATCTTCATAAACTCTCAGAACAAGAACAGCGGAGTGTTCAACTCTCGAATTGGTGGGAGCACCGGCTCAGATCAGCTCAGAGGCCGGCGACGCAGCATCTCGCGTGAGTTAGTGTACTTCGAGAAGTCCCCCGACTTCTGTGACCGCGAGCCCGCGGTGGATTCGCTAGGCACTCAGGGTCGCATCTGCAACAAGAGCAGCTCCAACATGGACGGCTGCGGGTCGCTGTGCTGCGGCCGCGGACACAACATCCTCAAACAGGCACGCAGCGAACGGTGTAACTGCCGCTTCCACTGGTGCTGCTACGTGCTCTGTGAGGAGTGCAGGGTTTCGGAGTGGGTTAATGTATGCAAGTGAACGACCCGACTTGGTCCAAATCCCAATTTCCTTGTTTTTGGACCGGGAGACAACAACCTGTACCCTGCCATACCGAATGTGACTGCCTGTGTGTTTTGCTCTCCCACGGTGTGTCTGTTTATCCATTTCTCTCCTTCTTTTAACCTCCGTCATCTGGGATCCATTTGCGTTGTGTTGCTGTTGTTATTCCCAAAATGCCAAGTCAGAGATTGAGGAGGAGGTGACTCATGTCATTTGTCTTTTTTTCCTCACTTGGAATCTTCAGCCTCCAGAACCAAGCAAATGGCCCAAACGCCATCTGCACTCCTCCAAATAACAAGGCACAACAGCAGGAACAAATTATTCCTGCAAAATATAGGCACTGCTACGGTCTACCTTTTTTCAAAAGTGCACTTAATGTACATTCCTTACTTTGGCAAAACGTTTATGTTGTAATCTTTTATGATGGTGAAATACCATCCAAGTTGGGTTGAGGTTTCAAAACACTGTATCTTGCAGCATTATGATCTTTGCCCACATTGATCATGAGGAATCAATGGCTGTGATAATTGAAGGGAACATTTCACTGCCATTTCATAAGATGTTATAGAGAAACTTTCGCTGGAGCAAATCTTGGCCATCGACAGAGAATGTGCCTTGCTTAGGGTTCTGAGTTTGGTTGGTTTTTATGAAAACCAGGACAATTGTGAAGTTGATATGCTGTGTAACCTCATCCTAACCTTTATAGAGACAGACAAATCAGAGAATGGAGATGGATAGAGTGAAGGAACGACTGGAGAACACTTGTGCCTCCCGTGGATTTTTTGCAGCTGATTAAAAACAGTCACATCTCATCTCATACTGCTGAACAATATTGGATGCCAGATGCCTTTGATGCATGAATGGAAGACATTCAGACTCTAAAGTCCTGTGTTAAACTGTATTTAAACAGTTGCCATTACAATCTTATTGCAGTGAAATTAATGTATACGATTTTTAAACTTTTCATTTTCGATGCTTAGGAAATCAAATTAATTATATGGATAAATTAACTTTCATATATTGCCGCCTTTTGCATTTTTAAAGAGAGTCTAGAGAATTTATTGTCGTAATATGTTGTACAATGTTTAAAAAAAAAGCTTCAGTTTTTTTGTTAAAGGGTTAGTTCGCCCAAAAATGCAAATTCTGTTATCATTTAATCACACTGGTTTTAGAACCAGGAAAGACCCTCTCGAACAGAGGAGAGGTCATAGATTGGCGTATTAGATATAATTCTTCTTTTCTGGATATTTTTTGACCGAATCTGACCTCTCATAATGGGCAACAGGGATAGGCTTTCATAAGAGTTCTATAAGCAGATTAAGGCATGAACCTGTCTTATAGGGATCAGCTGTCCAAAGTTGTGCCATGTGCTGCTGAGTACTGTTTGTCCTTGTCTGTGAATCTGCATCTGCAGCTGTCAGAGACTGGACCACTGTGTGATTTCCTAACTAAACACAGGCACACTTCTGATGTCTACGCTCTGTCTGAGTTCTTTGAGTGCACAACAATCACAAACATCTTAGGAATAAATGAGTTTTTCTGTATGATTTCATGAGACTCTAATGAGGATGCGCTGTGGCGGCTGTCGATTGAGTGAAGTGACCACCCATGGTCTGCTGGCTTTATCGAACTCACTTCTTGTGGTATTTCCTCTGGCAATAAAGATGGGAGTAAAAGAAAACTAAAGAAAGAGTGGTGTGGAATGATAAAATGCTAGATATCTGGTTTGCATTTCTTTATTCCTTTATCATTTCACCCTGGAGCTGCTGCAAGAGGGAATTTCCTGTCGCTGTTTCTTCCATGTGTGAGACAGAAAAATTGGACGGCCATAGACGACCCCCCCCCCAACACCTCCCCCTACAAAATGCAGTGCAGCCAATCACACATACAAAGCAACATACTGACAACATCAAGAATAATGACAACCAGACTCTGCTACAGTTAAGACAGAAGGGCATAGAACTAATGCTGGGTCATGAAATATTTCAGTTAGTTACCATACATACAGACAGACAGACTGCTCAGTTATGTCAACATTAAAGGGTTAGTTCACCCAAAAATGAAAATTCTGTCATTAATTATTCACCCTCGTGTTGTTCCACACCCATAAGACCTTTGTTCATCTTCAGGACACAAGATATTTTTCATAAAATCTGTTAGGCCTGCATTGCCAGCAAGACAATTAACACTTTCAATGCCCAGAAAGCTATTAAAGACATATTTAAAACAGTTCATGTGACTACAGTGGTTCAACCTTAATGTTATGAAGCGACGAGAATACTTTTTGTGCGCCAAAAAACAAAACAAAATAACGACTTTATTCAACAATATCTAGTGATGGGCGATTTCAAAACAATGCTATAGCTTTGAAGCTTTTCGAATCTTTTGTTTCGAATCAGTGTTTCGGAGTGCGTATTAAACTTCCAAAATCACGTGATTTCAGAAAACGTGGCTTTGTTACGTCATGTGTTTCGAAATTTTAATGGTTCACCACTAGGGGGCGTGACTTTGGCAGTTTGATACACGCTCCGAAAAACTGATTTGAAACAAAAGATTTGTAAAGCTTCATGAAGCAGTGTTTTGAAATCGCCTATCTCTAGATATTGTAGAATAAAGTTGTTACTTTTTGTGCGCCAAAATATATATATATATTAAGGTTGAACCACTGTAATCACATGAACTGTTTTAAATATGTCTTTAGAAGCTTTCTGGGCATTGAAAGTGTTAATTGTCTTGCTGGCAATGCAGGCCTCACTGAGCCATCAGATTTCATGAAAAAATATCTTAATATGTGTTCCAAAGATGAACGAAGGTCTTACAGGTGTGGAACGACATGAGGTTGGTACCTAATGAGAATTTAAATTTTTGGGTGAACTACCCCTTTAATTTGTGTGTTTAACTCAATGTTAAGTTGACTGAACAAACACTTATTAAGTAAAGCTGACAATACTAATATTTAGTAGAAACAACTCAGTTGAATTAAGTTCATGTAGTTACATGAGTTTTTTAAGTAATGTGAACAAGGATGGTTTGAGTGAAACTAACAACAGTGAAAGTTCATTTTTTTGAGTGTAGATAGATAAACAGATAAACAACATGAGACTGATGTAAGCGGAAATGGAAATATGTGAATATATAATGCACATACTTATGTACATCAAAAGAGAAGGAAAAGGGAAAAAACAGCTGGAAACATCTGCTTCTGGGCTCCTTGTCCAGCTACCCCTTCCATTTTTGATGTGGGATAGAGAGAAAAAGAGAAAGGGAAAGAAAAAACAAGGAGCCAGTTACCCAGAACTTCAAAGCCGTTGCCTAAATGTGCAAGCCCTCATTAGTTCTGCAAGCCTAACCAACCCGACTTATGATTGTGTTTGCTGGGGTGCACTTTGGCAAACACTTCAGAGGAGAGGCTCCTTTAAATTATAACTCCCACCCCCCCATCCCAGCTCTCCTGCTCCCACCCCTACCCACTGTAGCCTCTTCTGCCCACCCCATAACCCCCAAAACTCCCAGTGCACACAAACACAGCACTCCCCCCCCATACAGCACTCCACCCTATAATCTGGTGTGCAGCTGCAAGCATCTGCTCCACTCCCTCTCTCTTTTCCTAACCACTGAATTGATAAACACATCGATCATAAACCCACTGACACACGGTCGACCGTGTGAAGCGACACGGGGACCAAGTTTCCTTTTCATCTGGACTAAGACTGTGTGCACAATAACCGTTTAAAATAACATTTTAGCAGACATTTTTAATAAATGTATTGATGCACGAGAAGCACAATGCAGTGGACAAGTCCTGTAATTATTAGACCCATTAAGATTTTTGCATGTCATGAAGCTGCGTGTATTTCTGTTTAACCATATGATTTTACTCTATGATCTTTGGCTTCACTACTGATAATCTGGCACGCAACTACTAAGTAAGTAACTACTGAGTTGGCAGCCTGAGGAAATCAGATAGTTGCTGCCAAGTTCTGTAATTTGGCAGCATCTAGAAGGTTACTTATTCATTAGGTTCAGTCATAGCTGAATAATTAATCACAATATGGAAATGTGCTTCCAAACATTTGCAGCAACAGATCCTTCAGTTGTAAATTATCACATAATACACATTTCAAAATGTACTAGTTTGCTGATTATGGAGACATGAGACAAAACAACTTTACCTGCCAACTTAACCAGATAAACACTCTGAAATGATTTAGAGATCATCAGAAGGTTCTTTAGCTACTCAAATGCACAATTTGATTTGATTTATTCTAGTTTTTTAATCAAACTTATAACATTACATTATATTTCTATCTATTAAAAGCACCTGTCCCCATAACTCAAAGCTTTAGATTAAAATATGTAGCCTATTAAACTTAAGCAAAATTAAAATATAAAAATTTGAATCTTCCATAGTTTTATTTCCTGATTTAACAAAAATCACTCTTAAATATACCTCTATTTTTATTCATAAAGTTTCACAACTGTGTCCTCTATGTTTATGAAACATTTATAAAAATCATAACATTAAAATCTGCTTTCATCTTGCAACGTCGCATTGAGTTTAAAAAAGTCAAAAAAGAATGAGTAAGTTTTTTGTTTGCTTTTTAAATCACATTTTAGTGCTTATATTTTGTCATAAACATTATATGCCATATCAACAAATTGTAAAGACATAGTTTGAAATTTTTAGGTAATTTGAAGTAGCAATGCGTATAGCCTAGGTAAAAATTTCCCTCTGTTCATTTATAAAGATCTCGTTCATATAGACCACCGCTTGCATGAGCTTCATTCATTGACATTTTGAATGCACATACACAGGATGCGCTTCGATGTTATCGCGAGATCTTTAACACACTCTTGCTCATTCCGCTGATATCGCGAGACTGGAGTGACTTGCGTGAAATTATCCGGTGTCGGTCTCCGAGGTGAGTAGGGATGCTGCAAAACGTGAAAATAAAATAGGCTATAATTTCTTCTAAAATAGATTAGACGTTGCTGGCGAAATGGTAGGCTATATGTTAGATTTTGTTTACACGGAATATCTGAGTAATTCATGATTTATCAATACTCAGGCCGGCGCTTGCTGCTATAGTATTTCTACGTCGTGACAAAAATAAAAGGTGTTAGACGTTTAAACCTGATGCGACCGGTTTACCATAAGAAGGCAATTCTGTTTTAAAAATGATACAACCTAATGTGAACATCTCTTGTGTATTCATTAGCAGCCCACATATGTGTAGGCTGACATCAGAAATCAATTCTCATATCAAGGTTTTTCAGATTTTAAACGACTGTTTCCATTTGCCATTGTGTTAAAACCATCTGATTCTGAAACCTGAATGTGATCAGATCTGGGCTTCCGTAGGTCTTTTGGAATTAAATTGTGATACAAATCAACTGTTTCAGATTTTCTGGCATTTAAATGATCCACTCATGATGTTGATGTCATCACCATTTTATGGAGGGTGAGAAACCTCTCTTCCTTACAAACACTTTAAAAGAGTCACATCTCATAACTCGGTCCATGGTGCATCTCAATCTGTCAAAATAAAGCAGTACTATATTAGTTATTCTAATATAGGTGTTTTGAATTGCATATTTTAAAAAGCAGTGACACATCAGACTGGACTAGGGACATAGTCTTGTAATTTTTACAGATTTTTATGTATAGCCTATGTATTGTCCTTGACTTAGTGTTCAGTACACATTTATTTAATCAGTGCATGATGACAGTTATGAGTCATCTGAGATGAATTTGCAGATTAGCGCTCTCACTGTAAGGCTAGTTCAAGATGACCTTACACTAACATGACATCAATAATATGTTCATGTGCTCTGAATCTGTTTTTAAGGATTACATTTTGTTGCAGGCTCCAGTAACTGCTATTTTTTTCCAAATGCAAAGCAAACTTAGTAAAGTGTACATATTTTACGTATTGCAAAGCTAAAGGATTCACTCAAACATGGAAATTGTCAATATTTGGTGTGTGCTCTCTGTGAAAAAAATATGATATTTTATGATTTGTCCAGCCATAGTTAAAGATCATAGATGTAGTAATTATTGCTGAGGGGATTCTAGAAGAGTCTATAAGAGGAACATTGTGATATTTGTAAGGGTGAACGTGTACTAATGTTAGTATTTAAATTAGATGAAGTTAAGAGAAAACAGTGTAGTAGCAAGTGCTCTTTTTGAAAGGGTCAATGCCTTTAACTGGTAAGACAGTTGTCATTTAAGAAAACTGACGCAAGATTTTATCTTTTTATATTGGTAAAGGCTAACCAGCTACCATGGGGAACATATTTGGCAACCTTTTGAAGAGCCTCATTGGGAAAAAGGAGATGCGGATTTTGATGGTCGGGCTGGATGCAGCTGGGAAAACCACAATCCTGTACAAACTGAAGCTGGGAGAGATAGTGACTACCATTCCTACTATTGGTGAAGCACATTTTCAGACTTAAAATGTTTAATCGCTTTATTATTATTGTATTATTTTCCTCTTACATAGAGACAAAGTCTATGTGAAGTTCTAGACTAAGTCTACTATACTTGTAAAGAATAAAGTCATGTTTACCAGTCTTGCCAGCGTGTAATTTGTGTCCCTTTGTGCTGTTTTGTTACTAGGTTTTAACGTAGAGACTGTCGAGTACAAAAATATCAGTTTTACAGTATGGGATGTTGGTGGCCAGGACAAAATCCGACCTCTGTGGCGTCACTACTTCCAGAACACACAAGGTGAGAAGAGGACTCATATACATTATACATATATACTCACACACACACTAAACACACAAATAGGGTGTTAAATAAACAGCCGAATGATTGATGTGACTTAAAGGTGCCCTAGAACCAGTTTTTACAAGATGTAATATAAGTCTAAGGTGTCCCCTGAATGTGTCTGTGAAGTTTCAGCTCAAAATACCGCATAGATTTTTTTAAATTAAATTTTTTAACTGCCTATTTTGGGGCATCATTAACTATGCACCGATTCAGGCTGCGGCCCCTTTAAATCTCGCACGCGCAAATATCACTTAAAATATCATGTAATCATGGATCATGTCAGTTATTATTGCTCCATCTGCCATTTTTCGCTATTGTCCTTGCTTGCTTACCTAGTCTGATGATTCAGCTGTGCACAGATCCAGACGTTAATACTGCCTGCCCTTGTCTAATGCCTTGAACATGGGCTGGCATATGCAAATATTGGGGGCGTACATATTAATGATCCCGACTGTTACGTAACAGTCGTGTTATGTTGAGATTCGCCTGTTTTTCTGAGGTCTTTTAAACAAATGAGATTTACATAAGAAGGAGGAAGCAATGGAGTTTGAGACTCATTGTATGTCATTTCCATGTACTGAACTCTTGTTATTCAACTATGCCAAGGTAAATTCAATTTTTGATTCTAGGCCACCTTTAAACTAAAACCTGAAAAGTCTATGGTCAGTAAGACAGCAAGTTTCTAATACTCACCAATGCTGCATTTATTTGATCAAAAATACAGTAAAATTATCCTTCAGAAATCATTCTATGCTGAATTTCTGCTCAAGTAACATTTATTATTATCATTATCAATGTTGAAAACAGTTGTGCTGCTCAATATTTTTGTGGGAACTGTGATGCATTTTTTCAAGATTCTTGAAATGATGAATAGAACTTTCAACAGAGCAGCATCTATGTGAAATAGGAATAATTTGTAACATTATAAATGTTACTTTTGATCAATTTAATGCATCATAGCTGATTTAAAGTATTAATTTGTTTAAATTTGATTTGTATAAGTTGTACATACATCAATAGAGGAAAGAAACAATGCTTGTCAAGTTTTAATGCCCCCGTTAATAATTACTGCCTCTCCATAACCACATTTTTACATAATTTCCCATGTATTTTGAAGGTCTGATCTTCGTGGTGGACAGCAATGACCGTGAGCGAGTGAATGAAGCCAGAGAAGAGCTGATGAGGATGCTGGCTGAGGATGAACTGAGAGATGCTGTACTCCTCGTCTTTGCCAACAAGCAGGCAAGAGCTTCCTTATGCTTCTGCTGCGTTCTTCAAATCAGAAACAATTTATTGACGTTAGCATTGCATTTGCCATCCATCTACCAATATAACTTTCAAAGCAGCCCTAGTATGTGCATCAGTTTCTGTAACCTATGTGTTGATTTTTTGACGATGGAAACATATTGAATTATTGGTGATGTCCCTGTAGGTAGTTCATTAGTGGACTGGTAGTTAGGAATTATTGTAGAAAATGTCATATAATGCTGAGCAGTGATCAGAGTTCAGCAAGGCAACGTTTGTAAGATAGAAAATGTTCCTCGGTCTGGTTCCTCAGCGTGCCTCTGTGTGTTTGCCTCAATCTTCCAGATGGCAGAGGTGAAAGCAGACTATTTTTGGGCTGGATGAGCTCTCTGATGATTTGCAGAACTCATTGCCGGCAGTGGTTGTTGAGGTCTGCCGCTGATGTGTTGAGCAGTTTTGACCACCCGCTGTAGGTCTCTTTGATCTGAAGATGTGCAGCTGCCGTATCATAGTGTGATGCAGTAGGCCATGATGCTCCCAACATTGAATCTGTAAAAGTTCTCAAGAGAAATGTAGACTTTTCGGTGTGTGCAGGAATTATAGACACCTCCAGGAAAATCAGCTGAGGAACCATGGGAAATCCTCTTTGATATGGATGCTGAGGAACTTAAAGCTGCTGTCCTATATACTTGTCTGTATCAGCCCTTAATGGTTTATATAATGGGGTTAACAACTCAAGCCGGGTGCACACTGTATGATTTTGGCCATGATTTGGACTTCTCAGACAAATTTTGCGAATCCTAAAAGATTCCTTGGATCCTAGTCTAAAATCTGAAGTCTTCCACCCGAACTTGACTCGTGTACGGACATTCCTGGAAGCCAGTGATTATAGTTTATAAAGTTTTAAATATGGATATTTTTCTTACAAAAACCCATCGCTTCACTTCCGACAGCATTTATTAACCCTCTGGAGTCTGATGGATTATGGTAATGATGGATGGATGCACTTTTTGGAACTTCAAAAACTCGGGTGCCATTCAATCCCATTACAAAGCTGGGAAGAGCCAGGATGTTTTTTTAATATAACTCTGATTTGTTCAGCTGAAAGAAGAAAGTCATATACACCTAGATGGCTTGAGGATGAGTAAATTACGGGATAATTTTCATTTTTGGGTGAACTATTCCTTTAAATGGAATCTTTAGCGAATCTAAAAAATTAATATCTATTTTTCATACTGCACACTATAATGTCGTGATGCCTAAAATCAATGCATTTAAAACAACTGAAATTAGTGTTTTTAGTGTTTTAATTTAATTTTTTTATTTTATATTTAAAATGTATAATTTATTTAGACAAAATAGTATAGAATATTAATTTCCACCATAATATGAAAATAATTATTGGCTGTGTTGGCCAGAATTTTAATAGCAGTGCATCCCTAGTTCCTTTGTGATTTATAATTAATTTAATTTATATTTAATATTAACTGAGTAAGTTTTTTAGACAAACTAGTATAGAATTTTTAAGTCGGCATTAAAATTAAAAATTATCTATTCATCCATTTATATACGATTCATCCATTTATATTTCATTTTTCATTTTTTATTTTCATTTTTTAAAAAACATTATTTATTGGATTTTTCATTTTCTTGTAATGTTTAGTCAAAATGCCATAACTCGATCTAGCAGTGAAAATGACAGACTTCCCTCTGGTGACATACGCCGGACTTCTCCAATTATTTAGTCCGCTTAAACCCCGCCCCTTTCTTACAATCGACTGCAAGCTGACATTCGACTCCAAGCTAACAATTTGATTGAACCAAGTCTTTGTAACTATGTAGGCTGTATACATAGTAAGATTTGTAGTTGTGTATGTTTCTTTCTCACTCTACAGGATCTGCCAAATGCAATGAATGCTGCAGAAATCACAGATAAGCTGGGTCTCCACTCCCTGCGCCATCGTAACTGGTACATCCAGGCCACTTGTGCCACCAGCGGAGACGGCCTATATGAGGGTCTGGACTGGCTGGCCAACCAGCTCAAGAACAAGAAATGAGGCAGACTGGATCCAAGTGGAACCGGTGGGAGAGGAGTCACCTGAGTGGCAGCTCGTCAGGGAGCACCAGTGGTTTCCAAGTTTCTTTCATTCAGTTTACAAGTTGAGACCAACGGGAGTCGGGTCATCTCAGACAGTGTAACCCCTCGCTACGCCCCACATAACAGATCCATGAGATGATTGGGGTAGCGCTAGCACCCATGATTCGTATTCATATTTACTAGTGAAGATAGACATGTTTTACTGTTCTTATGTGATTCAAACATCTCAGTTTCTTGCGTCTGTACACTGTAAATGTATAAAAGACAGGAAGTGAATGAAAACCTTTTACTTATATTACTACTATGGAATATGGAGGTAACGCTTAAATGCAGGTCATTTAAACTATATTAACTGCACTGATATAGATGAGAAACCTGTTGATTCAGTTTCCCGAAATATTTAAATAAAATCAAGTGAAATAATATTCAGAAAATAATGGAGAAACATGTTGTGGTTTTTGCTATAGTGTTGTTTTGCTACTGAAAATGAAATAGAAATGCATTGTGATTTATTATCAGCATATCAGCCAGACTTCATGACTGTCAGTGTTACAGAGTGGTGATGATGCTCTTATTGCATGTATCCACACAATAACCAGTGTCTCTGCACAGGTTGCTGAGCAAGCTTTGGTTAGTACTGTTTGTAAATAGATACAGGAGCCGACTGTGGATCTCGTCTTGGCATGCGTGCTTCGCAACAACTAAATAGCACAGTGTTTGTGTACAAGAACTATTTCTTTTGTGTAGTTGTTTCTTTCTGTTCTGTTGTGTAGCTAAAAGTATTTGTTTCACCGACTATATCCGCTGCTCTTGCATGCTGTTTGTCGTCCCGTATATGTATAGACATGCTCATTGAATGTGTCAGTACTTGTGTTACATTTATGTTATAGTGACTTTTTGCTAGTCTTGCATGGGCAGATCTGAGGAGAAGAACAAGGGTAGATCTCTATAGCCATGTGACTGGTGTAGCTGATTAAAACGCATTTGGTTCAAACAAATGCTGAAAAGAGTGTCAAAGTGACTTTACAGTTGACATGGGTACTAATAGACTCAAATATGGTTGTGTGTACGCTCATGAATGACTAAGTGTGTTTATATATTTTGCACGCTTAATAAAGTATGCACTTATATGATTTATTTTGAATATCTATTATTGTAAAATGTGTCCAGTGTCCATAAATTTTTTTTGTTCCTTGCATTGAGAAACTATGAAAAAAACTTAATTCTGCAAGCATTAAAATCCTTTTTAGTTATCCATACTTGCATTTATCCAAATATGCATCTCTTTAGCTCCTCAACCAGTGTTGCTATTAAAGGTGCAGTGTGTAAAGTTTAGCAGCATCTAGTGGTGAGGATTGCGAACTGCAACCAACGGCAGCTCACCTCTCCCTTTTGAAGCACTATAGAGAAGCTATGGTGGCCGTCTGGCCGACACAAGTCAAAGGTATCATCGTCTGAGACAGACGACTCGTTCTACTACTACTTCTTTGTGCGTATTCAACTTAGTGACGATGCAAGCTGCCTCTAAAAACACGAACGATTTAGAAGAAGAACAACATAGTGATCAAACGCGCTCTGTAGAGTGTTTGTCCGTTTAGGGCTGCTGTAGAAACATGTCGGCGCAAAATGACGACTTGACATGGAGGGGGGACCTGCGGTGTATGAGATATAAATGGCTTATTCTAGGTAATAAAAACATAACGGTTCATTAGGTAAGGTCTATATATACCACTGAAAACATAGTTATGTATATTATTTTGCATTTCTGTCCAAAATGTACACATTGCACCTTTAAAAATCATTTTCATTCATTTTCAATAAAGCTCAAATAAGATAAAATATAAATAATAAATGAAAAAAGTGAAATATCTTGGCAATGAATTGAAATAAGTTTAAGTACTAACATAACAATGTCATATAACACTTTTGACAACTTTTTTTCTCCAGTTATTACACTCCAAAATGAATCATTTTAAAATATGGTGGAATATATATATACACACACAGTATCTCACAGAAGTGAGTTCACCCCTCACATTTTTAAAAAAAATATTTTATTATATCAAAAATTAGTACACCCCTAAGTGAAAATGTCAAAATTGGGCACAAAGTGTGTGGCCACCATTATTTTCCAGCACTGCCTTAACCCTCTTCGGGATGGAGTTCACCAGAGCTTCACAGGTTGCCACTGGAGTCCTCTTCCTCTCCTCCATGACGACATCACGGAGCAGGTGGATGTTAGAGACTTTGCACTCCTCCACCTTCTGTTTGAGGATGCCTCACAGATGCTCAATAGGGTTTAGGTCTGGAGACATGCTTGGCCAGTCCATCACCTTTACCCTCAGCTTCTTTAGCAAGGCAGTGGACGTCTTGGAGGTGTGTTTGGGGTCGTTATCATATTGGAATACTGCCCTGCGGCCCATTCTCCGAAGGGAGGGGATCATGCTCTGCTCATTCATGGTTCCCTCAATGAACTGTAGCTCCCCAGTGCCGGCAGCACTCATGCAGCCCCAGACCATGACACTCCCACCACCATGCTTGACTGTAGGCAAGACACACTTGTCTTTGTACTCCTCACCCGGTTGCCGCCACACATGCTTGACACCATCTGAACCAAATAAGTTTATCTTGGTCTCATCAGACCACAGGACATGGTTCCAGTAATCCATGTCCTTAGTCTGCTTGTCTTCAGCAAACTGTTTGCGGGCTTTATTGTGCATCATCTTTAGAAGAGGCTTCCTTCTAGGACGACAGCCATGCAGACCAGTTTGATGCAGTGTGCGGCATATGGTCTGAGCACTGACAGGCTGACCCCCCACCCCTTCAACCTCTGCAACAACGCTGGCAGCACTCATACGTCTATTTCCCAAACACAACCTCTGGATATGACGCTGAGCACATGCACTCAACTTCTTTGGTCAACCATGGCAAGGCCTGCTCTGAGTGGAACCTGTCCTGTTAAACCGCTGTATGGTCTTGGCCTCCGTGCTGCAGCTCAGTTTCAGGGTCTTGGCAATGTTCTTATAGCCTACACCATCTTTATGTAGAGCAACAATTCTTCTTTTCAGACCCTCAGAGAGTTCTTTGCCATGAGGTGCCATGTTGAACTTCCAGTGACCAGTATGAAAAGGAGGCGATAACACCAAATTTAACACACCTGCTCCCCATTCACACCTGAGACCTTGTAACACTAACGAGTCACATGACACCGGGGAGAGAAAATGGCTAATTGGGCCCAATTTGGACATTTTCACTTAGGGGCGTACTTACTTTTGTGGCCAGAGATTTAGAGATTAATGGCTGTGTGTTGAGTTATTTTGAGGGGAAAGCAAATTTACACTGTTATACAAGCTGTACACTCACTACTTTACATTGTATATACACACACACTTTATATACATTATATTTGTTTATTTAACACTATCAGATAGATAGTGATGATATCCGTCTACATATATTACTTTTTAAACAATATTAGATAAATATTTAATCAAATATTTCCTTCAGTTTGTGAACATATTCCAGTAATTTCATTCAGTATCATTTTAGTATTGTCTGTATACTATTATAGTATTTATAAAAAAAAGGTTTTATTTTCATATTTCAGTTTTCAATTTAATTTTAGATTAAGTTTAGTAATTTTGTAATGTGCTTTTGTCATTTGTATTAGTTTTTGCTTTTTTAGAATCTAAACTTTTTTTTTTTTTAGTTTTATTTAACAATAACAACACTGATCCCATTTAATTAAACAAAGTCAGAAGTGTTAATATGACAGGTGCTTGTGTACAAATGATAGCCTGCAAGAAAAACATATTAAATAATACAACACTCAAAGTATTTATAACCAAAATGAACCCACATGTCTGACAAAGTTAATCTACCATAATTGCTTCCATTCTGGGATCTTTTTTTCTTCCAGAATTCAGTTTACACACAGCCATTCAGTGGTTTAGTATACAATTATAAAATTTGTTTCTGCATTTTGATAACTTTATCTGACACCACAGAATGTGATAAATCTTATCTCTGTCTGGTTTTGATGTTGTGGAAATTTCATAGAGCGTATTGAAAGCGCTTCATCTGCTCTGTGTGAACACTTATGGCTCTTAGGCTCAAAAAAGCCTAGAAATAATAAGAAGGGAAGTCTGTTTGTTTAGCAAGATGCCCAGTACCTCACCCCCTTATTCTGTGGCAAATCCCACACACCTCCCCGCCTGCCCTCACAGTGTGTGTCTCCAGGGGCGTGACAGCAGTATGTGGGTCAGGGCTGCTCCCTGGGTTGCTAGCCCCAATGGCCCCCTGCAGGCCGTTGATAATAGCGGCACCATGGCGGGTGCCATAGCTGGAATTCCCTCCCGTAACCGGGGCGCCCTCGCCCAGGGCACAGACTCACTGGCAGCAATGCTGCAATCAATTCATCAATCTGTGATGGGAGCTGCAACCACTGAAGCCAGGCCAGCCCACCCCTCATCCAGGCCATGGCCACCAGCAATGAGGCTGAGAGGCAGGACTGGAGAAATCAGGAGCTGGATGGCGTACAGATGATTATTTAGGGGGCTGCTGCGTGGGGGTGGTATTCAGTCATAGCAGACGGGCATAATGAGAGTTGTTTCACTTTGAGCAGGTCCTGAAACAGGTGAAATTAGTACATGGAGTGGCAAGCCTTAAAGGGATAGTTCACCCAAAAATGAAAATTTTGTCATCATTTACTCACCCTCATGTCGTTCCAAACCCGTATGAATTTCTGTTTTCTGCTGAACACAAAATAAGACATTCTGAAGAACGTCGGAAACCAAGAAGTTGAATGAACAGTCCATCAACTGTTTGGTTACCCATATTCTTCAAAATATCTTCTTTTGTATGTCTTGTGCATTATATAGATATTACACATAAATGTAAGTGTTTTATGGACATGGGGTGTGCAGTAGGTTATCATTACTGTCAGTTTAAATCTTTCTCTTTAGTCCCTCAAACAACCACTATAACTACAAAATCATCCCGAACTGGTGAAGATGTTTCAGCAACATCCTTCAACATTTAGCCGATGTCTCCATCTGCTGGACTACAGACTCTACTATATCCTTCATTCAATTGGTTCTGGATATTCACTCATTTTCATTTATGAATTGCTCTACATTTTGGAAAAATATACAATAGTTTGCTTCACTGCAGACAGGATATAACAGCCCACACTACTGTATACTTAACACACAGTAATATTAATATAGCTAAAACTATAACAGTAGTAAAAGTTTTGGGAGTAACATTTTAGATTCCTGATAAATAAATAAAACCCTGGGAGATGTATAGTTTTCACATTTGTGTAGACTATTCGTTTTCAAAACAACAAAAATATATTGATACACAAACCATATGGTTATTTAATAAAATAAGTTAATTAATTAATTAATACATACATACATAAATAAGTGAGTGAGTATAGTGATTATTAAATACTAAGTTTTGGGAGGTTTTCTTTTCTTTTCTGTTTTATTTTGGGTACGGGCTCATCTGAAATCTCTACCGTCCGAAGGAAGACCGACATGCGAAGCAACTTTATTGTTCCATCTCCCGCAGACAGTGGTCGCTGCACGGGCGGATTGGGATGGATTTATAGCACGGGAAATCGCTGCGTTATGAATTTCATAAAATCTTTGCTTCTCGGTTGTGGACTGTATTCTTTCGAGATCTTGCCAGATTTGTTTATTCACTCTCCTCTGTTAAATACGTAAGAACGCAGGAAGTGTACGGTTTTTGAAAGCATCTTGTTGTTTGTAAAGCAGGCCGCGCAGGCCTCGGATTTTCCTAAAATTTTGTCCGGCATGGTGCGCTCGGCCCACGGGGAACTCGCGGCATTTCACACCCGGTAAGACCCGATACAGCGCGCGCTGCAACAAGTCCTTTTGTTTTGCTATGGATCGTGTAATCTCAACTCCATATTTCATATATTGGCTACATTTGAGGTTAGATTAGTGAGTTTGCTCAGTAACGTATCGTTGTTGTATTGTAAACACAAAGATTCACGTAGTTAGACGTTGACGAGCATGCTATGTTATTAGCAGCTAAGCTAGCTACCAGCTCCTATGTTTCAACGAACTGTTTTCTGACCGCATTTCTACATCACAGACCGCGTTTCTAAATCAAAAACATTTATTTTTTCACTTACAAATCCAGTGGACAACATTAAATTAATTGCGCATTGTAAATAATAGCTTTTATAGTTATCATTCGCATCGTTCTAGTGTAAGTCAGCTTTATCTCTGCAGATCTAAACAATGTGAATTAACAAGTAATACAAAGATGAATAGTTAGTGTTTGTTATTACTTTGCTATTTATTTGCTTATCAATTATTTTAAGTGTCGCTTTCATAAATGTGCAGTTTTTACAACTATAATGCATATAATGTTTAATGTGTATTAAAGTGTTATAACACTAATCCCAAATACCTCTCTATCTGTAACCCTCTGTAAATAAACAACAGGACCATATAGGCTAGGGACAGGTGTTTTAGGGATAATATTTCAAATTCTGCACAATTTGAACATGCAGTATGTAGTTATAACGTCTTTTGTGCCTTTATTGTATAAGACTTGTTTGAGACTGAATAGGAAGCATACTTAGCAATCCAGCAGGTGGATTGATGTAATATTTTAGCCAACCAAATGATTGAAACAAAATTTTCAGAGTTTACTATTTAATGTAGAGTGCACTTAATTTTTGGGTATAAGAATGATGTTTCTAAATTATTCTCAGAAAATTCTCCTTTACTCTCTCCACAGGTGCCGAACCATGGTATGCACCTAGCACCCAGTTTGACTGCCAGCATACTTCATATACAACACACTACTGCGAATACAACGGCCTTTACAGCGCTGCAAGCTAATTGCTGAACCACTCTGAAGTGAAGTTGACTCTCCACAGAGACAACTAAGTGAACTGTGGTACCAAAACAGAAGCAATATCATATTATTTAAGACCCTTTTTATACTGACATTTGGCTAGGGACTTTAGAATGGCATCTGTTCCCGTTTACTGCTTGTGTCGTCTCCCTTACGATGTCACCCGATTCATGATTGAGTGTGATGTTTGTCAGGACTGGTTTCATGGCAGGTGAGGTTGCATTTTGTAAATTATAATTTAAAACGAAATCACCATTTTTTTGTAATTTATATGATGTCATTTGTTTGCCATTGTAATATATTATCTGTTTTTCTGTAGTTGTGTTGGAGTGGAAGAGGACAAAGCGGCAGAAATTGACCTGTATCACTGTCCTAACTGTCAGGTGACACATGGACCCTCTGTCAGTAAGTGTGGCAAACATCATAAAATCACCATAAACATTGGCTATAGCCAAAGTCTGCATTAAAATGAAGTTTTCTTTGGTATTGTGATATATATCCATGTAAAATGGCTTACTGAACAAAGAAATATAAAGGGCGGGATTTGATTTTGTCCATTGGGAATTGATTGGATGGTTGCTTGCGATTGCTGTGGTCTTTGTGACGGGTTGTCCCGCCCTCACGCCTTTTTAAATAAAGATTTTTTTTTCTTGTGATAATTAATCAGGCACAGCTAGTAATAAAAATAGACAGCAGGACCATTTACATCCTCATTGTGGAACACAAACACATTAAAAATTAGCAAACCTATAAGCTTGCATGATTAGTAACTATGATATCTGCTTCTCTCTCAGTGCGCAAACGACGGGGGGCTCTTAAGCACGTTGATACTGGTGTGGGGAGAGACTCAGGACGACCTGTGAAGACGGGCAGTGCTCAGTTTGTCAGGGAGCTACGCAGCCGCACTTTTCCCAGGTATGGTTTATTCATGTGTTATCTCTTACTGAGTTACAGGACACTTATTGCCAGGTTAAAATTAGGCCACTAGGTGACTCTGCTTTCTTAACCCAGATTAATTTAGCTCTGATCAGACTTGAAGCGATGATTCATACTGCTTGCGTTAGCAGTCTGTGGTGTTATTGGATTAAAAAAAAATGCTTTGAAAATGCACAGTGATGAGTATGCTAATGTTTGTATTTAAGTGCTGATGAAGTCCTGCTGAAGCCAACCGGGGCCCAGCTCACTGTTGAGTTTCTAGAGGAGCGCTCTTTCAGCGTCCCAGTCCTGGTCCTCAGGAAAGATGGCCTGGGCATGAATCTGCCCCCGTCATCCTTCTCTGTATCGGATGTAGAGCATTATATTGGTAATAACTTTAATCACATCTGCAGTGCCATTCTTTGCTACCTTTTCAGTCATATGTTTGTGAAAAGTCATGTTTAGATAGGAATGTAATGTCTTACAATTGTGTCATAGGGGCTGACAAAGAAATTGACGTGATTGATGTCAACCGCCAAGCAGACCTGAAGATGAAACTGGGAGAGTTTGTGGAGTACTATAACAGTCCAAACAGAGACCGAGTTCTCAATGTGATCAGCTTGGAGTTCTCAGACACCAGGTACTTTTTTTGGGATGTGTTCATTTATATTCACAAATGTCCATCTGAATGTGTACGGCTGTGCATTGAAGGCTGCGTGAAATGAAATTCACCCTATGTGTTTTCTATTTTCTAAATGCAAGGACGAATCATTACTGCATAGGCTATTGTTTGTTTTATTTTTGTTTTTTTTATAATTTCTAGTCAAAATATCATAACTCAATCTTCCTGTGAAACAACAATGAAAGAAAAGATTAGTTACTATTTCTGCTAAATCTTTAAAGGGATTGAATTTAAAGGGTTAGTTCACCCAAAAATGAAAATTCTGTCATTAATGACTCACCCTCATGTCGTTCCAAACCCGTAAGACCTCCGTTCATCTTCGGAACACAGTTTAAGATATTTTAGATTTAGTCCGAGAGCTTTCTATCCCTCCATTGAAAATGTATGTACGGTAGACTGTCCATGTCCAGAAAGGTAATAAAAACATCATCAAAGTAGTACATGTGACATCAGTGGGTTAGTTAGAATTTGTTGAAGCATCTGAAATACATTTTGGTCCAAAAATAACAAAAACTATGACTTTATTAAGCATTGTCTTCTCTTCTGGAATCCTTTCCATTTAATTGATTCCATTGAATCCTTTCATCTGTCGGCGTTGGTCTTACGGGTTTAGAACGACATGAGGGTGAGTCATTAATGACATAATTTTCATTTTTGGGTGAACTAACCCTTTAAAAGGGACCTACTATGCAAAATTCACTTTTATCAGGTGTTTGAACACCAATGTGTGTCTACATTGTGTGAGAACAACCAGCCAATAATGGTAAAAATTCACTCACTCATTTTTTAAAAATAATTTCCATAAATTAAAAGCAGACTCTTCAAAAGAGCTGATTCAGATTCCCCCCATGATGAAGTCATTGTAGGGGGAAACCCCGCCCACAGCCAGTGACAATCTGCCAAGTCAAGTCATCTTCATTTATATATTGCTTTTCACAATGCATATTGTTTCAAAGCAGCTTCACAGTGACAATAGGAAAATTATTATCGAGCTAAAGTTGGTTTTTGATTGAATCACTTCTATTGTAAAAATTGTTAATTATATGCCCTATTAGCATAGACACAGCCATGAGTGAGAAGCACTGAGTCGGCCATTTCTGTATCCTCACTGTAGCAGCTGGAATTTTATAATGTCTGCGCCAAATAGGCATTACAAGTGTTGTGTTTTGGGATGTACCAATGAACATAAGAGTCTCCATAGACTCTCGCCATCTGAGTCACTAAGGACATTGTGGTTAAATTTCATTTTCAAAGGAAATGTCCCAAAGAAAATCGGTAAAGTGTTGTGTTTTTGTGCTGGACTGCTTCGCAAATTAGGGTCTTTTCAATGCTGGATTTTCACAAAGGTTGAATCTGAAACATATAAGGCTGAACACCACTGCTGACATTTTCAGTGCATAAGATTGTCCTGTTTTGTTGTTGGAACATAAGCTTAAAGCCCCGCCCTCTTCTCGAAAGGGGTCCGGGAGCATCAGCTTATTCGCATTTAAAGCGACACAAAAATGGTGTGTTTTTGCTCATGCTGTAAGAAGTTAACTGTGGGGTAATTTGAGCAAAATCTTCACATACACACTCTGGGGATGTTCGAGACTTATTTTATATCTCGTCCCCCTTTAAAGAATTAAATTAAAGAATTGAAAGGCAACTTTTCCAGGCGCATTTATCTGTGCAAACTGTCTAACCATTTTTGTGTCTTTTCTTAGGTTGTCAAATCTGGTGGAGACGCCAAAGATCGTGAGGAAGCTGTCATGGGTGGAGAATCTCTGGCCTGAGGAGTCTGTCTTTGAGAGGCCTAATGTGCAGAAATACTGCCTGATGGGAGTGAAGGACAGTTACACGGACTTTCACATTGACTTTGGAGGAACCTCTGTGTGGTACCACGTACTCCGGGTCAGTTATTCTCTTTAAAAATTGTATGTAGTATATTATCTGTGGAGAAAGCTGGAAATGTCTCTGTGTTCATTTGAGAGGAGTAACTGCATTTCATTTCTCCAGAAAGCAACATGCTTTGTCTTCTAGACCAAAGAGGTCTTATGTATTTGTTTTTATACATATCAGGGTGAGAAGATCTTTTACCTCATTCGTCCCACTGCTGCTAACCTGTCCCTTTTTGAGCGCTGGAGTTCGTCCTCCAATCAGAATGAGCTGTTCTTTGGGGACCAGGTAGACATGTGCTACAAATGTTCACTTAAGCAAGGAAACACCCTCTTCATCCCAACAGGTATGTCAATGTCTATTTCTGCCAGTAGTAAGATGCGCTGGGATTTATTTCAAAATAAACTTTTTGGTTTGATGTCACGTGTGACTGAGAAACTACATTTAGATTAATAATGTTGATTCTTTCTTTGTGCCTAAATTTCTTGCTGTCAGGGTGGATTCATGCTGTCCTGACCCCTGTGGACTGTTTGGCATTTGGGGGAAATTTTCTACACAGCCTCAACATTGACATGCAGCTTCGGTGAGATGATGCGTCTCTTCATCTTCTTACGCTAAGCAGTAGTGCACTGGGCTTTTTCATTGGTCAATTTTCTATTTCTTTTCTTCAGAGCATATGAGATAGAAAAACGTCTGAGCACGGCAGACTTATTCAGGTTTCCAAACTTTGAGACGGTGTGCTGGTATGTTGGCAAGCATCTGCTTGACACCTTCAGAGGTGAGGCTTCTCCTCATAAAGCAAATGGCTGCTTTCTTTACTGCCTTTTTTTTTTTTCCTTTTTTTTTTTAAACAGCAGTCTTTCACGTACTTTCATTTTGCTGTTTTTCTAATCCACTTTAGGTCTGAGAGAGAATCGACGGCATCCTGCCACTTATTTGGTCCACGGAGCCAAAGCTCTCAATAATGCTTTCCGTACCTGGACACGGAAGGAAGTAAGTTTAATTATATTACATGTAGGACTTACGATTAGTATGGTATACATTATATACTCATATATTCATATATTTAAAGTCAAGCAGAAAAAAAAAATGAATCAGTTCAAACTGTTTCAGTTAGTTGATTCAAAACTGTAATTAATTTGCATCATCACTCTTAAATGTTCACTAAAGACCCTGTTTTAAAGGTGCCCAAGAATGCTTTTTCACAAAATGTAATATAAGTCTAAGGTGTCTCCTGAATGTGTCTGTGAAGTTTCAGCTCAAAATACCCCATAGATTTTTTTTAATTAATTTTTTTAACTGCCTATTTTATGGCATCATTAACTATACACTGATTTTGGCAGCGCGCCGCCCCTTTAATTCGCCTGCTCCCTGCCACACGAGCTCTCGACTATATTACAGTGCATTTACAAAGTTCACACAGCTAATATAACCCTCAAATGGATCTTTACAAGATGTTCGTCATGCATGCTGTATGCATGCTTCAAATTATGTGAGTAAAGTGTTTATTTTGATGTTTACGTTTGATTCTGTATGAGTTTGAGGCTAATACTAATAATAATAGAGGCTCTGTGGCTAACGGCTAATGCTACACTGTTGGAGAGTTGTGTTTATGAATTATACAGACTGCAAGTGTTTAAATATGAAAATAGCGACGGCTCTTGTCTCCGTGAATACAGTAAGAAACAATGGTAACTTTAACCACATTTAACAGTACATTAGCAACATGCTAATGAAACATTTAGAAAGACAATTTACAAATATCACTAAAAATATCATGCTATCATGGATCATGTCAGTTATTATTGCTCCATCTGCCATTTTTCGCTGTTGTTCTTGCTGGCTTACCTTGTCTGTGCACAGATCCAGACGTTAATACTGCCTTTCCTTGTCTAATGCCTTGAACATGGGCTGGTATATATGCAAATATTGGGGTCATACATATTAATGATCCTGACTGTTACGTAACAGTCTGTGTTATGTTATGTACTGAACTCTTGTTATTTAACTATGCCGACGTAAATTCAAATTTTGATTCTAGGGCACCTTTAATATATGTTTGTAAATATTGCTGATAATTGGAGCCTATAAATGAGAATAATTAAATATCTTGTTCATTTAGTGAAAAAACAATTGGAAAACCAGATTTTACTATATTTTACTTGTAATTTTTAATACATTTTCTCAGTGTAATTCAGTTGGGTGTTTGGCTGAAATTGTTTATTTTTATTGGGGGAAAAAAACCTCTCATTAATATTGGATGTACACTGAATTTTGTCAGAAGGCTCAAAAATATATAGAATCATATCACAAAGAATATTATATCTGTCATGTAGGCCTGAATAGTATACTAAAATTACGTAAAATTTCAAATATTTGTGGTACCATTGTTTTCTGCTATCGTAGACCATTTCATAGCAATTATGTGCGATGACACAAAGCTTATATTGGTTGTTTTTGTGATATTTAGTCCCTGGCTGAGCATGAACATGAGATACCAGAGACCATAAAGATCCAGCAGCTAGTGAAGGACCTGGCTAAGGAGATACGCCTGGTTGAGGTGAGAGTAGCTTTGGCCTAGATTTTCAATGAAAAAGGCAATTAGTGATTTATGTCCAGCATCTGATTTTTGTGTCTCTTTTTGCAGGATATCTTCCAACAGAACATTGGCAGGAGTGGGACACCCTTTGGTGGCTCTCAGGGTCTTCCCTCTCCTCACCCTAAAGCTCCATTGAACACATCCCTCGCTTTTGCCCAGCACCTAGGTAAAAAGAGAGGTCCCAAGCTGAAGGACGGATTTGGAGGAATGGGCATAGGCCCTCCAGGAGCTAAGAAAAAGAGCCAAAAAGGCAAAGAGATAAAGACAGAAGCCGGAGAGCTGGACCTACTCGAGATTCATACTAAACACACCCTCAAGAAGTTCCAGCCAGGGTGCAAAGTCAAAAAGAGCAAGGTGGAATTTATAATACATTTATTAATCATTGTTATGTTTATTACTTTTCTGTTGAAAAATTGAAATTTTGTACTTATTAAATATCATCATTGTAAAGAACATAATTTGGCTTTTCAGCTTGAGCTGCCTGATGACTGTCTAGATGACTTCGAAGAGAAGATCAACAAGAGCAAGCTCAAACTTGTGTTGACTAATGGAAAGATACAAGGGTAAAACGATTATCTTCACCCAGTTCCCTGACATGAGTATTTTTAATTCTATGCGATGACACCCTTATTTTTCATACCTCGTCGTCGTCTTGTTTTAGGAAGAAAGGTCGTGCTGGCAGTGCAAATGGAGCCGGGAGTTCACTTCAACAGTTCCAGCCCCACATGGCTACTTTATCCGACTTTGATTCAGAAGATGAGCTTCAGATCGATGAAACCCCACCACCTCGCCGTAGACCATCTCTACCGAGCAAGAAGAAGTTAGCTGGTAAAAGATTTCTCCCATTTATTATTTTCTGTTTAGCTAATAACGTCAACATCTTGGTACAAACTAATACTTGGCTAAACGTTCTCATTAAGGTCTACCAAGGAAACTACCTCGGGCCAAACCATGCAGCGACCCCCACAGAATCCGTGAGCCAGGAGAAGTGGACTTTGATATTGAGGTATGCAAGTCTCTTTTAGGCAAGCTTTAGATTCATCTCTAGATGTCTAGTTGGCACTGGTTCTGAATCTTGTTGTTAAATAGGAGGATTACACCACAGATGAAGAGATGCTCACAGTCCAGGGTGTGAAAGGTGGAGCAGGTGGGATTTTAGACTTGCTCAAGGCAAGCAAACAGGTGGCGGGTCTCGATTCTGTACTGAGGTACTTCATACACACACTTTATATACTGCATGCTGGTCATTATTAAGTCTTTATGTCATAGTGAAAATTGTAGATGTTTGTTTTCATACTCACTTCTTTTGATTCTCTTTGTTTTCTCAAGTGAGGAAGCGCCAGCCTCCCCCAGCACCCGTGATGCTATCCAGGGCATGCTCTCAATGGCCAACCCTCCATCTTCCTCATCTTCCTCCTCCTCCTCCTCTCCTCTATCTATCTCCGGAGGTGAGATGCTGGGGCTTTTAAAGGAGAAAGGCGGGAGAGCTGGGTGGATAAGTGGAGTCAAGAAGAACGAGAAGAAGACCACCATTCAGAGGCCAGGGAAACGGCCCATCAAGCGTCCAGCACGGCACCTCAGTGATGAAGAAAGCTTGGATGAACAGGAGACCCTGGGTACCTGTTTTAAAGACTCTGATTATGGTGAGTTCACAGATTCTTGAACATTTACATCAGGGTTGTTAGCATACGTAACAGGGAAAATACTGTGAACCAGAGTGATCCTGTTTAAAGGACAATTTCTACCCTCTTCTACAGTTTATCCGTCACTAGAATCTGACGAGGAGGATCACATCAGCAAGTCCAAAATGAAAAGAAAGCGAAACTGGGATGATACACCCTGGAGTCCTAAAGGTAACCACATGTAGGAAATGTATTTTTTTTGGAGCATTTTGTTTCTAAACATTTCTAAACTTAATTTCTTCACACATCCTCAGCCCGTGTGACCCCTACACTGCCCAAGCAGGAGCGACCGGTAAGAGAGGGTGCCAGGGTGGCATCTGTAGAAACTGGGCTTGCAGCTGCTGCTGCCAAACTGGCACAACAGGTGAGCTTCTGTTCCACACTATGCCAAAATTACATTGAATTTGACTTTTTCAAAACATCCTTTCAATTCAGTCATGTCATGTTAGTTCATTTTAGTCATTCGGTTTACTCAAAAATGGCATCTAATTTTAGTCTTTGAAAAAAATAGCATTTTAGTTGACAGAAATGCAAAAGTAAATATTAACTTATATTTGACACATTATTAAATATATAAGATATATCATTGTATAAATTAAATAATAAATTAAAAAATGTTTAAGCATTTAACAAAAACATTGAAAACCTGATTTATTTATTAATTTAGTTATTCGCCCTCTGTGTTTTGTAGATGTTTTAGTGCATTGTTGAGGAAAAAGTGTGTTCACAACGTGAGCTACACGTTCTGATTAGCATGTTTTTATTTATTTATTTTTTTTATTATTATTATTTTTTTTATTTTTTTTAAACTAGGGGTGTGACGAGACAGGTAGCTCACGAGACGAGACACGAGATTGAGTTCATGAGATGAGATTTTACACTCTATTTTTAAGAAATCCTCAAAGATGATTAGAAAAATAATCTGCAGGTGCATTTGAAATGTTTTAACTAATCATCTTGTAATTAATGTCATTTCAGTTCTACTTTCTGAGTGTGAATTATCATATGCAGTAAAAGACAACATTTAAACACTGTAAAACGTTTTGCCGCAAACTCAACCTACTGGCTTCTCTCCTGTATAATTTCATACAAGTCTCTTCAGACCTTACTGTACATGATTTATGAGCTTCTACAACTTTTGACCTCCTAACTGAACTCCTTTCCACAAATTGTTTATAGAAATAAAAAGAGTATAATTAAAAATGTCATTCATGGTTAGTTCATGATAGTGCATTAAGTAATGTTAACAAATACAACTTTTGATTTTAACAATGTATTAGTAAATGTTGAAATTAACATTAACTAAAATAGTGTAGAAGTATTGTTCTTCCTTAGTTCATGTAAAGTTTACTAACGTTAACTAATGAAACCTTATTGTAAGTGTTACCATAAAAATAAATAAATTTTCTTTTAGTCTTATTAAGTGCAATCAATAAGTGCCACCATAATCAAAGCACTCTCAATATTCAAAGTGCAAATAGAGACCACATTTTTAAGCATGATACAGAGCTGAGAGATGCTTACAATTACACAGCCCAACCTAAGATATCTTTCATACTGGAAGTTATTTGCATTCATCAGGGCGCTCTTTACTTTCACTTTGGTGATCGCGCGTACTCTGTGAATAGGGAGCGATCGTTATCCAACTGAATTAAATGTTTTTTTATGTCTATAAAAAGCAAAACGACAGTGGAGGCATAATGTAAACGTAGCGGTGGCATATTATATCCTAATTTCACCCTCACACTATCACGAGACACACACTTTTCGCCTCGACGAGAAATCTCATCACAATTTAGTCTCGCGAGATCTTGTGACACAAGGTCTCGTCATACCCCTACAAAAAACACTACTGTTTAAAATTTGGGGTCAGTGAGGGTTTTTTTTTTTTTTTTTGTGGAAAAACATCTCACCAAGGCTGCATTTTTATTGTAATTTATTAATTTATTTTTTTAATCAAAAAAAAAAAAAAAAAAAAAAAAAAAAAAAAAAATATATATATATATATATATATATATATATATATATATATATATATATATATATATATATATATATATAAAATACTTAAAAAAAAAAATATATATATATATATATATATATATATATATATATATATATATATATATATATATATATATATATATATATATATATATATATATATATATATAATATAAAATAAATAAATAAATAATATATATATATATATATATATATATATATATATATATATATATATATAAGACATTATGAAATATTATTACAAAATTTAAATTGAATAATAAATTATTTTTTTAAGTATTTTATTTATATATATATATTTATATTTTATTAAAATATTAAAAAATAAGACATGAAATATTACAAAATTTAAATTAAATAATTATTTTTAAAGTAACATTATGAAATATTATTACAAAATGTAAATTTAACTTGCTGCTTAATATATTTTTGTGGAAATTGTGATTTTTTTTTTTTTTTTTTTTTTTTTTTTTTTTTTTCTTTCAGGATTCTTAATAAATAGAAAGTTCAAAAGAACAGCATTTGAAATTGTAATCTTTTGTTGCTTTAATACCAGGAACAGCAGAAAACCATAACCAAGAGAAGATACACCAAGAAGAAGGTCCCTCAAGAGAAGGTACATTCTGCAGCTGCCCAACTCCAGCGTCAGCCGGACTCTGCACCCGTGTCTCCTCCGCTGCCCTCTGAGCCTCCTGTGGACTGCATAGTTGAAGAGAGGAGAGTGGAGGTGTACTCTGCCAGCCTGCTGGACCACGAGTACACAGCAGGACCAGGCCCGTTCAGCCCTGGGGGTCCAAGAGGAAGTGGTGCCATGGCCCCTGGCGTGTTTCTGACTTCAAGACGCCCCTCTCTCTCTCCCCAAAACAGCAGCAGCTACTCTCCCTCTGCCCCCTCACCCGGAGGTCTGGCAACTCCAACATCAGCAGGAGCATGTCAAGGTATCTAGAATTACAGGATAGTACCTTTAACAGTGATGTGCTTGGAATCAAACTGAAATTCGATCTCCTTTTTTGTTTCTCACAGGGAAACGTCCAAAGAAAGGACTTGCCACAGCTAAACAGAGACTGGGAAAGATTCTGAAAATACATCGAAACGGCAAGCTTCTCCTGTAGATTGATAATATGGAGAAGAGACTGCAGGGAACAATAGAGGTGGAGAAAACGAATAAGGCTGAGAGGACCTGAATGATTTTGAAGTTAAATTATGTGACTCTTTTATGGTTAATGTTCTGCTTGCCTGGTTTTATTTGCTTCATCAGGGCGAAAAGTGAAAAGAATGGTAACTTGCTGTGAGAAAATTCAAGTGAAATCCATTTAGCATGGTGTTTTAGAATAGAAATTTTATTTGAAAAGCAAATAGAGCTAAACAGACGGACACATTAAACTAGTAATGGATACCAGTGAGTGATGACTGTATTGCTAATATTGGTATTTTTTTCCAACATTTTCAGTGCTTCACCTTTAAAAATGAGCTGCATACATGTACACTCCACCTAAACCCTCTTTGTTTCATAGTTAATATTTAGTTTTAACATTGTATATTTTTAGAAAAAAGTTAAATTCCGAGGAGCACTTGATGTTAGATCAAATTGCCGTCGCAAACAAGATTACAACATTGTTCAGAAGATCTTTGACTGGTTTATTTGAAGATTTTACTTCCCAAATTTAGGATTGAGATTGTTGTTTGGTCTGAATTGTCCCATGGATGAGAGGAGATCTAATTCTTCAGTCATCAGCTCAGCAATTTGTAATGTCCCAGTCTAATCTCCTCCTAAAGCCATGCATATTATTTGTTTACATGCTTCATTTAGTATGTGTTCATATCAAGTTGTTTTATACCATAGAAGGCAATTTGATACACCATTGACCGTAATTGCTGTAGATGAAGTCCTGTAGTAATGTCTCTTTGCTTGTTAAATAATGTTTTTACCGTAGTGTACTAACACATTTTTATCAACAAATGTATTTTAGATGTGTATATATTTTATATAAGTTTGTCTTGTTTTGTTTGTTTGTTTTCCACTCAGCATGGGCAGTATGATGTCCTGCCAGCATTTGGCCATAGTTGTCTTGTTGTCCTTCCCATTTATAGTACAGCTCCGAGTGTAACTAGGGTTGAGTTCAGTGGTACACATTTTAGTAATTGTAAAGAACACGGAAATTGATTTTAGAGCAGTTTGAGATCTGATGGGTGATTCTGTAGGTTCATTGTATATATTTGGTGTTTTATTATTTTATTTTTTTTTTATTTTTTTTTTTTGGGAAAGAAAGAAATTGCATTGGAATCTTTCTTGACACATCTTGTACAAAAATACTTACATGTTTTGTAAGTAACAGCATAAGAGTTGTTTAGTCAGTTTTATTTGTATAGAATAATTATGCTGTTATTTTTCATTGATGCTTATGATATTAGCAATGTGATAAAGTTAATGTATTCTATTGCTATGTCAATGTTATTGTTCATTTTATTTTCCCCCCTCCACTTATCAATAATATTAATTGTATTGTCAATATACTTTAGTTTTGCTTTTTTATATATATAAATACTCCATTCTAGAAGAGTTAAATATAACATTTTCTTGTAATTTTATGTAATGGCAACAATATTTTTTTAGTCTTCTCCTTTGACGATTGTCCATAATCAGCACCAAAAATATTGATAAACCAGTGGGCCAGTGTAAATATTATTTTGCTGTATTTTTTTTCTTTTTCTGAAATGTCACAGATCTTCACCCTGCCGAACTGTCATCATGCCATCCGAATGTGATTAGAAACTTGTTTTGAGGTTTGTAGAAATGTTTTGAACATGAAATAACAGAAGACAGTTGTTAGAATATCCTGGTAAAATATTTTTTAGACATTGTTTTAAGATGATTCTGGAGTTTAAAAGGAAATTTCTGAAATATTTTGAGTTTTTTGTACATTTGTTTGATTTGACTACTACTTCACATCATCTCTGAATGTACACTCATATTTTACCAAACATCTGTGCCTTCAGTAATGTCCCAAACATAGCAACCTCTCTTACTGAAACTGTGCATCTCTGCACGTCTTTTGATACGAGTTTTACTTTAACGGCAACTAATGTCTACTGAGACGGCTATTCAGGATCTTTGGAAATTGACAGTGAAAAACAGGAATGATGTGAAGCAAGCTGCGCAACAAAGAAAGTGTTCAAAAACCTCAAAATATACAAGGACTGACTCTTTTAAAGATGTTCTTATTAAAACTTACATTTACTTAAGTTATTCTCTATATCATCTTGAGTTAATTGTGTGGATTTTAGGATTTATTTATCCTTTAACCATTTTCTTGTATGTTTATTTTGAACAATTAATGTTGATCACACAGTTTCTTCTCAGGGTTTATTTTGTATCTAATATCATTTTGATAGAACCGTTTAAAGAGCAACAGTAGTGTTAGGAGTGCACATTCAGGACCACTTAAAAACTAGTCAAATTTGAACCCATTTAATATTTATAATTGGACGTTGTCTTTTGCTATTGTCCCCACCTTTGGTTTTTGGAACGGCTTGAGCAGTTTTTTCCAAATGACCTCTATTAAAAGATATTTTTAAAAACTGTTTGCATTTTTTTTTTTCATTATAAGCCTATTTTCATCTACAAGTCACGTGGTTAGCGGGTCCGACTAGCTGCTTTGTTTCTTTCAATTGTCCATAAATATTTCTATTGTGTGCCAGACGTTTAAAATAATGCACCCATGAAAGTGGAATAAACGGAAGAAGTCACGTGATTTAAAGCCGCATCTCTGTTGCCATAGTGGTGGCAATGACGGTCAGCGATTGGCTGATGGCACGTCTTCGTCAGCCAGTCAAAATGCGCGCTTTTTACAAATTACTCCGGAAGTCAACACACCAGTGAGCTTCTTGCCTGGGCCAGTGGAGAGTGGTTTGATGTGGAATGAATGTCCTGTAGCTTGAAAACAACATAAAAGAAGCTGTAGTTTTTAGCTCGGGTCCTGGTACGTTTTTGTGGGTTAGTAAAATTATATGCCTACCGTTTTAGTCAAATGAATACATAACTAACGTTAGGTACGCAGGGCTTGCATATTACTGTTGTAACGTTAGCTTACATTGCTGTAGTGATATTTATGACTAGCGAACATTTCTTCGTTAAGGAACATTTGTGTGATTAATCTCAATTCCAGGCACTGAATCCCTCTCGAGATGGCGTCCTCGAACCCTCTGCGACCCCAGAACAGAAGTCAGCAGGATCCACCAGGGTAAGCGAGCTGATCATTTACACTGTATTTATATCAGCAAGAAACCGTGCATTTAAATGTCACAATATCACTTCATTAACTGATTATTTGACGGGGACGATTCAGAATAACATTGTTTTTAATGCCATTTATTTATTTATTTATTTTATTTTTTAAAATTTGTTTTAAAGCTTTAAGTTTGTCTTTAATCCATACAGCAAGTAATTTCATAATTATTATATGGGTGAATCTCTCTACACCTGTCAAGAAATGTCCATTGCAAACAGTGTTTTTTTTAGTATCTTTGAGATGCCATTGTAGTTTTTATTAATATTCAGATTTTTTTTTATTTTTATATGTTTAGTACGGAAGAGAATTAGGGCCAAGCAATAATAAAAAAATAAAACCATCTCGAGAATAAAGTTGTTAAATTTCGAGAAAAAACTCGTTAAATTTAGAGAAAAAGGTCGAGATAAAATGTTGAGAATAAACTCATTAAATTATGAGAAAAAAATCGTTAAATTTCAAGAAAAAAGTCGAGATAAAATGTTGAGAATAAAACTCGTTAAATTTCGAGAAAAAAGTCGAGATTAAATGTTGAGAATAAAGTCATTAAATTACGAGAACAAATTCGTTAAATTATGAGAAAAATTTCATTAAATTTCGAGAAAAAAGTCGAGATAAAATGAGAATAAACTCATTAAATTATGAGAAAAAAAGTCGTTAAATTACGAATTTGTTCTCATAATCTAACGACTTTTTTCTCGTAATTTAATGACTTTATTCTCAACATTTTATCTCAACTTTTTTCTCAAAATGTAGTGTTTTTTTTGTAATTTAATGTTTATTCTCAACATTTTATTTCAACTTTTTTCTCGAAATTTAACGACTTTTTTCTCAAAATTTAACGACTTTTTTCTCATAATTTAACGAATTTGTTCTCATAATCTAACAACTTTTTTCTCATAATTTATTGACTATTCTCAACATTTTATCTCGACTTTTTTCTCAAAATTTAACGAGTTTATTCTCAACATTTTATCTCAACCTTTTTCTCAAAATTTAACGAGTTTTTTCTCGTAATTTAACAAGTTTATTCTCAATTTTATTTAGACTTTTTTCTCTAAATTTAACGAGTTTTTTCTCGAAATTTAACAACTTTAATCTCGAGATGGTTTTATTTTTTTATTATTGCTTGGCCCTAATCCTCTTCCGTATTATAGTTTATTCAATTTTATTTCAGTTTTAATTATTTTAGTACATAAATGCAAAAAAATAATAAATCAAATGACTGCCATATCTGTAGTACCACATCATCATGTACTTTTCTTCATGTGTTTTGGGAGTGTCCTATTGTCAGTAATCTATAACACATGCAAACTTTGTTTTATCCTCCACTACAAATTGATTAGATAGTTAAGCCAAGTTTATGTCTTCTTAATGATGATTCTGACTTATGTATAAGCTCAATACAAAAAAGAATGTTGTTTGCTGGTTTTACAGCTGCAAAAAAAAGACAATAACTCAGAAGTGGTTTACACTGCACATGTGTGGCAAAACATTGGATCCACAGTCTCCTTAAAATGGTGACCTGTGAATGTACAACAGCATGAATTAATAAGGCCAAACCTAGTACTCATGCTTGGCAATGCTCTTCTAACATACTGGATTATATAAAAGAATGAATATTTTTAGTATTTTTTGCTGTCCTCTCTTCTCTCTCATGGGAATATTTAAATTGATTATATGTCAGTTGTTTTTCTTTTCTTTTTTCTTTTCTTTTCTTTTTTTTTTGACTTGAATTGATGCTTTGTTGTTGTTTGTTATATGTAAAAACAATAAAAAGTTGATCACAAAAAAAAAAATTAATAAATGATATTTTACCTATTTTGCATTGTAACATTATTTTCAGGACAATTAAGCCCTCAATTCTCATTACTGTAATGGATCTTGTACCACCTTTGTCATTATTTTAATGATGATTCAATATTCATTTTTTTGTAATTATTTTTGTAAATTAAACCAATAATAATTTATTTACTGAAAAAAAATCATTAAATTATCAAATCTGAATAAACTGTTTTACTGATCTCTGATCCATTTTATTTAATGCAATTAGGACCTTGATGAATCAGGATTTGAAGACTAAACTCATTGCTTCCTCCTTTAAAAGAGGATCTGAGAATCTAGACCCCAATGCTTCTGCTGAAACTGGAAAAGGAGTCAATAAACTAAAAGCTGTCAGCAGGCTTCCAGTCCTCGCCAAATCTCTGCAACCAGCTCTAAGTGAGCTCTCCCAAAATCCCAGTCACAACAGATGGGAACAGAGGCCTCTTACGGTAAGGACAAGCATTACTGACCATTACAGAAATCTAAAATAAAGTGCAATGTCTACCAAACAATTTTAAAGGAATAATTGACCTAAAAAATTTAAAGGTCAGACCACATAAGTGTTATTTTGGTATTATTTATATACTATTGTAGTATTTATTAAAATAAAAAAAAAAAAAAAAAAAAAAAAAATTTAAATTACAAATATTAAGTAACTTTGTGCTTTTTATTAGTTTTTATATATAGCTTTATTTTAGTTTTAATAATTTTAGTACTTCAACTTAAACTTTTTCTACGGAAGAGGATTAGGGCCAAGCAATAATAAAAAAATAAAACCATCTTGAGATTAAAGTTTCGAGAAAAAACTTGTTAAATTTCAAGAAAAAGTTGAGATAAAATGTTGAGAATAAACTCGTTAAATTATGAGAAAAAAACTTGTTAAATTTCGAGAAAAAAGTCGAGATAAAATGTTGAGAATAAAGTCATTAAATTACGAGAAAAAAGTCGTTAAATTACGAGAACAAATTTGTTAAATTACGAGAATAAATTCGTTAATTTAATGACTTTTTGAGTTCATTCTCAACATTTTATTGACTTTTTTCTCGAAATTTAACGACTTTTTTCTCATAATTTAACGAATTTGTTCTCGTAATTTAACGACTTTTTCTCGTAATTTAATGACTTTATTCTCAACATTTTATCTCAACTTTTTTCTCGAAATTTAACGAGTTTTTTCTCGAAATTTAACAACTTTAATCTCGAGATGGTTTTATTTTTTTATTATTGCTTGGCCCTAATCCTCTTCCGTATTTTTCAGTTATTTACCAACAACTTTTTAAAATAGTTTTAGTTTCAGTTATCAATAACAACAATGCCACGTACATAATTACTTTTCCATTTGTCCTCAGGGTAAAGTGCAGAAAAAAAGGACCTGCACCAAACCCATTCCTTTCAATCTGTCCCAGTCACGCTCACGCAGTCAGAGAAACACAGACATTCCTCAAGGAAAAGCGCCTCTGACACCTTCTGCCCGACTAACATCTGTTGAAAAAGTGAGGAACTTGAATCCAAGTGCCAAAACTGAAACTCAGGTTGCGACACCAGGTGTCCTCAGGGCTCCAGCCAACAAGTCACAGCGATTGCAGCCTGGTAGTCATGTAGAATATGTGGCATCAAATAAAGACTCCGCTGATGTTCACCCACCTTCACAAGAATCCGGATGCTGCAGTCACACTGATTTAAGTTCACGTTTAGGTAGCATCACTCTTGTACAGTCTAAGCTTCCTGAAGACTCCGGTTGGAGTCATTTATGTAAACCTTCACTCATTAAAGTAGACGTTAAATCTGATAATCAAGCACCAAAGGACAAGTACTGTTTCCAGACTGTCCCATCAGCTACACAAAACCATATAAACCCTAAAGGTGAGTGGCATAATGTCAGATATTTTCTTATTGTGTCAATCAATGTTCAAATTGTCTCAACAGCGTTCATGGTTCTTTCTTTTATTTATGTGATGTATGTGCATATGAGTACAGGATCATCATCAAATCTTCCATCAGCTGTGCGCATTGTCCTTCCATGTGAGGGATCGAGTGCTGTTGGAGCACAATGCATGATGCCACGTTTATCTACCTGCCCCCCTGGACTGGGAACCTCCAATCATGTGGTTAGAAATCGTAGAAAAGCTCCATAATAAAACCAAAATATTTGCTGACCCTTCATAATGATAATGCCAGTTGTCTTTTCAGTCTAGTATGATGATATAATGTTAAATTCTTTGCTCCGGATGGCATTATGTTAATCTGTATGTACCTGGATAGTTGGTACTCATGTATTTTGATCTTTTAGCCTCAAAGATTTGTAAAGAAGAATCATCATGGCGTTGACGTCACCACAGGTGAGTTCACCTTTAAAAAGACTCCTACTTTCCTCAGCGATCAAAGAGGGTGAGCTTTTTATTTCTCCTTTCATTTCAAGATAAAGCTGGGCTGTTTTCCCCTGACCCTTCGGCACTACGTAGTATTCTACAGAGTGATGGAACGAGACCGGAGGAGCATGTTGGAGCAACACCCAGAGTATCAATCTGTCCCACTGGCAGAGGAACTTCTATTTATTCAGTGAGTCCAGTCCAGTGAAATGTCTATTCACACAGTGATTATATTTTACTTCTAAATGGTCCATTTAAGCAGAATAAGTTGTGAAATAGACATGACCATGTCCACTTTAGGCTCAAAGAGTGCCTGTCAAAAAGACTCAAAAAGAAGCCCCAGCAGAAGCCAAAAGCCCTACAGGTATGTATTTTGCTATTTTTTTTTTTCATTATAGTGATTTTAGCAGGACTATTTAGTCATATACACTACCATTCAAACGTTTGGTCAGTAAATTTTAAAATCAAGGCTGCATTTGTTTGATCAAATAGTGATACAGTAAAAACAGTAATGTTATGAAATATTGTAGTTTTTTATTTTATTTTAATATATTATAACATGTAATTTATTCCAGTGATGTCAGCTGAAAAAAAGTCTTTAGTGTCACATGATCCTTCAGAAATCATTCTATATTGTATTCTAAAAGTTTCTTAATATTATCAATGTTAAATACAGTTTTGCTGATCAATATTGTTGTTTTTTTATTGATATTCTTTTCTTTGATAAAGTTAAAATCAACATTTGAAATTAAAAAAAATGTTGTAATGTCTTTACTGTCACATTTGATCAGTTTAATGCATTCCAGCTTAATGAAAGTTTTAATGTCTTTCAAAAATTGTATTCATCAATCTTTGTATGGTTTGTGCCTCCAGGAAGTTCCTTCTCACCTGATCCATCAGTGCTCCGTGATATTCTACAGGTCAATGGAGCAACACCTCATGCACCGACCTGCCTCACAGGCCGAGGAACTTCTTTTTACTCTGTAATACTCAGTTCCCATTTGTTTTATTAAAATTTTGAATTTGGAAATCTCCCCAGAAATAAGGTTTGAAATTTCTTGTTCACTTCAGGCTCAAAGAGTACCAGTTAAGAAGCTTCAAACAGATGATTCAGCTGCCGTCAAAGCTTCTGCAGGTAATCGAGCCATTTATTTTGCATTTAATGAAGTGTATATACACATTCCTGGTCAGTTTATTTTTAATAAATTAGTATTTTATTCAGTAAAGATGCATTACATTGATCAAAAGTGACAGACTATTTATCTTTCAAATAAATGCTGTTCCATCCAACTTTCTATTCATAAAAAAAAAAAAATATATATATATATATAATATATTAGTATCGTGGTTTCCACAAAAAGATAAAGCAGCACTGTTTTCAACATTGATAATAATAATAAGCATATCAGCAGACATGGGGACTTGTGACTTGGTGACTTGGCGCACTCACTCAGCGCAGCGGCAGGCCTCGAGACTCTCGTTCGGTCCGGATGAAGGGTTTTTGTTATGATATGAAATGTTAATATCAATATTATAACACGCAGTGACGCAGCGACATCTCTGCATCGGGACCCCTCTGTCGTTACGCTGTTTATGCTTTTGCCACCGCATTCAAACTGGCGCAGCGCTTACTTACATTAAAATGCCTAATTCAATTTATTAAACATGAAGAGGACATATACGTCTGGCAGGCAAAAGCGAAAAAGAAAGCATGAAGATTAAACAAAGAGCGCCGTTTTTCTCCAAATATTATCATGATTACAAAAGTGATATTGATTTTATTCAGCGTACAGTTTAATGAACAAGAACTTAATATCAAGTGACTTACATTTTAGACACCAAATCGTCTGTTTCGCTGTATTTCACCAACGAAAATAGTTCCAAAGTCCACAGAATTGTTTTGCGTCTCTGAGCAATACTTCCTGAGTGAATCAGCCGCTTGAATGAATCGGTTGAATCTCAATGATTCGCTCATTAACAATGATTCACTGCCACCTACTGGCGGGTTTAATTTCACACTTGAAGTGTCTTATTTTTTTTTTTAATAATTTCAAATAACAGTAGGCTATTTAACGTTTTATATTTTCAACATTAAAACAATTTTATAAATCTGTAACTGCACTTGACCGATTAACTTTAATAAATCATAAACTATTCTATAATTCTATAGTTATACATTAGATTACAATTTCTGTACCTGAAAATCTCCTGTTTAAACCTACATGAAAAACTTTTATTTAATTTATGTTTGTTCTGTTGTATTTATTTGTGCTATTACTCATAATTTGATTATTTGTTACTCTTTTATTACTTACTGTTTATATGTCTAACAATATTTATAATATAAATTAATCTAGTAGATTTTGGTGTCATAACCCTATTTATTTAGGTTAAATGTAACAAAGACAACGGAAACAATAAATATGCTTATTTTATAGGCCCATTTTCTTGTCTTTTCCTTTTATTAATTTTTTTGTTGTGGGGCCAGTAAAAATTTGAACCACTGGCCCGACCGAGCCACTAGAAAAAAATCCTTAGCGTTGAGCTAAGGATTGAGCCCTGCCTAGTTTATCCAGCTCGTATTAATATAAATAAATATCAATACATTTATTTAGTTCACATTACTTAATTAGTAAGATTTGTTGACGAATTTTGTAAATTAAAAACAATTTGTTCTGTTATGTGTTTTGACTGTGTTATATGTTGTATAATTACGTCACTAGGTAACAAAGATATTTTAACTATAAAATCTTTTAGAAGGGCCTCATTTATGAATTTTGCCTGGGGCCCCCACTTAGTGTCGGTGCGCCTCTGCAGCTGATATTACAACTTTAGCACATTTGTCAGCTAAACATTCATTCAGTGTTTCCCAATGACCCTGTGCCACCACCACCGTTTCATCATAAACCGAAAATTTAAAACATAGGCCTACAAAGCTTAAATGGTCTCTAAGTTGTATTTTAACAACGAACTAAAATCGAAACCGTGATATGCCAAATACAGTGCCAAATAATGTACATTTTCTGAACAACAATACTACAACAAAAGCTCCTTTCATGTCAGTAAAGCTGTTGTGAGAGAGAGAGAGAGAGAGAGAGGAGAAATGTAACAAAGTTTAATGTTGTATGTAAACTGTGTTTGAGAGAGAGGGAGGTGTTCACAGAGGAATCTGTTGGATGTTAAGCTGTTATTTGTTTTGTGGACTCAATGTTGAAAATTTAAAACATTTCAAACACTGTTGGCAGAAGTGAAAAATAAATAATTTTATGAAGTTACAATTTTGTTTGATTCCATGATGTATTTTACTGAACATGAGTATTTACAATGCAAATCCAAATTATTTTAATTTACTGACAGTTCCTTATATCTTGTCTTTTCACTTTATTAAGATCAGATTCTGCAGGTAAAATTACAATAATAAGGTGACTTGACTTGGACTCGACTTGACCTACTACAGGACTTGACTTGACTTGACTTGACATAGCTTGTGACTTGACTTGACTTGACTTGCCCAAGAAAAAAATACTTGGGACTTACTTGAGACTTGAAGGTTAAGACTTGAGACTTACTTGAGACTTGCACATGTGTGATTTGGTCCCATCTCTGCATATCAGCATATTAGGATAATTTCTGAAAGATCATGTGACACTGAAGACTGGAGTAATGATGCTGAAAATACAGATTTACCATCACAAAAAAATGTTTTTTTTTTAAATATATTCAAATAGAAAATTATTGTAATTATTTTGCAAAATTACTGTTTTTACTGTATTTTTGATCAAATAAATGAAAACTTGGTGTATATAGATTTCCTTCAAAGACATTTTACCGATCCCAAATTTTTGTACTGTATATGCTGTTATATATGGTACATATATATGTTTTATCCCATAAGATTGATATGACTGTCATGTGCTCCTTTAGGAAGTGCTGTGTCCTTCTCCCCTGACCCTGCAGCCCTGCGCAGTATTCTACTGAATGAAGGTGTGAGGGCGGCTGGAGCAACACCCCGAGTTTCAACCTGTCCCAATGGCAGAGGAACCTCCATTTATTCTGTGAGTCTGCTCAGAGTGATTCAACTTCCAGTTGTGTGCCAAAATTAAGTTTGGGTTTTTTTTGACTAATGTAACTTTATATCTCAGGCCCAGAGAATCCCAGTGAAGAAGAATAAACCAGAAGCCACGACAGCAGCAGCATCGCAGTGTAAGATTCACTAGCTATGTTTCCATACACCTATTTTTTTTCATGTGCATTTTGCATTAAAAAATCTGGATGGAAACATCAAGATGTGCATTAATTCTAAAAATGCGCATAAAAAAACGTATGTGCTCAATTGAGGTGGATAATTTTTTTTCCAATAAAAAATATGCGTAAATTATGATGGAAACACATTTACCGAATAAATCCCTCGATGCGCAACAAAAAACTTATGTGACTTTGCCTCAACAGTGGATGTGATTGGATAACTGGACCAATTTCATTGCACAGCATCTCAAATGTTGGTTTGATCATTCTGAAATGCCTGAGCCAATGTCTAATTCCCTCCCAGAAGCGTCTCACATGTTTGCATTCCAAACGCCAGGCATCCAAACGCAAGATAACATGACAGCATTTATGATGTAGGATAAAAGAGCCACTGGCTTCCCCGATTGCAGTAACTTCCATTCTTGTTACAGATATATTGCACCAGTTTCCCAGGAAGTGACTTTTTTTTTTTTTTTAAACACATGGGATGGAAATGCTGCTTTATTCGCAAATGTTTTATACAGTATTCCAATTTTGCGCATAAGTTAAATTTGCAACTTTGGATGGAAACATAGCTACTCTCCAGTGTCTCTTCTCCTTCAGCATCATGCATTCATCCCTATAAGTCACTGTTTCTCTGCTGTGGTGCAGGTGCAAATAGAACACCAGTGATGAAATGGACACCGCAGCGGGTTGCAAACACCAAACCACAGTCAATGGTGAGTGTTCTCTGATCTTGGTTTGTATTTTTTGTTTTGAAACTATTTGTATCTCATGCTAATGTTTACTGTTTCTATTTACAGAGGAAGCTCTGTACCACCCAAAAGTCCAGTTTAAGGGGCTCTCCAGGTTTGCATGGAGCCCACGACCCCAGTACTGGACTCTTGGTGTGCCATGAGGTAAAACAGGCCCATGATGCATAACCCTTGACATTTACTTGATCTTCATGATAGGATGGCAGGTTAACACTGGGTGTTGCTTGTGTTGTAGGGGGAGGATGTTGTTCAAAGGTTATTTGAGGACCAAGAGCAGATGGACGATGACCAGATAGACCAAAATGACGTTACTTCACAACAGTTACTGAAAAGTCACCAAACTGTATGATTGCTTCAACTTTAAAACATTGATTTATGCATCTCTGGTCAATTTCTTGATGGTCTAAAAGTAATCACACATTGTCTTTTCCTCATGTAGACTGAAGCTCAGTCAAGAATGAAAGAAAATGCAAATTCAAATCATTGCCACACCGAGAATGAAGGAAAGAAAACAAACCAGCCGTTCATACAAGCAGCTCACAGAGGATCAGTCATTGTTTTCTCATCAAGCCAAAGACTTGGATCAGACCGATCTCAGGATACTCTGAAGACCACTGGGGCAGGTGTCCCTCTGCAGCTCTGTGGAGACCAGCCTACATCCCATAATGCACTACCACTGTTATCAGACGAAAGAAATGTATCACAGATCAATCCTACCTTAGACCTGACTAAAGAAAGCCAATCAAAAGGTAACCACGTCATTCAAAGTGAAACTAAAATTAACCTTTGTTGTGTTTTCTTATGCCACACAGTTTTTAAATGACCATATATGTCTAATTTTGTGAATAATTCTTAAAGGGATAGTTCACCCAAAAATTGTCAACTCATGTTGTTCCAAACCGTTGAGTTTCTTTCTTCCGTTGAACACAATATAAGATATTTTGAACAATGTTGGTAACCAGTTGACATAGCCATTGACTTCCATAGTATTTTCTTTCTTACTATGGAAGTCAATGGCTACCGTCAACTGTCTGGTTATCAACATTCTTTAAAATATCTTCTTTATTTTCAACAGAAAAAAGAAACAGTAAATGAAGACAAATTTCATTTTTGGGTAAACTATCCCTTTAAGCAGACATCCTGTAGACTAAGCATTTGTAGTAGTGCAAATGTTTCCCGCTATGATGGTAATGCATTTCCTTCTGTTTGTAGCTCCTACCGTCATACACTCTAGCGCTGTGTCTGCTCTGCGTCGACGTCATACGCCTCTGGAGGAGATGATTCTGGATGAGGAATGCGCTACGTACACCTCTCGCCTGCTGTCGTGCCCACTGCAGCCCCGCTGTGGGAACCCGGTGGCCACCACACTTCTGTTTCAAGACTCTACTGTGAGTGATCATTCTGTTCTGAATCGTGCACAACAAACTAAGCTGGCTGTCAAGTTGAATAGCTGTTGATGCATCTTGTTATTTCTGTCCTCTCTACAGAGTTTTTTACCCATTGGCCTGTCCTCGCTGGTACATATGAATCCAGTCCCTTCTGGTTCCTCAATCAGAGCATAAAGGAAGATGTCCAACAGCACATTTCTTGAGTTAGTCTGTGTAATGTTACGTAAGACTGTCTGAAAAAGTATTTCTATCTGCACTTTTGAAATGGCATGTTGTCATACAGTTAGATGTAACTGGTTACAGATTCCACAAGCAGCAAAGTCTTGAACAGATACAATGTTTGATGGATTCACTGTTGACAACATGACTGAACTCTTTGTATATTAAACACCAATCATTTTTACACTGAATTTGTCACTGAATGGAAACACTGTGTGCTTTCAGCTTGTCTCTTGTGTAAAGTGTATAATAAAACTATATATAAACACAGTTCTACATGAAGTTTTGTTCATTCTTTTCCTGAATCATATTATTACAAGGTTCTATATATATATATATATATATATATATATATATATATATATATATATATATATATATATATATATATATATATATATTATATCAGTGCCCTCCACTAATATTGGCACCCTTGGTAAATATGAGTAATAGGGGTGTAGCGATTTATCGCAGTACGATATTTTGCAATGCAAAAATGTTACGATATGCATCGTAGAGTGATGCCGATGCTTTTACGATATGACGGCAGTCTAATCTTATTGGTTGAGCAGCTGCCGACGTGACCTACTCTGCAAGGTGGCAGTGAGAGAAGCCTGTTGTCACCGCATATAAATGGTGCGTCTCAATCAGCTCTCTAGTTCAGTAAGTGTTTCGGGCACACATTGAATCTTGCAAGCAGGTTTAAACGTTTCTCGCGTCAGTCTTTTGCTTGGGCGCGTGAGAAAAGTCGTGGCTTAATTCCTTTACCGCAGCTCATTATGATTTTTTTTTTTTTTTCTAGTTCACGTTGGCACCCAATTATTGCAACCTCCTTTTCCCAAGATAACAGCTCTGAGTCTTCACCTATAATGCCTGATGACTTTGGAGAACATCTGACAAGAGATCAGAGACCATTCCTTCATACAGAATCTCTCCAGATCCTTCAGATTTCCAGCTCCATGTTGGTGCTGCTTCTCTTTATTTCACTCCACTCATTTTCTTTAGGGTTCAAGTCAGGGGACTGAGATGGCCATGGCAGAAGCTTCATTTTGTGCTCAGTGACACATTTTTGTGTTGGTTTTGATGTTTGTTTTGGATCATTGTCCTGATGGAAGATCCAACCATGGCCCATTATTGGATTTCTAGCAGAAGCGGTCAGGTTTTGATTTTTTTTATCTGTTAGTATTTGATAGAATCCATGATGCCATGTATCTGAACAAGATGTCCAGGACCTCCAGCAGAAAAACAGGCCCACAACATTAAAGATCCAGCAGTATATTTAACTGTGGGGGTTACTTTTTATCCATGTGTGCACCAAACCCATCTGGTGGGTTTGCTGCCAAAAAGCTCTTTTTTTTAGTTTCATCTGACCATAGAAGCTCGTCCCGTTTGAAGTTCCAGTCTTGTCTGATAATGAATATGCTGGAGTTTGTTTTTGGATGAGTGAGGGGGGCATTCTGAGACTCAAAACTCAATTAATCTCTGCAATTCTCCAGCTGTGATCCTTGGAGAGTCTTTGGCCACTCAAAATCTCCTCCTCACTGTGCATTAGGATGATTTAGACACACATCCTCTTCCAGGCAGATTTGTAACATCTTTAGTTGATTGGAACTTCTTAACTATTGACCTGATGGTGGAAATGGGGATTTTCAATGCGTTAGCTTTTTCTTACAGCCACTTTCTATTTTGAGAAGCTCAACAATCTTTTGCTACACATCAGAACTATATTCTTTTGGTTTTTCTCATTGTGATGAATGATTAAGGGAATTTGGCCTTTGTGTTTCCTCATGTTTATACTCCTGTGGAACAGGAAGCCACGGCTGGGCAATTTCATGTTCATGATCATCCTGGTGTGCTAAAAAATGTAAATATGAATGGGAATAATACTTCAGAGACATTTTCCTGATAAGAATTTCTAGGGGTGCCAATAATTGTGGCCAACATGTATTGGAGAAAAACATTTATTTCATAAATTTATTTATTTCATACTTTGATGAAAGGTTAGAATTTTGTGAATTGTTTTTAATAAAGTTCAGAAGGATAAACAATGCAGATTTATTTTCACAGCTGCCTTTGCTCATATTTACTGAGGGTGCCAATATTTGTGGAGTGGACTGTATATCTCTCTCACACACACACACACACATTATACATATATATATATATATAAGCTTTAAAATACTGAAGTATATGACGGTGTTAAGGATTTTGTGAAACTCATCCAGAAACAATTTTGTGAAAGAGATCTAAATTTCTGAAAATATTTTACAAATTAAATTATGTAAAATCTTGTTTTTTCCCCCCCTTAAAAACACATTTAAATAAGCTTATAACTAAATATTAAAATAAAACATGACATTAAGACTTTATGTAACACTGACACTTTTTTGGATTTATTACACATGCAACCTTTGCTGTGCAATTCAAGTTGATACTTTATATTTAGCTGAGTCAGGGGGTGTGTGCCTGTGGTGTCTGTGTTTGTGAAATGAAATCCAGGGGGTGGGCACAAACCTCTCAAACACTGTCCTATTAAACCCTTCCTTCTGTAGCCCTTGCTTTGAGAGACGGCACTAGCACGTCTTTCATTTGCCTCCTTTTCCAATTCCCACTGCCACCAATTTCTGGAATACCTGAACTATGTCAAACATAAACACAACTGGTGTGGACCCGACAAACATGGGGGTTGGACGGGCCATTGCCGTACTGACGTCAGGTGGTGATGCCCAGGGTAAGTAATGATCCCCCTCTTAGATTTTGAGCTAGTGCCTATGGTGGTTTCCAAGAGGGTGGTTAAAAATAATCCTGCATGGACAATTAGATCATAATTCATTTGTTGCAATTTTTGGACTTTGTTTGTTGTATACTTCATGCAAGAGAGGTTCTCTGATCAGATATGGTAAAGTTATTTATATTTCTATAGACACCTTTTGTATATATATATATATATATATATATATATATATATATATATATATATATATTATAAACAATAAAGAAATAAACAAAAACTTAAAAAGAATCTATCTAGAATATGGCAAGGAATTGAATATAACAATAATTGCACTGAATTGGAAGACACAATAAATACCACAAAAATACATAAATTAATTTACAATTAAATGAGTTAAATACATGTTCAGAAGCAGAAAATAACACAATGTACGGACCAAAATAAATCTTCTGTAGTCTTTTGATTGGCTCAACTCTGGTCCATTAAAGTCAATACTCTTGTAGCCTTTAGCTTTAGCCTTTACCCGTCTACCTATTTCCATAATTGAAGGCTAATTTTATCTCCAGTGACCTTCTGAAATGACAAGAGGTTATGGAGAGTAGCAGGCTTTTCCACAGCTGCTCACTGTTGAAACTAGAGACACGACACGATCTGAACACCTTTAGCTTTAGTGTTGAGTTGCAGAATTAAGTTATCTCAGACACTCTTGTTAACATAATTCCACAATCCGTGGAATGAAATGTCATGTGAGGTGTCTCTCTTTACTTTCCAAGTAGCCCTGTGTAGCTTTTTGTATCTCTACGGTTAAAGATATGATTATGATATAAGAACAGACAGTTTTCTTGTCTATTTCAGGGATGAATGCAGCAGTGAGGGCCACTGTCAGGGTTGGTCTTTACACTGGAGCCAAAGTCTTCTTTGTCCATGAGGTATATTGTACTTTATAAGAATAAAAACAAAAGTGTCCATGACAATATCAGTTAAAGGTGCTAAAGAGGATGTTTTGCTTTATACATTTTTGCAATATTACTTGAAACTGTCTTTACTAACTGATAAAAGACTATTTATTAGGTGCACTGAAAGTAATATTAATATACATCATCTGTGCACGAGGTAGGGCCTTAAAAACATCAGCCAATCATTTACGCGATCATCGCATAAACGATTGGCCCTCTGGCTTGTCAATCACTGCCGTGACATTCCTTGTGAGAGACGTGTGCGGATTGGCCCTCTGGCTTGTCAATCACTGCCATGACGTTCCTTGTGAGAGACGTGCGAGGCTGCGCGCTCCAGTAACTTTCCACACTCCACAGGCGCTGCATGCAATGTTTTTGTCAGGAGACAGGAGTAACAACTGCAGATTATGAGTTACCTGTGGTGAGTCCGACATAATGAATCCACTAACACGACACAGCGAATGCCGGTGGTAAACACTCGTGTTCCAATACTCGTGCACGAGTTTTGGGAGGCGTTCCCTCGAAATTCTTACGCATGCGCTCATTTCAAAAACTCAGTAACGGTCTTTGGTTTCTCAGTCGACGAAAAGATCCTCTTTAGCACCTTTAACAATATTGTTAAATGTCATGTCTGTTCACTGTTTGCAGGGCTATCAGGGATTGGTTGACGGAGGGGATCACATCCGCCCTGCTACATGGGAGAGTGTGTCCATGATGCTACAGCTGGTAAGCCCGTGCTGTCAGATGCTAGAATTTATTACATTCAGTTATAGTTTTTTTTGTTCAATGCTAATACAATACAACTAGTCATTTGCTAAAAGAAAAAAATATGCTGAAACTTAGGGATGCGCCGATATGAAGATTTTGGCCGATACCGATAACCGATAATTCTTTATATTTGAAAGCTGATAGCCGATATTGGCAGATAAATCTAAATCCAAATTTTTCTATAATTTTTGAAGTCTCACCATTAAAATCCATGTCCCAATCACACAATTATAATGTTCTCATTATAATATTATGTAGCCTATATGACAGACTTGTGCTGTACATGTTGCACTTAACTGTATTTTCCTTTTTGTAGTGATTTCAATCATATTTCAAGATAGTGCGCATCTGAAGTGTCTCAGCTGAAGGAAATCCATCCATTATTTATTGGCTTTAATATATCAACCAAATTTTCTTATCAGGCCCATAACGATAACATTAAAAATGAACATATATCAGCCGATACCGATATGGTGGTTGATATATTGTGAATCCCTACTGAAACTCTTTTACGTGCACTATTCTTTATGTAGTGTCCTGAATGTCTGCTTTCTGTCTGTCTGTCTGAAGGGTGGTACAGTCATTGGCAGTGCCCGCTGTAAGGATTTCCAGACCAGGGATGGGCGTTTAAAGGCTGCCTACAATCTTGTCAAGCTAGGCATCACTAACCTCTGTGTAATTGGTGGTGATGGCAGTTTGACCGGTGCCAACATATTTCGTACTGAGTGGAATGACTTGCTGAAAGATCTAGTCAGCAAAGGTAAACAACGATCTGTACTGAAGGTACTACTGAAACAATTTATTGAAACACATTAAATAGTGTAAACATAGCCTGTGTAAATTCATTTCACGGCTTGAAGGCGGGAATCCCTATTTCTGATTGGTCAGTCATGGCATTTTTCTTTACTGTCTGCAAAATATCACCCTGTCAGGGTTAATTTTGCATTAATCTATACATTATCTTATATATACACTATCATTATTGCAGTGATTATTATGTTTCTAGCATGTTATATGTTTGGCAACAGTTCTTTTAACCCTTAAAGGAGTGTGTAGCCTTTCATTTCTTAAACAACCATGTAAGAAGACACATCATGGCCATATTCCAGGATGACAATGTCAAGATTCATCAGGCTCAAATTATGAAAGAATAATTGTGAGGGAGCACGAAGAATCATTTTCACACATGAATTGGCACCTCTGACCTTAAATTCACTGAAAGTCTTTGGGATGTGCTGGAGTAGACTTTACAGAGTGCTCACCTCTTGCATTGTCAATACAAGATCTTGATTGACAAAAATTGATGTACCTCTTCAAGAGATCAAGCACTCTGTAAAGTCTACTCCAGCACATCCCAAAACTGTGATACACTGTATTTTCAGGATAGAAATGCCAAAAGAACAGCATTTATTTTACTTTTGTAACATTATAAATGTCTGTACTGTCCCTTTTGATCTATTTAATCCATTAATTTCTTTCAAATAAAAAAAAAAAATCTTACTGACCCCAAACTGAACTGTCCATCTGCACACAGGTAAGATCACCAAGGAAGAGGCCAAGGCTTCATCTCATCTGAATATTGTGGGTATGGTTGGCTCTATCGACAATGACTTCTGCGGAACGGACATGACCATCGGCACAGACTCCGCCCTACATCGCATCATTGAGGTGGTGGACAGTATCACCACAACAGCACAAAGGTCACAAATAAGTGTAACTGGTCAAATGTCAGCAATACATGTTATTCTGTGTAGACATTTGTTCCTAAATTGTGATTTTGACCTCTGCTCTCACCCACAGCCACCAACGTGCTTTCATCCTGGAGGTCATGGGGAGGCACTGTGGGTAAGAATGTGCTTGTGTGTGTGTGTTTGCTATCCACTGAAGTGAGAATATGTATGCAGCCGAACTGGAGTCGAGACCCAAACCCAGAGCAAAAGCAGACCCCCTAACACCCAGATCAAATGGTTTAGATGCAGGAATCTCACATTTAATTGACTGAAACCGAGCTTGCATTTCCCATGAGTTGTTAAATACATTTATGTGTGTGTGTTGTTTCAGTTACTTAGCTCTGATTACTGCTCTTGCATGTGGTGCTGACTGGGTGTTTATTCCTGAGATGCCCCCAGATGACGGGTGGGAGGAGCACTTGTGCAGAAGACTGACTGAGGTACAAAGCAATAGACAACACACAAACACACACGACATTTAAAATCCCTTCAATTTTAAAAAACGCGCCTCGAGACCTTGCGTTTTTCCCCATTCCACTGCCCGCGTCTCGTGTTTTTCAAAGCAAAAACGCATTCTGTGTGAACTAGCCCTTAAAATAGTTAACCGTTTGGGACCGGTAAGACTTTTTAATGTTTTTGAAAAAAGTCTATTAAGCTCACCAAGGCTGCATTTATTTGATCATAAAAACTGTAATATTGTGAAATATTCTTACAATTTAAAATAACTCTTTTTTATTATATTTAATTTTAAATGTCATTTATTCCTGTGATGTCAAAGCTGAATTTTCAGCATCATTACTCCAGTCGTCAGTGTCACATGATCCTTCAGAAATCATTCTAAGATGCTGATTTGGTGTTCAAGAAAAATGTCTTATTATCATCAATGTTAAAAACAGTTGCTGCTTAATATTTTGTGGAAACTGTAAATTTCTTTCAGGATTCTTTGATGACAAGAAAGTTTTTATTCGGATTGGATTGGATTTGTTATTTTTATTTTTGTAATTATTTAAAGGGTTAGTTTTCAAAAATGAAAATAATGTCATTAATTACTCACCCTGATGTCGTTCTACACCCGTAAGACCTTCATTTTCAGAACACAAATTAAGATATTTTTGATTAAATCCGATGGCTCAGTGAGGCCTGCATAGTCGGCAATGGTAACGTACTTCCTCTCTCAAGATCCATAAAGGTACGAAAAACATATTTAAATCAGTTCATGTGAGTACTTACGTTCTACGTTAATATTAAAGAGATGAAAATATTTTTTTTGTGTGTGCCAAAAAAACAAAATAACGACTTTTTAACAATATCTAGTGATGGCCGATTTCAAAACACTGCTTCTTACGAATCCAAGTCACGTAATTTCAGGTTTGGCGGTTTGAATCACTGATTCGACTCAAAAGATTCATAACGCTCTGGAGCAGTGTTTTGAAATCGGCCATCAGTATATATTGTTAAAAAAGTCATTTTTGGGTTTTTCTGGCGCACAAAAAAATATTCTCGTCACTTTATAATATTAAGGTAGAACCACTGTAGTCACATGAACTGATTTAAATATGTTTTTAGTACCTTTATGGATCTTGAGAGAGGAAGTAGGCCTACCATTGCTGTCTATGCAGACCTCACTGAGCCATCGGATTTAATCAAAAATATCTTAATTTGTGTTCCAAAGATGAACGAAGGTCTTACGGGTGTAGAACGACGTGAGGGTGAGTAATTAATGACATTATTTTCATTTTTGTGTGAAGTAACCCAATTGAATGCATCCTTACAATATAAAACTATTAATTTCTTTAAAAGAAATTGTACTGAGCCTGAACCTTTGAACTGTATAGTAAATTTACTGGAAAAGCAAAACTGTAAAATAATAACTCTTGATATCAGAAGAAGTTTTAAGCATAAATTTAACCAGATGTAGTAAGGTTTGTGCTTAAATCAAGATTTAAAAAAAAAAAAACTTTTGCTTGTAGGGCATTTAAAATAGCTTTATTCAAGACTTTCTTACAAATATTTTGGTATTATTATCTTGTTACTGGAACACAAAACGCAGTAGGCCTACTGATAATGATTCATAATTTTGTCTCTCCTCAAACAGACCAGAAATGCAGGTTCTCGTCTAAATGTGATCATTGTGGCTGAGGGAGCGATCAATAGAGAAGGGAAGCCAATCACCTGTGACCAGCTAAAAGATGTAACTTGATCCTTATCTTACTATACTACACATGCTCTTGAAAGAGATGCTCTAGCATAGTGGTGTAACTGCTGTCTATAAGTGCGTTTTGATTATGTTTATCTGTTCTCATTCAGCTAGTGACAAAGAGGCTGGGCTTTGATACCCGTGCCACTATCCTTGGACATGTGCAGAGAGGTGGCACCCCCTCAGCTTTTGACAGAGTGCTGGTGAGTCCCTCCTCCTTCACATTAGGTCTGAAACGGCACGTCAATGTGATCAATTACGTTGATGCGTCGTTCCAGCCATAATTCATATTTTCTCACTTTTCCTTTTTGTATATTCAGCCTTTTTTATTTCATAAGAGTTTAAATGTTAATTTGTATATCAGGGCAGTAGGATGGGTGTGGAGGCTGTAATGGCTCTGCTAGAAGCCACTCCAGAAACTCCTGCCTGTGTGGTCAGTCTGTCTGGAAACCAGGCTGTCAGACTCCCGCTGATGGAGTGTGTGCAAGTGGTGTGTATGCATACATTTTTGTCCATAAAATGATCCCATGATGGAAACCCCTATATGAAGCATCTGACAGAACCCTTTAAGGTTCTATATAGAACCTTTTCTTCTAAGAGTGTGTATAGATTTTTTTTTATGACCTTCAAAATTCTCTACTACTTCTAATTCTTCTTCAATATAAAGACCAAGGATGTCACTGTTGCAATGAATGAGGGTCGTTTTGACGATGCTATAAAACTCAGGGGAAGGTTTGTTCAGAAATTTCACTTTTCTCTCTATCTCTCTTTATTATTATTATTATTATTGTTAGCATTGTAAACTTGTATTAATATTCAGTGATATGTCTGCGTTTGTCTCTGCAGAAGTTTTGAGAATAACTGGAACACATATAAACTCTTGGCTCATGTGCGCCCCCCGGCGACAAAGGTGAGGAGATTCAAAAATGTGGGAGAATTAAATTTCGTATTATTTTTAATTCATCCATTTATTCTCATTTTTATCATGTGCTTCTTCTTTGTTCGCCTTTTAATTCGTCAGAGTAACATTAATGTGGCTATTTTAAACGTGGGTGCTCCCTGCGCTGGCATGAATGCAGCTGTACGGGCAGCGGTCAGGATCGGCCTCATCCAGGGTCACAACATGCTGGCGGTTCATGATGGCTTTGAGGGTCTGGCTGAGGCAAAGGTAAGCAACATGCGTTGCTTAATGAGTAATCAGCCTAATGAGTAATCCGTTTTTTATGGTTTGTTTTTGGTTAGCCAGGAAGGTTTTGTTAACGGAAATATAACATTTAGTTTTTGGTTTGTAGAACGTTATTCTAACGTTATTTTAAAGGTGCTAAAGAGGATGTTTTGTTTTATACATTTTTTCAATATTACTTGAAACTGTCTTTACTAACTGATAAAAGACTATTTATTAGGTGCACTGAAAGTAATAATATTAATATACATCATCTGTGCATGAGGTAGGGCCTTAAAAACATCAGGAATTGGCCCTCTGGCTTGTCAATCTCTGCTGTGACGTTCCTTGTGAGAGACGAGCGCGGCTGCGCGCTCCAGTAACTTTCCACACTCCACAGGCGCTGCATGGAATGTTTTTGTCAGGAGACAGGAATAACAACTGCAGATTATGAGTTACCTGCGATGAGTCCGACATAATGAATCCACTAACACGACACAGCGAATGCTGGTGGTAAACAAACACTCGTGTTCCAATACTCGTGCACGAGTTTTGGGAGGCGTTCCCTTGAAATGAGCTGTGAAGGAGGAGGGCTGTTCTTACGCATGCGCTCATTTCAAAAACTCAGTAACAGTCTTTGGTTTCTCAGTCGACGAAAAGATCCTCTTTAGCACCTTTAACGTTCCCATTACATTATTCTAACGTTCTCAGAACGTTAGTTTTTGGTTTGTAGAACGACTTCAACCTGATATTCAACCCAGATACATTTGGTTTGTAGAACGTTATTCTAAGGTTATTTTAACATTCCCAAAATGTTAGTTTTTGGTTTGTAGAACTTTATTCTAATGTTATTTTAACGTTCCCAATACGTTATTCTAACGTTCCCAGAACATTAGTTTTTGGTTTGTAGAACGTTATTCTAAGGTTATTATAACGTTCCCAGAACGTTATTTTTTGGTTTGTAGAACGTTATTCTAACGTTACTCTAACGTTCCCAGAACATTAGTTTTTGGTTTGTAGAACGTTATTCTAAGGCTATTATAACGTTCCCAGAACGTTATTTTTTGGTTTGTAGAATGTTATTCTAACGTTATTTTAATGTTCCCAGAACGTTAGTTTTTGGTTTGTAGAACGTTATTCTAAGGTTATTTTAATGTTCCCAAAACATTAGTTTTTCATTTGTAGAATGTTATTCTAACGTTATTTTAACATTCCCAATACATTATTCTAACGTTCCCAGAACATTAGTTTTTGGTTTGTAGAACGTTACTCTAAGGTTATTATAATGTTCCCAGAACGTTATTTTTTGGTTTGTAGAACGTTATTCTAACGTTACTCTAATGTTACCATTACGTTATTGTAATGTTCCCAAAACGTTAGTTTTTGGTTTGTAAAACTTTATTCTAATGTTATTTTAACTTTCTCATAATGTTATTCTAACGTTCCTAGAATGTACGTTTTTTTTTAAAAACTAACAAACATATTTTAAAAACCATAGAATGTGTTGAAGTCGTTATATGGTGCTGAAGAAATGTAAAATCTGTGTATCCTACTCCGTGAAAATCTTACATATTAATGGACAAATTTAATCTAATTTAATCTTCCATATGATGGTTGATGTCTTCGGATTATTTTTTATGAATTAAACAATAAAAAACAAGTTTTGGTTTGATTAATATTGATTAGGCATCCATACAGATCCATCTTCCATACCGATTGTACTTATACGAGTGTGCTGGATGATTAGGCTACTGACCTACAGCGGGGTAATGACATCGGAGTAAAGAGGTTAGGCGAACGTTATAGTAACGTTCCCATAATGTTAGTTTTTGGTTTGTAGAACGTTGTTCTAACATTCCCAGAACGTTAGTTTTTGTTTTGTAGAACGTTATTTTAACATTATTTTAACGTTCCCATAATGTTATTATAACGTTCCCAGAACGTTGGAAAGAGGTCAGAAAGAGGAAAGAGGTTAGGCGAACGTTATATTACGTTATTACGAAATGACCTTTAATTTTTTTATGCAATCAAGGCTGTCTATGAAAGCACGTGCTGGAGAAGCGCATGCTCATCAGAGGCGCAGTACCTAAATGAAGAAAAAAAAAAAAATGAATTTTCACACTAATATATTTTTGGATTTAACTGATAATTCATTATGTTTAATACATTATGCTGTATAATATCTACAAATGCTGTATTAAACTAATTTTAAACTAAATGGTTAGTTATAAAAATAATAACCTAAAATAACCATTAGGGAAAGTTCTGTATAAGTTATTTTTATTTTTTTTTTAAAAAAATACCTGCAAAGTTATTTTATGGTTGCAAAATAATCTAAAAATAACCATTAGGTACATTCTGTAGGCTATAAGATATTTTTAGGTTACTTAAAAATATCCACCCTGTAATGTTCTGATATTGTTATTTTATGGTTGCAAAATAATAACCTAAAATAACAATTAGGGAACGTTCTCTATTATTTTTAGGTTATTTAAAAATAACCTTCCTGCAACGTTCTGGGAATGCTGTTTTATGGTTGCAAAAAATAAAACCTAAAAAGAACGTTCTCAGAATGTTATTTTTTGTTCTCAGAAAAAACCCAAAACAAACAGGAACCAAATACTAACATTAGGGGAATGTTCTTTGTTTACTGGGTTATTATTGTGCCACATTATATCTTTTTGTGAAAACTGTGATCCATTTTTTTCAGGATACTTTTAGAAATAGAAAGTTCAAAAAACAGCATTTATGGGGAATAGAATAGAAGTCTGTCTTGCAATTTTGAACAATTAAATGGATCATTGTTGAATAAAAGTAGTAATTTCTTTTAAAATTAAAAAAAAAAAAAGCCATTGTAGTGTTGTCATGTCCTGTCTAACATAATGTTTAGATTGAGCCCATCACTTGGAACACTGTTGGAGACTGGACAGGGAAAGGTGGTTCTGAGTTGGGAACTAAAAGGTACTGATCACTTCAGATGTTCTTTAACATCATTTATAAGTTCTGCAATACTTGAAAACATTTCAATATTTTTCTGTTTATGCAGAGTATTACCTGGAAAGTACATGGAGGAGATCAGCTTGAATATTGCCAAGTACAATATTCACGCTCTGGTCATCATTGGTGGTTTCGAGGCAAGTGACGAAATTATATAACGTCCATGTCCTATTCTGTCCACATTTTGTTCAGGTCTGCTGTCTTCACATTTCCATTTTCAGGCATTTTCGGGTGGACTAGAGATGGTTCAAGGCAGAGAAAAGTATGAAGAGCTGTGTATTCCCATGGTGATCATTCCTGCTACTGTATCTAACAATGTGCCCGGCTCAGACTTCAGCATCGGAGCTGACACCGCCCTTAACACCATCACTGCGGTTAGAGATACAGCACACACACTGTCTACATTTTAGGGATGCACAGTTGATCAATACCATACTGATTATCAGTCAGTATTTTAAATGAATTCATTCTTTTTTTCTTAAAAAATATTTATTTATCTATATGTTTTGATTTTACTTAAAGGGTTAGTTCACCCAAAAATGAAAATTATCATGCATCAGTTCACTCTTCCACCGAAACTCGACTTGTGTACGGAAGCCAGTGTTTCTAATTTATAAAGTTATAAATGTGACCCTGGACCACAAAACCAGTCATAAGGGTCAATTTTTGCTGAAAGCTGAATAAATAAGCTTTCCATTGATGTTTGGTTTCCATTGATATTTGGTCGAGAGACACCTATTTGAAAATCTGGAATCTGAGGGTGCAAAAATATAAACAATATAATGTGTGTTGTATTCGGCTAAAAGAATAAAATCACATATACCTAGGATGGCTTGAGTGTGAGTAAACTATGGGATAATTTTCATTTTTGGGTGAACTAACCCTTTAAATGTAATCTAGACTGTGATGCCTTAATGGACTTATTGCATTAAAATAACAGATTTTATGGAAAGACACTACAGGCATTTTATCAGTTATTGACATAAAAAAATAATTATCATCTTATTAGTATTGGTCAGAACTGTAATACTGGTGCATCCCCAGTATATGGTTATTCTGTAGTATCCTCACATGAGGCCCCTTGTAGACCTGTGACAGGATCAAGCAGTCGGCGGCGGGAACCAAGCGCCGCGTGTTCATCATCGAGACTATGGGAGGATACTGCGGCTACCTGGCCACCATGTCTGGTCTCTCTGCAGGAGCTGATGCTGCCTATATATATGAAGAGAAATTTGGCATTCGTGACTTGGAGGTAAACATGCAACTCAGAAAAAATAACAAAGATAATGGACTCAAAACAGAACTGTTCTGTTTGAATTTCTCCAAATAATTCATGTTTACAGGCTAATGTGGAACATCTTGTTCAGAAGATGAAGACCACTGTTAAGAGAGGCCTAATTCTCAGGTTTGTTTGTCTTTTGAGGTGAGACTCCTCAAAGGAACACTCCACTTTTTTTGAAAACTCATTTTCCAACTCCCCTAGAGTTAAAAAGTTGAGTTCTACCGTTTTTGAATCCATTCAGCCGATCTCCGGGTCTGGTGGTACCACTTTTAGCATAGCTTAGCATAGTTCATTGAATATGATTAGACCATTTTCTAGGCTGATATGTGCAAACGGGGGTCACAGGCACTGGGTAATATCATTGCGCCTGCTGCACCCATGGTACGGCAGCAAAGTTCCTTGACTATTACGCCGGAATGACAGTATAGTTCCTAGCCATATCAGCCTAGAAAATCAAAACTTTTCATTTTCCGTTGGTCTTAGTACACGATGTAACTACAGAAGTGTCAAGTTTTAAATAGGAAAAATATTGAAACTCTTTGGTCATTTTTGAGGGAGATGCTAATGGTCTAATCATATTCAATGAACTATGCTAAGCTATGCTAAAAGTGGTTCCGCCAGACCCGGAGATCGGCTGAATGGATTCGAAAATGGTAAAACTCAACTGTTTAACTCTAGGGGAGTTGGAAAATGAGCCTATTTTCAAAAAAAGTGGAGAGTTCCTTTAAAGGAATAACTAAAAACAGCATCTTTTTCATGCATTAGTTACTACAGCAAATAGTAGTTAGAACATGAATTGTCAAAATAAACACCTTTAAATGTTTTTGTAGAAATGAAAACTGCAATTCCAACTACACCACTGATTTCATCTTCAACCTGTATTCTGAGGAGGGAAAGGGTGTTTTTGACTGCCGGAAGAATGTCCTCGGCCATATGCAGCAGGTTAGATGTAAAAAGCCCTGGGTTTTTTTTTATGCGTATTACGTATGCATATTTATTAGCAGTTGTTTTTAAGTATTTTGTCTCTCTTTTATAGGGTGGCACCCCGACACCTTTTGATAGAAACTTTGCTACCAAGATGGGTGCTAAGGCTGTTCTCTGGCTGACTGAGAAGCTGAAGGAGTGTTATAGACATGGTGAGAAATAATGCGGTCTGATATTTCCTTATATTTGCTGTCATCTGTGGCAAATCAGTCAGCTCGAAACCACTGCTACTTTCATGTTGCTCATATCACATCGCTCTCTTGTTTCATACAAATGCAGTATTAATATTATTGTAAAATTGTTGTGTTCTTTTTGTTGATTTGGCCTATGTTTTTGTACAGTCGAATGGACAAATTTTTCTTAGTGGAAGATTAAATGTAATATACACTACCGATCAAAAGTTTGGAGCCAGTAAGGGGAAAAATATATATATATATATATACAGTACAGACCAAAAGTTTGGAACCACTAAGATTTTTAATGTTTTTAAAAGAAGTTTCGTCTGCTCACCAAGGCTACATTTATTTAATTAAAAATACAGTAAAAACAGTAATATTGTGAAATATTATTACAATTTAAAATAACTGTTTTCTATTTGAATATATTTCACAAAGTAATTTATTCCTGTGATGGCAAAGCTGAATTTTCAGCATCATTACTCCAGTCTTCAGTGTCACATGATCCTTCAGAAATCATTCTAATATGCTGATCTGCTGCTCAAGAAACATTTAATGTGTACAATTGTACAAAATATTTGTGTACAATATTTTTTTTTAGGATTATTTGATGAATAGAAAGTTCAAAAGAACAGTGTTTATCTGAAATCTAATCTTTTGTAACATTATAAATGTCTTTACTGCCACTTTTGATTGATTTAATGCATCCTTGCTGAATAAAAGTATTCATTTCTTTAATTTCTTTTCAAAAAAATAAAAATAAAAATTCTTACTGACCCCAAACTTTTGAACGGTAGTGTATAATGCTACAGAAGCTTTGTATTTCAGATAAATGCTGTTCTTTTGAACTTTCTGTTCATCAAGGAATCCTGAAAAAAAAAGTACACAACTGTTTTCAACATTGAAAATAATCATAAATGTTTATTGAGCAGCAAATCAGCATATTAGAATGATTTCTGAAGGATCATGTGACACTGAAGACTGGAGTAATGATGCTGAAAATTCAGCTTTGCATCACAGGAATAAATTACTTTGTCAAATATATTTAAATAGTACACAGTTATTTTAAATTGTAATAATATTTCACAATATTACTGTTTTTTACTGTATTTTTAATTAAATAAATGTAGCATTGGTGAGCAGACGAAACTTCTTTTAAAAACATTAAAAATCTTAGTGGTTCCAAACTTTTGGTCTGTACTGTATATATTATTTATTATTTTGTGACAATGACTTGACTGTCTGTACAGGGCGAATCTTTGCTAACACCCCGGACTCTGCATGTGTGTTGGGCATGAGGAAGAGAGGACTGTTGTTACAGCCTCTGGCTGAATTGAAAGAACAGACAGATTTCGAGTAAGAATCTTCCATTATCACGTGGCATTAAATGCATATCATTCTGAAGTTTGTGACCCCACTATTTCATTACAGTATCAAAAACTCTCTTATCTCTTTCCCCCAGACACCGTATTCCAAAGAGCCAGTGGTGGTTGAAGCTGAGGCCTATTATGAAGATCTTGGCCAAGTACAAGATTAGTCTGGACACCTCTGAACATGCTCTTATGGAGCATGTCATAAGCAAGAAGCCTCCAGTGCAAATGACCATCACAAAGTAATCATAAGCAAAAATGAGAACAGACAAATGTGACTGCACAGAGTATCTTAACAAATGTGTGAAATGACAGTTGATCATGAATGTATCTACTTCTAGAATTATTTGTTAACCTGTCTGTGTCTTATTCTTTCATTTTGTTTGTATTTATAGTATTTATGGTAATACTGTATTGCAATATACAAATTAAAATAATTATTATTAAATGCCCTTGGTTTTCTTTTATATATCTATATTTTAATTTAGGAAGGGATGTAAAAAATGTTCATATACCAACAGTTTTTTGTAGTAACATGCATTTTTCAACCTTAGTAAATCTTCAATGCTGATATACTATTTCATCTGATACCAAAACTGACTAAAAGAGTATATAATGAAAATTTAAATTTTTGGAGACTTTCCTAAACTGTAACAAAGAAACTTTCCTATAAGTCTCCAGTCAAAGAGTTATGTTCACCACCAGATGTCAGTCCTGAATAGATAATCTTCAATATGCTATATTACATCAGTATGTTTATTCTTTCTCATCCTCAGATTATTACGATAATCACCATTATGTGAAATGCTCCTTTACACTCTTAAACTTTAGGCCAACAATTTTTCTGATTGAATAGCATTCGGTTGATTAGTGTCTGCCTGTTAAAGCACCTGTATTTTGAGGGGAAGCAGCAAGACTGTCTATCAATATCTAAATAAAATAATACTATTCTAATGGCATTTAAATTATTTCAGTCACTCTCTCTCATCAGTTGCTTTTATTGTATAGAAAAAGATGTCATAAACTGAACTGAGGCTGTCAGTGATTCTGCCTAACATCTTTGTAGAAAGTGATGGGTTTGGAATAAGATGAAAAAATTTCATATTGACTATCAAAGAAAATTATAATAATAATAGACTAAGAGTAAATGAAGTAAACAAGAAAACGTGGGACTCTGTTTTGAAATGAAACTATTATTAGGAAAAGTACTTTTATTTTGGCAGAGAGCCTGCTGTCAGCCATTGCTCCAACCGGAAGCTGAGCAGATCAACTTCAGAGGATATCAAGAGGTCGCTGAGGAGTGTGGGACGGTGGCGGACTGTGTTAATGTCTGCCTACTCATTAGTAAGGTGCGTGTCCCCTGTGTCCGCTTCGGTCGCCCGTTTGGGAATGCGTCCTATGGCCCTGGCGTTTGTGTAAATCGTGAGGAAGGCGCGTTTGGAGCGAATTTGCTATTTTCGGCGCTTGCGCTGTCATTTCCACCCGTCGGTTGCCAAACGTCGGAGCCTGCGCCGTATTTGTCGATGCATTGATAGCTAGCCCGCTAGTTAGCAGGAGAACTAGCCCATTCGGTGGCTAGCCAGCTCGCGCTCTGAGCTTTCATTACCGAACACTCAATAAATTCAGCTTCTTCAACCGGACCGTCATCTGTGCGCATCCTGGTGTATTAGCGAACTACTTGATCAGCAAAAAGGGTGAGTCGAGGGGGGCAGGGAGAGACCGACGGAGGCGCGGTGAGCCAGGAGCGGCCGATGAGTTCAGACCAGGGCGGAGAGCCGCAGCTGCAGGAGGAGGCTGAGCCGGGACCAAAAACCCGTGGGGAGGACGAGATCACACCCGGGACCGGGGGAGACTCAGGCGTCATGGTGAGTCGGGGCCTCTTCACCCCTCCCCAACAGGACGATCGGTCTCTGGCCGTTGCCCTTCTTAAAAATAGGGTCATAGGAAGTATGATCGCTCGCTATATAAGGCCATCGGTCGGTTCACACAGCTCGCAAGCTCTGACATCACCTAAATTGCAAGCTGGCCATGTTGTTAAAGACGCTTCTTGTTGTCAATTGACAGGATGATTCATTAATCTCTTAGATGGCCCGCTTACAAAAGCCATTTCTAATCTGCGGCTGAACTTTGCATCATGTTTGTGGTTTTTTAGATTGCTGTGTCGCACACACAGACGACAGTTTACCCAAGAAACGGAATTATCCTCACATTGGTGTTGGTCAAAACCCACATAAACACAAAAGATGAATGACAGCAGCAATCCCTATTCGCTTCCACTGGGAAAAATAAGATGCGATGAAAGTGAATGGAGACTGAGGCTGTCAGTCCCTCACATCCTAGCCAATATAAGGTTTTGTTTTTGAAAATGTTTGTTTTATAAGATGGAAACATTAACCTTTTTTGTTTTTATCACAAACTGCATTTGCAGAATCTTTTATAGAGTTGTTTATACCAAACTGTTTAGTCGTTTTATGGTTTGTGCTGTTTGTTGCATCTATATCTGCCATGAAATAGCCTGCTAAGCTGATATGGCAATAAACTTAATTCTTTACAACACTAAAGGTTGGTTGTGTTTAAGGAAGCTTGACACGACAGAATTTACATTTTGGGGTGAACTGGCCCTTTAAGACTGTTGAGCATGTCATGAGTTAACCGTCTAAATTAGCCCGCATGCTAGCGAAGATACATATTAGCAGTTTGTTTGTTATAAATGAATGTACACTTTGGCTTAAGGACACTGATTTTAGTCAAATTCAAGAGTAAATCCCGCTGTAATTCGGCAACATCCATTCAGCGGCCTGCTTTCATAAGCTTATTCACGCAGTCATATGACACACGTGAGCTCACGGAGTTAAACCCGACTAGAACAGACGAACTCCAAATAATATGATTATAACATTTACTTGTAAAGTTTATTTGGTTTTCCGAGTAATAATTAGCAAATGTATGCTTCAGCTTGCCTAGTTGTTGTGAGCCGACGTCCTTCTCTTAAATATACCAAACATTTCCTGCACTTCAGGTTGGGAGGACCCGTAGCAACAGAGTTTTTCAGAGAGTGACATGAAATGATCTCTTCTTCTGGCTGACATCCTCCAGAAACACTTAATCCTAGGATCCTTGAGGGTCTTTTAGTGTTGTTTGTGTTACAGGCGCACAAAGCTTAACAGCTGTTTTTGATAGTTTATGTGGAGGATGAGGGTTAGGAAGCAGGTGGCTGCTCCCAATGGCGCCCCCGTGGCCATGTGAAATGAGCAGGTATGAATTATTTTGGGTGCACAATTTGTAGCCAAAATACTAAACGTGTAATAAATGTACGCATGGGAACCTTTTACATTGCACCTGCTTCAGTACCTTCTTTTTAAAGGATTAGTTCACTTTCAAATTAAACTTTCCTGATAATTTACTCACCCCCATGTCATCCAAGATGTTCATGTCTTTCTTTCTTTCTTTCTTCATTCGAAAAGAAATTAAGGTTTTTGATGAAAACATTCCAGGATTTTTCTCCATATGGTGGACTTCAATGGCCTCCAAATGGTTGAAGGTCAAAATTACAGTTTCATTGCAGCTTCAAAACGTTCTGCACAATCCCAGACGAGGAATAAGGGTCTTATCTAGAGAAACAATCACTCCAAAAAAAAAAAAAAATAAATAAATAAATTTATATATGTTTTAACAATAAATGCTCATCTTGAACTAGCTCTCTTCTTCTTCTCTATTTGAATTCCAGCAGTGTAGACACTGCTAAGTGTATTACTGCTCTCCACAGGTTAAAGTTTGAACTAATTTTTATATACTTGCCCTAGCATATTGTATATGACAATTTAGTTCACTCTTTGACCTGAGGAGGGCAGTAATATACCTAGCAGTGTCTACACTACTGGAAAATAAAAATATACAAGAAGAGCTAGTTCAAGATGAGCATTTATAGTTAAAACTTATAAAAAAAAAAAAAAAAATAGAAAATGAGCGATGGTTTCTCTAGATAAGACCCTTATTTCTCGTCTGGGATCGCTGTAAACTGTAATTTTGACCTTCAACCTCCACTGAAGTCCACTATATGGAGAAAAATCCTGGAATGTTTTCATCAAAACCCTTAATTTCTTTTTGACTGAAGAAAGAAAGACATGAACATCTTGGATGACATGAGGGTGAGTAAATTATCAGGAAATTTTAATTTGAAAGTGAACTAATCCTTTAAGTGCTGAGTTTGTGTATGTCAGATCTTTTTAAAGTTTGGTTTTCCACAGTGTTAAAATAGAATGAAAAATGTTAATGACCTGTTATTACAACAGTGTTTTCTGTCACTTCATGATAATGTGTGTGGGGGGGAGTGAAAATTGTAAAACCCGGAGTAGAGCTGCAGCCGAAATGCTCTGCTTTACTCGCATATGCTGTTCCAGACCGGCTTTGTGACTTGCAAATCTAAATTCTTTAGCTTATTTTTTTTGTAGGTGGAAATTGGAGAAGAAACCTACAGACTATCTGGCCAGGTTCTGTCTAAAATGCAAGTTACTTAAAATTATTTATTTATTGAACTGTTATTTAAAAGCAAAATTGTACTCGCCATTGTGCTGTTGTACCAGATATCAGCTCGTCCTGTGAAAGCTGTCTGTTGTTAGGATGAAATGTTACTGTCCAGCAGGTTTGAACATAAACAGTCAGTCTTTCCCTGCCTGGCAGCAGGACGCACCGGCAGAGAAAAACTGAAGCTCTGTTGCAGAAACTCTCTTGATTGACAGGCCTTGTGACCAATGGGTAAAATGGTAGTTTTGGCCGTTTGTGTGTTGTAGCATTTGAGCCCATGTGCTTCTGCTCACCTTATATTGCCTTTGAGTATATGTATTGACTGAAGGTGTTGACTGAGGATGAAGTTTAGTCCATTCTCCCAACAAAACCTACTGGTCCTTTACATTCGTTGAAGTAAAGGACCAAGTAGATTAACTTTCTGTGCTTTTTTTTGAGAGGAAAAACTGAACTAAATGTGTTAGCACTCTTGATATGCTGCAAAGAGAAATCCCTGCACAGTATATATATCTGTGAGAAAGGTCCCAATATATGTGTTGGGGTATGTTAAACATTTTCAAAATATTATCTTTGGTTGAAGTACCATCTTTCATGTCTGGTTAAGTATTTGGCTTTTTCTGTGGGCATTTTAAGTTGCTTTTGAGGGGAGGTGAAGTGGTGTCAAGGAAACACAGGTTAAAGGATTAGTTCACTTTCTAATTAATATTTCCTGATAATTTACTCACCTCCATGTCATCCAAGATGTTCATGTCTTTCTTTCTTCAGTCGAAAAGAAATTAAGATTTTTGATGAAAACATTTTTCTCCATGTAGTGGACTTCAGTGGAGCCCAAACGGCTGAAGGTCAAAATTACAGTTTACGGAGAAAGAGAAACCATCGCTCATTTTCTAAAAAAAAAATTCAAATTTTATACATTTTAACCATAAATGCTCACCTTGAACTAGCTCTCTTCTTCTTCTCTATTAGAATTCCAGAAGTGTAGACACTGATAAGTGTATTACTGCCTTCCACAGGTCAAAGTTTGAACTAAATTGTCATATACAATATGCTAGTGCAAGTGTATAACAATTAGTTCAAACTTTGACCTGTGGAGGGCAGTAATACACTTAGCAGTGTTTACACTGCTGGAATTCAAATAGAGAAGAAGAGAGCTAGTTCAAGATTAGGGCTGAAACGATTAGTCGACATTATCGACAACGTCGACAATAAAAAATTGTCGACAAATATTTTTGTTGTCGAATAGTCTCTTGATCTCATACGATCTATTTGAAGGGCCTGCAATAACGCGGTGTAACCAGTGGGGCGCTGTAGCGCAATACTGTAATGCAGCCCTCCGGGATCCAATCCAATAAAAGAAGTCAGTGCTTTGGAGAGCATAGTGCAAACGACGTCGAACCCGTGAAATGTGGGAGATTAACATAGCATAAACATAACAAACATAACGTTTAGCATAACTACAGAATACTGTCATGCAGGGCCACCAACTCTCATTCAAACTCACTGTTCTCACGCCACACGTTCATTTTCTCACACAGTGAAAGATGCATCGCAGAGCAAAGAGGACACAGACAACGGCAACGCACCGACAGATCAGGTTACTTTTGATATAAAACTAAGTCTAAGCTTTTAAATTCAGTCAATATTACTACGGGATTCAAACAATACTTGTGGTGGTGACTCTGTTTAACGTTGTGTGGCAGATCGCTGTAACACCTCGGTTCAAGCGGCATGTGAACCTATTCCTCTCTATTACAGCGTGAAATAAACATGAATGAACATCAAAAAGTACTTACTGAACTTACTGAAATGAATCCATCTCTATTGTAATCACTTAATCGGAGTTTTAACCGCAGAAAGAAGTCAATAAAACTTGCAAACAAATATATCACACAAAATGTAACATTTACCTCAGGAAAGCCATTCAATGACCATAAACTCGATAGTTTGTGTGTGTGTGTGTGTGTGTGTGTATATATATATATATATATATATATATATATATATATATATATATATATATATATATATATATATATATATATATATATATATATATATATATATATATATATATATATATATATATATATATATATATATATATATATATATATATATACACACACACACACACACACACACACACACACACACACACACACATATATATATATATATATATATATATATATATATATATATATATATATATATATATATATATATGATATGTAATATATGTATGTATGTTGTTTCATTTTTCACAAAAACCCCCACATGATTACATTATATTTATATATTTATATTTATAGTATATTGGTCTATTCAGTTGGCTTAAAAATGATTAAAAATACACTTTTAAAAGCTGAAGTGATTTCCTTGTTTTATTTACTAGTTTAAAGTACAGTATAACTCAATATTTTAACTAATTGCTAAAGTAGAATAATCGAACAAAGCCTACTGATTAATCAGTGCAATAATCGATTAGTCGATTAATCGTTCTAATAATCGACAGATTAATCGATTATCAAAATAATCGTTTGTTGCAGCCCTATTCAAGATGAGCATTTATTGTTAACTTATATATATTTATTTATTAATAAAATGAGCGATTGTTTCGCTAGATAAGAACCTTATTCCTCGTCTGGTATCGTTTAAAGCTCTTTGAAGCTGCACTGAAACTGCAATTTTGACCTTTAACCGTTTGGGTTCCATTGAAGTCCACTATAAGGAGAAAAATCCTGGAATGTTTTCATCAAAAACCTTAATTTCTTTTCGACTGAAGAAAGAAAGACATGAACATCTTGGATGACATGGGGGTGAGTAAATTATCAGGAAATTTTAATTAGAAAGTGAACTAATCCTTTAGGTGGGCTCATCTGTCATTGCTCTTAGTGTCACTCAAGACCATGTTAACAAACCTCAGTGTCATGGGAACGACACAGGAAGCGTTATAGACGTCATGTATATAGAAAGAGACCTAAATTATTAAAATCAGTCTTAAAGGCCCTTGAATGAAGGATGTCAAAAATCCTCTAAACTAAACATGCTTTTATTATAAAATGTTTCTTGAATACTTTAAAACAAATTTTCATTTTAATGATTTCATTGCTTTTCCCTTCTATTGTATTAGGTCACTGCTAAAGGAGCTGGTCTGAACCCTAATGCCAAGGTGTGGCAGGAGATTCCTGCAACACAAAATGAAGCTCCTGTGGATGGCACTGTGGCCTCCCCCTGGTCCCAGAACAATACGGCTGAAGGTAAATTAAATTTTCGTACATTCTTAATCTTAATCACTGTGCAGTGTGTCCGAGCATATGTGCTAACCATAAGACTGTTATGTATAATCTGTTGGTATCTTTTACTGATAGACTGTTAGTTTTGGGAGATAAAAGGTTATAGATAATTAGCCTTTTTACTTTTTATAATTCCATTCCATTTAGTTTAATTAAATGTGTTTTTAAATGTGTTAGCACTTTTCATCGTACATATACTCCTGGTTTTACAGATAAGGTTTAAGGCTAGTCCCAGATTCAAATGCATATTTGAGCTGTTTTAACTGAAATCAACTTGCACTGACATATCGTAAAATATGTCAGTGCCACTGTTTTTGTCTCAAGATGCACACCAGTAATGTGTTTTTTTTTTTTTTTTTTTTTTTTTTTAAGGCACATTTATATAAAACTACTTAAATGTCGTAATTGAACTAAGGTCTAATCCTGGCTTAATCTAAGCTCTGTCTGTGAAACCAGGCCTTAAACTAACAAAAGTTTGGGTAATTTTTAAGAGATTTTTTTTAAATGTTTTTGAAAAAAGGCTCCCATGTTCACCAAGGCTGTTAATTTCGTAAAAACACTAATATTGTGGAATATTATAATGTAAAATAACTAATGTTTTAATACATTATGAAATATAATGGCCCGGTTTCACAGACAGGATTAGGCCTTAGTTCAATTAGGGCATCTTAGTAGCTTTTATGAAAGTGACCTATAAAAAACATTACTGGTGTGCATCTTGAGACAAAACAATGGCTTTGGCAAATTTTAAGATTCATCAGGACAAGTTACTTTCAGTTAAAACAGCTCAAACATGCATTTTAATCTAGGAATATCTTAAGCCTTGTCTGTAAAATCAAGGAAGTATTCCTGCAATGGTAAAGCTGATTATTCGGCGTCTATTACTCTAGTCTTCAGGGTCACATGATCCTTCAGAAATCATTCTGATATGCTGATTTGGTGCTTAAGTAACATTTCTCAATTTCTAAATCTTTATGGAGACCTTTGAATATATGGTTCAAAAGAATGGCTTTAAAATCTAAATAGTTAACATTAAAATTGTCTTTGTGGTCATATGACCAATTTAATGCATCCTTACTGAGTAAAATTATTTCTAGTCCCGAACTTTGAATGGTAGTGGCAAAACATTTGTTGAGCTGCTACAGATTGGCAAAATTCTTTTGACATCCTACAGAGGTTTCAAAAACAAATGACAGAGATAAATAAGTAAATGCAAATATATACATATGTGTATAAAAAATTGTTTTATTTATCTTTGCCATTTGTTTCTGCATTCACTTAGATACCACTGTAGGTAAACAGTACACAACTGGCTTCTCCACTCTCGAGGACAGCAGCACCTCTGGTACTGTAGTAGGGGTGGTGAACGGCATGGACCCCCCTGACCAAAGCTTCCCGGTTTGTGAGCGCACTACAGGAACTAATGGTATGTGATGTTCATAATTGTAAAATATGATGCAGTTCACATGCACATGTTAGCAAGATAAATGGCCTAAATCCATCACTGCTATCTTTTATTGACGTTTTCAGTTAGCAAACATGTGCCACCCACTTACTTACTTTTTAATGTTTACGCACATTGTTTCCATGCAGTGGAGTCCAAACTCCCTGAGGAACAGCCCGTCTCTGAAGAGACTTTGCGTGAGTCTCTCAAAAAAGAATTGGAGTTCTGTTTCTCCAGGTAAGTGCCGGCCTGTAATGCGACGTAAGCTTTCAATTTAATGCAACTAAGTAAACAGCACTTTACAGCCACTCTCCTCCAATCAGCTGCATTTACTGATGCTCCTCTTTCATCCCACAGGGAGAACTTATCTAAGGATCTTTACCTAATATCTCAAATGGACAGTGACCAGTTTGTCCCCATTTGGACTATTGCCAGCATGGAAGGAATCAAGGTCCTCACAACTGACATGGACCTCATCTTGGATGTCCTGAGATGTACGTGCCTGTATTGCATTTAATATCTGTACTCAAATTTATTTTTATTTAGTCAAAGTACACAATTAATATTGCTCTGACCGCCCACAGCATCTCCTATGGTCCAAGTTGATGAAAAAGGGGAAAAAGTACGGCCAAATCACAAGCGTTGCATTATCATTCTGCGAGAAGTCCCTGAAACAACACCTGTTGAGGTAAAAAAAAATATATATTATCAAGAAATAGAAGCTTGGGATATTTTGGATATCATTTCAATTCCTCTCATATTTATGTGTGTGTGTGTTTGTTTTTTCTCACCAGGAAGTGGAAGCCTTGTTCAAGAATGACAACTGTCCCAAGGTAATAAGCGTGGAGTTTGCACACAACAACAACTGGTACATTACATTCCAATCAGATACAGATGCTCAACAGGTATGAATTTCTGCTATTATTTAGAGATTCAACAAATTGCTTGCCCTTGGATTTGAAACTAATTTTTTATTTTTTTTGCCTCCATCAAGGCATACAGATATTTAAGGGAAGAAGTGAAGACATTTCAGGGAAAACCAATCATGGTAAGTTCTATACAAAAATGTTTACATTAAATTTATGTCAGATGGGTTCTTAACTTTTTGCATTTCCTATTCTCAGGCCAGAATAAAAGCCATCAACACATTCTTTGCGAAGAATGGTTACCGCAACCTGGACTGCAGTGTGTATCCTCAGCAATCTCACACTCAGTCACAGTACAGCTCCCCTCTCTTCATGCAGCCTGTTTACAGCCCCCAGCAGCAGTACCCACTCTACAGCATAGTACCTCCTACTTGGACGCCATCTCCTACTCCATACTTTGAGACTCCCCTGGTAAGGATACACCTGATACAATGTTTTTATATTTTAAAGTGCCCCTATTATGCTTTTTTTTGAATATTGCCTAATACCTACTTTGTAATACAGCTGTTTGTGAATGTAAAAGGTCTGTGAAGTTTTAAAGATCAAAGTTCACGACAAATTAAAGTTGTTTCTTTTAAACAAAGAATTGATTCTGAACTGCCGAAACGAGTCATCAGCAATTCCAGTCTTGCATACCTACGTAGCAATGTAACAAATTTGCATAATGCCAGCCTGTGGTCTTCATTGGCTACACGTGAACAACGTCTACTTCACCCTCAAACACTGTAGTTCTAGCTGAGGCCTGGAATAGTTTGGTTAGTGTTGTCAATGTCAACATGTCGAGAAGAGATTCTGCGCTGCGAATCCACTTTGCATGCCTTTCAAAAGGATGAGTACTCGCGCTGGAATTGGTATGGAAAAACCGACTCCATCGTTACTCTTTTTATCACTGTTTATCAAGCGCTGAGGAACACTGCATGCTGTAAGTGGTAGACCAGTCACAATTGGCTAGCCCATCTGACCATTCAGAGCAGAGTAGGCTCACGGAAAGGAGGGGTTTAGAGAGACTGAATCTTCGAACAAACTTTTTTTTTTTTTTTTTTTTTTTTTTTTTAGAAATGAGGTGATGTGCATGTAGATGATGGAGATTGAGAAAATCACTATATATATATATATATATATATATATATATATATATATATATATATATATATATATATAAGTGATAATATAAGTGATTTAATTAAAAATACTGTAAAAACAGTAATATTGTGAAATATTGTGAACTGTTTTCTATTTGAATATATTTCACAAAGTAATTTATTCCTGTGATGGCAAAGCTGAATTTTCAGCATCATTACTCCAGTCTTCTGTGTCACATGATCCTTCAGAAATCATTCTAATATGCTGATCTGCTGCTCAAGAAACATTTAATGTGTACAATTGTACAAAATATTTGTGTACAATATTTTTTTTCAGGATTATTTGATGAATAGAAAGTTCAAAAGAACAGTGTTTATCTGAAATCTAAACTTTTGTAACATTATAAATGTCTTTACTGCCACTTTTGATTGATTTAATGCATCCTTGCTGAATAAAAGTATTAATTTCTTTAATTTCTTTTCAAAAAAATAAAAATTAAATTCTTACGGACCCCAAACCTTTGAACGGTAGTGTATAATGCTACAGAAGCTTTGTATTTCAGATAAATGCTGTTCTTTTGAACTTTCTATTCATCAAGGAATCCTGAAAAAAAATATTGTACACAAATATTTTGTACAATTGTACACATTAAATGTTTCTTGAGCAGCAAATCAGCATATTAGAATGATTTCTGAAGGATCATGTGACACTGAAGACTGGAGTAACGATGCTGAAAATTCAGCTTTGCATCACAGGAATAAATTACTTTGTCAAATATATTTAAATAGTACACAGTTATTTTAAATTGTAATAATATTTCACAATATTACTGCTTTTTACTGTATTTTTAATTAAATAAATGTAGCCTTGGTGAGCAGACGAAACTTCTTTTAAAAACATTAAAAATCTTAGTGGTTCCAAACTTTTGGATTGTACTGTATATATAATATAATATAATACAATATAATATAATATAATATATACACACACACACATTTGATGCGTATAAACCTATTGTAGGAGGAACCTTTTAAAATGGCATTATAGGAGTACTTTAAGTGACATGTTGTGTTTTCCACAGGCACCTTTTCCCAACAGTGGTTTCGTCAATGGTTTTGGCTCACCTGGACACTACAAAACTGGCTCAAATTCTCTAAACCTTAGCCGTCCCTTCAGCAGGAACCGGTAGGTTAAGTTAGACCCTTTCATTTTACCACCTGTTTATTTTGCATTAATTAACTGTATAGCTCTAACCTCACTAAAGAATGAAGTCAGTTTCTGGAAAGTAAAAATCCCTTTAATTTTCTCCATGGGTGGTGGGTGGGATATGATTTTTTTTTTTTTTTACGATAACTTATAAACCTTTAAAGACAAACCAACTGTAAGCTATGAGGTTGTTAATCAGCGGTATCTGATTTTGTTGAAGCCATCAGCCTACGTTTTTTTTAATGTTTAGTTTTGGACTTCCTGATGAAATCTACATTACCTACATTCAAATACATTTGTTTCAAATCAGTGTTTGTGATGTTATGATTCAATTTGTTTCTGGTTGGTTTGGTTCATGATTTGTACTGTAAATTAAAAAAAAAAAAAAAAAAAATGAATGGAAAAATTACTTCTGGGAACAGTCACTAAAAAAGTGGGCAGGCACTGTTGCACTTTACTGTGAAGGAAAATGAAATCTAAAATTTGCATTTCCCATATTTATTTGTTTCAAGAAGTAAGTTTCATTCAAGTACAGTTTTCTTTAGTGTAAGAATGTAGGCAGATACAGTAGATCACTTTGATATTTTTTTACTGTTCCCACAGTGTTCCACTCTATTCAAGAAAGAATGTAATAAATGCCTTCAGGTACAACTTCAAAAACTTCAAATATCATGTATCAACAATCATCAAGCCATTCTTACTGTCCTCTACAGACCGCTAAAATACCAGCTTTGGTGTTCAGCTCTCCAGCTCAGAAAACTCTGGTTGACTAACAAAATGAGTTGAGGAGGGTTGTAGGAAGAGAATAAACGAATGGGGCGACACTCTACAATGATTATCGACTTAATCCAAACCATCTTTCAATCACACAAAATGCATATTATGCAACCTCTGTCAGAAATAGAATTACTCTTCCTTTATCAGTGCGTCTATTTCACTCATGCATTTGTAGTAATTTCATAAACTAACATTTTCTTTTGTTTATATTTACAATATTGGTGCTCAAATTATCACACTAACAGCTTTTTATGTTGAATGATTCACTTGAGCAGTGTTCAAACATTGGTCTCTTATTAATTTAAAGAAACATTTAATTAAGGGCTGTCAGAGATAGCGTGATTCAATTAAATTGTAGTGCATTCAGTTTTGCATTAAACTGCATTGTTAACTATAAAATGTTGACATTTTAATTGATTTACAGCCTTAATTTAAATGCCTGAAGTGGGTTTACTGCAGTGCAGACAATAAACAAACAAAAATAAAATTGGGTCGGATACTACTGTAAGCTCACTGGCAGGAAAAAGCATTTTTCCATTTTTGTTTTGGAACCATTGCATGCTGCTTGTAACTTGAAAGACCATCATCTACATCCGCACTTGTATATTTTTGGTAAAAAAAAAAATGTTTGTATGGACAGGAGAGACGGAAGCAAATCTCATGTGGGCTTTTGTTTCTTCTTTTCGAGTAGGAACCATGTAAAGCCTCAGACGAGGGCTAATGATGGACTCTCTTCCACTGTGTCCCCGGTGGCTCTTGTGGATGGACTGTCTGGCCTGCACAGTCCCCAGCCTCCCTCAAGTGGCGGGCCGGTGCTGTCCTCCACCGAGCTCAACTCATCTTTTCCACACCTAGTTTCCAACGATCTAACTGATGATGGCACCATGGCAGGACGTGGAAGGTTTGTCAGGTTTTCCTTTAATCATTTAGTTACTTTAATTTTAGTTTAGTCTCAAACTAGTGTGGAGTGTTTCAAGTTTTTGGAGTTTCATTTGAATTTAAATTCATTCAGATTGCACATTTTAATTGTGTTAATCTTTTGTTTCAGGAGAACAACATACAGAGGCACTCGAAGGCGGCGAGAAGATGATCGCACAACTGTAATTTTTGTTTTTGTGTTGCTGTTTACAATTAAGACCTCTTTCTATATATGCCCTCTTAATTTTTTTTTTTTTTTTTTTCTTATTTATTTGCACAGAGACCAGTTCCCTTGTCTCAAGTGAAGGTACCGCCCCCCAAGTTCGACCTGGCCGCCTCCAACTTCCCTCCACTGCCTGGCTGCTCTGCCAGTCCGCAGGGGGAGCCTGTGCTGGAGAACCGCCTCTCCGATGTTGTACGGGGCCTGAATAGGGAAAAGGTTTGTTGCTAAGATAATAGCATTTTCGCGTCACTTTGGTTTGGTTTTGTTTTGTTCATTGCTTGTTGTTTTGTTTGTCTCCAGCAGCAGGATTCCAGCAAAGAGTCCGCTGTGAGTCCCGCGGGCCCAGCTTCAGAGGAGACTGTCTCCAGGCCCACCCAGCCTGTAGCCAAGATGTCTGCTCACGTTCCTGATCCTGTCACCTCCAGGTAAGCGATTGTTACAAATGGCTGGCATTCTAAAACTTGTTTCTATCAGTGTTTGAGTTTTGCTACTTGTGTTTTGTAGCTCCAACCACCTGGAGAAGAAACCAGAGAATGTGGAGCCTCCAGTCTATAAAGAGACGTCTGTGACCTCTGCTCCTGTCGCAGCCGTGCCGCCCACCCCTGTCCCAACAGCACCTGGTCCAAAGCTTCAGCCCAGCTCGGCTACGCCTGCAGCCCCTCAATCTAACACCGCCCCCTCCAGCACCCCGGCACTGGTGAGTTATAGCTTCCTTCAGACTAATGATTAAATTTAGAATGGCCATTTTTTTAAAAAGGCAAGAACACATGCCGCTTATAGCCTGTTTACACTCCACAAACAAACTCTACAAACATGGAAAATGATAGATAGACCTCCAGAGTTAAGGATTAAAATGTGAGCACTGTGTGCTCGGGCTCTGACGTTCTCCGTGTCGTCAAAATAAGTCACAACAACAAGCGCAACTTACATCACTTCATAGTTCCTATCAGGCGGTGCGAATACAACCAGGAAAATGGACCAATGAACCTCTAACATGAGAATGAAACCCCATTGGTTCTCGCACATCAAGTGAACATGCTTGAGCTTTTTTTATTTTTATTTTTATTTTAAATTATACAGTGCTTCCCACACATAGACTTTACTTGGGTGGGCCACCCAGGTATATTAACCGCCGCCCAAGTATATTTGGAGACACATTTTTGCTTTTATTTTTTTATACTTTTATATCCGCCCAAGATAATGAAACCATCCGCGATTGATTAACTAGTCGTTTCGTACCTGCTTGTTATGTGTGCGTCAGAACTGTTTACTCCCGCTGACATTCTCACGGGCACCGCATTTTGCAAAGTCACAAGGCGGTGCTCGTTCTACAAGCTCGCGCAACAGCGCTTCAGACTGCTTCAAAGTGATTCTCAATCAATGAAAAGTGCAGATTTATGCCAAGTGATTGCTAATGAACTCAAGTTGATGAATTATTACAATGTCAACTTTATGGCCTTTATATAAAATGTTTTATATGGTTGTAAGAATCTGAAGGATCAGCCTGCAATAGTACAGACATTTCAAAATAAGAGTCCCTGTGTATTTCGGGCTTGTTTATAATTAAAAGTCACACGCTAAGTTTTTTTTCTTTTTCTTTTGGGCATTATTGGTATTTTGGTTACACAATAAATTTTATTTAATTTGATTTCCATTTAATTCATAGTAAATTATTGTAGTCTCCCCCACAGGAAGAAAAGACTAAGAACATTATTTGACATATATTATTCATTATATATATTTTACTAGTAAAATCTGTGTCCCATTCACTGAGAGAGACACTATATGACAGCAAGGAGAACATAGGAAAAGGCGAACCATTTAAATGCTGTAATTTTGCATAATTTACAGTGCATAATTAGTATGTAATTAAATGTAATATACTATGTAATTAAAATTAATTTCAATAAATAAAAATACTGTTAAAAATCACACATTATTTGTTTGTCACATGTAGTAGACCTTTTTTGTGCCTTGGGTAATAGGAGGATTTTTCACCCGGCTACCACCGCAAGTATATTTCAAACCTGTGGGAAGCACTATAATTTTTTTTTTTTTTTTTTTATACAGGAAAAATATTTGTCTTTTTAGCTAATTAATCAAACATATTATCAGTGTACAGTACCATTCAAAAGTCTGGGGCTTGCTATACTTTTTGTTTTTGAAAGAATGCTTACCAAAACTGCATTTGTGCACATGTGTAATAGTAAGACTAATGAAATAATATTACAATATAATCTTAATAGTATAAATAATTATATTCCTCTATGGTTAAACATTTAAAAGCAAAGAAATTAAGTCAGTCATAAATATTAGTTTTGTAATTTTTACTGTTGATCTGTAAAATTTAATATTATTTTTAAATACACTTTTTTTTTTTTTTTTTTTTTTTTCATCCAAGAGAACAATACTATTTTTTTTTTTCAACAGCAATGTGTTTTTATTAATTTGCTTAATTCAGTTTTTCATTTTCTCTTCCATTTCTTTACATGGACAAATATTATATCAACCCCCCATCCATCTACCTCAAACCTAAAACAGACATAGATTAAGACATTTTTACATGCCACAGCTTTCTAAAGTTTTATAACCCATCCTTGAATACGTCGATCAAACGCGTCTCCCAGAAGGCTAATGCTAAGTGAGAAACCTTCTTCTAATTCTTCTCTTCTTCTCTTCAGGAACCTCGCAAGCTCAGTTACGCCGAAGTATGTCAGCGACCACCTAAGGATCCCCCTCCTCCAGCATCCACTTCCAGCCCCAACAATGCAAGTGCACAGCCTTTGAGAGAGCTGCGTGTCAACAAGGTGGAGGAGCAGCCCTCCAGCCCTGCAAACAAACAGGATCGGCCTCAGGAAACGGGGGGCAACTGCAAGGCCAGGGAGGGCCGGCCGGCCCGTGACTCCCAGGGCTTTTCTCGCAGCAACGGACCCCCCAGAACCAGTACGGGGGGATTCAAGCTACGAGAGCAGCAGAGACGCCCTCCTTTCGGCCATCGCGGTTCCCCCCAGGGAGGTTCCAGACACACTGGAAAAGAGCAGAACATCCCCCCCATATCGCCAAAGTAAAGACTCTGAACAGAAATCCTTAATGTATGAATATTTACACACACATATATATATAAGATATATATGTAAATATATATATAAATATATATAAAGAGATGAAATATGAATATAAAAGTCAAAATTTAAAATGGTATTCACCTCTCCTGCCTGGAGCACTTCCAGAGGAAAAAGTCTCATGAAGTGACAATGCACAGACTGGGGTATCCAGGCAAAAATGGGCATCAGAAATTGGAAGCAGTTGTTGCTTGCTGAAGGACGCCATCAAATAGGAAAAAAAAACATTTTATGCTTCTAACTTGACAATGTCCCTTCAGAATGTAAATCCATGTGAATTTTTTTCTTTTTTTCTTCTTGAAACGAGAGTGGCCTCTCTTAGCCCTGCTCGAGAGAGGTGTGAAAGTGGGCGGTCTGATGGCCCTGATGGTGGTCTGCAAAGAGCATATGCACTAAGAAAAGGAACATGCATAAACGATGTCATGTACCTATACAAAGATATCACTTTGACATGCAATGATTCATCTTTTTCTTTTCTTTCGTTTTCGGTTGCTTCATTCGCAATCACAGGACACTGGCCGTTCGACCCCTGGGGTAGTTTGACCGTGTAAATGAACATTTGTTTGGAAGGATGTGGTTTGCTTTAGAGTCGATTCATCTGGGATCTAGATCCCGTGTAGAATATGTGGCGCGTGCTTGAGAGTGGATTATTTCGCAAGTATCTTTAGGGCTGACAGTGCGATTTGGTCTGGAGTTTTGCATTAGTTTGCTTGACATACTGTAGCTCGTGATTAACTCAATAATGGGCACTCGGATTTACTTACGATCAATTTTGGAGCCTTGTTAATGATTTAAATATATAGCCTACTGTCACTTCATGAAGTCAAAGCCTGCCAATTATGATGCTGTTATGTCACTGATTTGCTGATGGGGATTTTTTTTTTTTTTTTTTTTTTTTTTTTTTAAATGTGATTTGTCATTGTTTTTGTAGTTAGTTTGAGTAACCAACAGCCTGTGAATGATAACTTTAACAGTCAGGTACATAGGCACTCATGAACTTTGTGTCATCTCAGATTTGTCCGTTTTGTTTTTGTGCATTCTTCTTCCTGGACTGCTTTGAGCATGCTCAAATATCCTGATTATCAGTCATGCTATGTTTACAACAAGTTGATAGTGGTTTGGGCTAATGCAAGGCAGAGTCGAGAATCATGATCATTTAAGTGGATTGTTTCTGATTTAAAGGGTTTCCTATTTTCATAATCGGTATCTTCAGAGTTGATTAATTGGATGGAGCTGTTGGTCATAATGATGATATAGGTCAAGCAGGTCTGAAAGTTTCTATCCATTATTGTTGATGATAAATTATGGTTACCACTGCTATATCAAAGTGATTGTTTCTTAAGGCACATTTATCACCATCACCTCCTTGTGTTTCAGTGAAAGAAATCCGGCGTTTATCACCTATTGGTCATTCGGAAACCAAATCGGCAGTACTGGTATCTTAAAAAATAATTTTTATGATGATTTATGTGCAAATTTAATGCCCAGAGTGGGTTATCTGGCTCAGGGGTGACATGTCTCATCTCATTCCTGTTACTTAAATTCATTTCTGGTCTAACATTTATAGGAACTTCCAATTCGGTCGTTTCATGCCGTTTTATAGTTTCAAGGAGATGAGATTTAAAGGAAAATTGAATGTTAGATGCTTGGTATCACCTGAATGTGTCCTCCATGAATTGTAATACACACCCCTTATTTAAACAACTACATTTCTTCCCTAAACAGAACGTTTTGACTGTTGGATAAATGGCAATATCTGTGCAAAATCCTCTCTTAATGATTGCTGCAAGGTTTCTTATAGCTTTGCTATTGTACCGTGACTGTCGTCATTGCTATGCCAATGTCAGCATGTTCTTTTTGATGGGGTGGCGTGTGTTTGGGTAAATAGAAATTGACAGTTGCTTTGGTAGATGGTACCTGATAGTGACTAAGTTGGGATTATGAATAGCAGGGATGCATTCACTACAAAAAAAAGTGCTGTGGTGAATTGGTGCTGTTATTTGAACGTTTAATCAGGAGGATACAGTATTGCTGTTCAATTTATTGTAAAGTATTGCTTTTAAAAAATTGATTTTTAATTTATTTTAATTCTGCTGTCCATCCCCCATGCAACCCCCTGTCCCTTGTAAGTTTATCATGACTATGTACAAAAAAAAAAATTGGGAGATAGACACATTTAACATTTGTATAATTTTTTTTTTTCTTGGAGATTTCAGCAGAGAAAATACTTGATGCATTTACTAGAGGCTTAGTAATGCGGTAAATAACAAATCACTGGGGCTTTTTTTTTTTTTTTTCTTGTTTTCATTAATGAATATGAGCAGCTAGTGGTTTAGGATAATGAAATGCACTAACTTGTTTAAAAAAATCTTATTGTTATGTAATGTGAAATTATACTAGGAGCATAAGGTAATGATATTGATGTTGACAGGCTTGCAAAAATCTACAGAAAATAGCAAATTGCTCTTTAATGTTTGGGTTATTACTGTTAATTGATTTAGGGGTTGGTGTGGCAAAGGGAAGAATTATATAACAATGGATTGAAGTGAGACACTAAATTCTAGCTGTCTGCATAAAATGTCACAAAAAGAAAATAAATTATTTTGTTTTGGCCTTACACATGACTGGTTTGTTTGCTGCATCATTTCCACTTTATGTTGTCGAACTGTTTTGTGTTTTGACATTTGTCAATACAAAAACATTTACGGATCATTGATTTGCTTATTTTACCTAAGAAAGGGTGATTAGTCAGTACTTAGCAATAAACTCACTATTTAAACAATTTCATTATCACACACTATTCGAAGCCAAAGACTGGTTGCCCACTGAAGCTAAACGGGTACTTGAATCTAGATGGGAGACCTCCTGGGAAAACTAGGTTGCCGCTGGAAGTGGAATTGGTGAGGCCAGCAAAGGGGTGCTCACCCTGTGTGGATCATAATGCCCTGTTATAGAGATGGGGACACAATACTGTAACAAGCACAGTGCTTCAGATGAGATGTTAAATCAAGGTCCCGGTTCCCATGGCACTTCTCGTAAAGAGTAGGGGTGTATCCCCCGGTGTCCTGGCCAAATTCCAACCATGGCCCCCTAATAATCCCCATTGAATTGGCTTTATCACTCTCTCCTCTCCACCTATAGCTGGTGTGTGGTGAGCACACTGGTGCCGTTGCGTCATTCAAGTGGATGCTGCACACTGGTGGCGGGTGAGGAGAGACCACCCCATCCCATCCCATCATTTCCATGGCTTTGCATTCAGAGTCGGCTTTGGTGACAACACACATCAGCCAGGATGAAGATGAGGGAGGTGACTTTGAGAGAAAAGCAAGCAATTTGGATGATAAAAGAAAAGAGAAATGCAATTAGAGCTAGCCTATAGCACAAACGTTGGGCATAGCCAAATCAGTTTGGAATGTCCTGAAAAAGAAAGGAACAACTGCTGACTTCAGCAGCTGTCAACAACCAGGTGGGCAGAGAAAAACAACAGCAGTTGACGACAATGAAAAAGAACCCTAAAATAACTGTCAGTCAAATCACCAGCAACCTCCAGAAAGCTGGGGTGATGGTCTCACAATCTACTGCTCTCGGGAGACTTCGACAGCAAACATCTGGTCAGCACCAAACAGAAAGGCCAGACTAGAGTTTGGAAAAAAGCAGAGATGAGTTTGATGAACAAATGAGATAAAGATTAAACTTTATCAAAGTGATGGGAAAGCAAAACTGAGGAAAAAAAGGACATGCAAATGATTAAAAGCAAAATACAACCTCATTTGTAAAGCATGGTGGAGGTAATGTCATGACAAGAGGAACCTCTGGAACAAGCATGACCGTGACAGCAGAATGAATTCAGAAGTGTACAAAAGCATCTTGGTTACCCTTGGTCTTCAAGAAAATTCCACCAGGTTCATTGAAGTGCTTCATATTGCAACAGGACAAAGACCCAAAACACAATATTAATTAAATCAATGAGTTTATCATGGGAAAAAATTGGAAGGTCTAGGTAAGTCATTAAATCCAGTTGAACATGCATTTCACCAGCTTAAGAGGAGGCTAAAAGCAGAATCTCCCCCAAACAAGAAATGGTTGAAAAAGACTGCATTAAAGGGATAGTTCACCCAAAAATGAAAATTTGATGTTTATCTGCTTACCCCCAGGGCATCCAAGATGTAGGTGACTTTGTTTCTTCAGTAGAACACAAATGATGATTTTTAACTCCAACCATTGCGATCTGTCAGTTGTATAATGTGGGTCAATGGGAACTCCATCTATAAAAGTAAAAAAAAAAACATGCACAGACAAATCCAAATTAAACCCTGCGGCTCGTGACGACACATTGATGTCCTAAGACACGAAATGATCGGTTTGTGCGAGAAACCGAACAGTATTTATATCATTTTTCCTCTTAAACACCACTATGTCCAACTGCTTAGTGAGGTCTGATCGCGCTCTGACAACGGCAGTGATCTCTCGCACTCATTGACGTTCTACACGCGAGCGATCGCTTCCGGCATTAGAGCGCATTTTCAGACCTCACACCAGATGCTCAAGGCAGTTGGACATAGTGGTGTATTAGAGGTAAAAATGATATAAATACTGTTTGGTTTCTTGCACAAACCGATCGTTTCGTGTCTTAAGACATCAATGTGTCGTCACGAGCCGCAGGGTTTCATTTGGATTTGTCTGTGCATGTTTTTTTGACTCTCATAGATGGAGTTCCCATTGACATGCATTATACGACTGACAGACTGCAACGGTTGGAGTTAAATGATTAGTTCACCCAAAAATGAAAATTATGTCATTAATGACTCACCCTCATGTCGTTCCAAACCCGTAAGACCTCCGTTCATCTTCGGAACACAGTTTAAGATATTTTAGATTTAGTCCGACAGCTTTCTGTCCCTCCATTGAAAGTGTATGTATGGTAGACTGTCCATGTCCTGAAAGGTAATAAAAACATCATCAAAGTAGTCCATGTGACATCAGTGGGTTAGTTAGAAGTTTCTGAAGCATCGAAAAAACATTTTGGTCCAAAAATAACAAAAACTACGACTTTATTCAGCATTGTATTCTCTTCCGGGTCTGTTGTCAATCCGGGTTCACGACTCCGCAGTGACGCTGCTGATGTAAGACGCTGCTGACATGTTATCTAGTGCGCCAGAGCTTTGTTTACAGTCTGAGGGAGACTGCTATTCTACATTGTTTGTATTTTGGTATTGCTATATTTTTAAAATGGTGCGTAAGTGTGCATGTCACGGATGTCCTAATCGCCAAAAACAACGGTGTAAAAGTGCATTACCAACGCCGTTTGGGTGAACTAACCCTTTAAAAATCATCATTTGTGTTCTACTGAAGAAACAAAGTCACTTACATCTTGGATGCACTGGGGGTAAGCAGATAAACAAATTTTCATTTTTGGGTGAACTATCCCTTTAAAGACTTGGAAAAGCATTTTAAAGGAGGAAAACGTAATGATGTCTATGGGTCACAGACTCACTGCTATGAATACATGCAAGGGATTTGCAACTAAATACAACATTTTTACATTCACATTAAGTTCAATTGTCCCAGTATGTCTGCTCACGTTAGATAGGGGGATGTAACTTTAAAATGGTAAAACATTTGTGTTGAAACAGCCAATAATAAAATATGACATTCTGTACTTTTGCCTAATATTCATCTTTTAATCACATTTACAGATGTCTTGACTTTACAGCAAACAAAGGTTTTTTGTCTTTACTGTCCAAATACAAATACGTGGAGTATTTATAAATATTAAAACATATTTAAAAGTCTTTACTGTCAATTTTAATCAATTTAATGCATTTATAAAACTTACTATGAACAGTAATGTATGTAGGGAAAATGTGCATACATTATATTGTTTTCATAAAAATAAAACCCTAACAGTGTTACATATAGGTGCATACATAACTACTTTATGTAGACTAATTTATATAACTGCCATTTGGGAGGGCAAATTTTAATTAATTTTAAGCATTATGTTTTTTTGTGGGGGCTAACTGCAAATATTAATTTCCAGATATAGTGATCTCAGAGCCTATTAAAATATGATTTACATGAAACTGAGTAATAACACTCTTTAAGTTGTACAGTAACAGGCAAACAATGGGGGTGTGGGGCACCAAGTGACATAAAGTGACATTGACTCAGGGGCCCTCAGCTCAGGGCCCATCGTGTCTATATTTGGCACGAACAGTACGGTATGTGAAGAATGGCCTCTCACACATACAGACGCGCAGAACTAATTTTAGCCGTATATCTAGCCGCATTTCCACGCTACTAATGTGTTTGAAATGAAATGGAAACAGACGGATAAATGGCGTTTTAAAATTGTTTGTCACTTCCTCTCGTGACGTCACTGTGTTTGTGTTGAGCGGACACACTGGCAGATTAGCTACAAACCTGCAGCTGTTTTCACTTCGTGCAGGTACCGTTTTAACACCTAACTGTCTGCTTTTACGTACTTTACGTTTTGCCTTTTTTCGTGCGCTTGAGCCCAAGAAGATCTAGAGGTAAGAAAATATTATTTTACGTCCCGGGTGTCGAAACTAGCTCCAAGCGGCTAGTTCACTCCGGTAGGACACAGACAGAAAGGAGTAATAAACATGAACACAACACTGTCTTTTTTTCTTTTTCTTGAAAACATTTAATTTATACGCAATCAGATATCTTTGTTTACAAGTACTATTAAGCTGTCATGTTTTAGGCATTATTTCCTTGACGAAGATTGTGTGTTTTTGCTAGCAGATCTGTCATGCGACCTTTTGTTGACAGCATGACAAGACGAGACGAAGCAGCCCGTTTGCCTTATTTATCTGCATAACCATGTTGTATGCATATTTTGATCAACATTTATAAGACGGTGTCGAGTGTGTCAGACACCTGCTACACGCAGAATAAACGTATTTTATGAGTATAAGCAATATGTCATTGGTTTTCATGGCTGAAGCTTCATTTAACCCACAAGAGTATTACATAGACCTAGAGACGGAGATTCTGAAATTTGAAAAAAAATATGAATAAATAAGTCAATAAGTGTTTCGAAAATATGCATTATTTCCTCTCATATCACATTGACAAAGAAAATTACAAATGAATGAATGAATCAATAGATTTTGGAATTTAAGAATTGAAGGATTAAGTAAATAAATGAAGAAATAATTATAAATAAAAGCAA